>NC_073727.1:69102912-69406147 GCF_023634155.1 Falco peregrinus
ACCACATAGTACCTTTCTGCCATAATTCACAGTAGCAAGCACAGGATTTGATATATCTGAATGACTAGGCGTCCCAAACTGCAATGACTAATTTGTTTGAAATGAAAAGGTTAAGGAAATTTTGCACTTAGTTTCTTCTACTAGACAGATGAGGTCAAAAACTTTGTGCCTGCATCTGTGCTTTATACCCAACATTACATTTTAGAAAGATCAACCTCTGAATATGAAGACACATAAAGACTTGTGCAAGATCTTGCTTACTATAAAGTAAGTTTTAACTAGACATTGAGAAATCAATCATCCCAACTCACAGGGGAAAGACATAGGCAATTGATTACTGTCTCTAAGAACGGTTGAGATAACAGACAGAAGAGTTGGAGGAGGATCCAAAGTGGAACATTGACAGAAGCAGAAACACAATACTGCCCTAGCTGACGGTGTAGTCAGATGCTATCCCTGCTGACCAATCACAAGGTCTTGTAATCAAAGTATATTTATTACTTGGGTCTAAATAAGCAGCATTCTGTAGCAAACCTAAGTTATCCTCACAACTGAAAATGAGATTACCCATTAACATGTGATCAGTTATGTTTTCAGTTGAATCTTCAGAAACAACAAACTCTAGAGACACAAATTCAGTAGCTAAAAAGAGATAGGAATGTTCCATACTGTATTTTGGGATGCTGCTACAGATCTGTTATTAAATAATAGATCATACTGAATAATACGTTATAGCTAAAAAAAGAAAATACTACAGTCACTGTATATGGCTTTCAGTGTATCTTCTTTGTCAGAGGGTATTTTTTCTAGAAAAACCTTTTGCCAGAGAATTAAGTGGTTCCAACTAAAAATTAAAATACTACAGTCACTCTATATGGCTTTCACTGTATCTTCTTTGTCAGAGGGTATTTTTTCTAGAAAAACCTTTTGCCAGAGAATTAAGTGGTTCCAACTGAGAATTAAAAAAAAAAAAAAATAAAAAATCAACATTTGAATTACTTTTAAGGTTTAAAAGCTGTGGTAGTAAACAGTGCAATTAAACACTGCAATTTATTTCTGAAAGATATATAAGAATCCCAAATAAGGACATGTTTGTTTTTTTACAGCCTGGTGTATTAGCAAGGGTTCTTTCAGATGCGATTTTTTTTTTTTTTTTTAATATAGTAGAACAACAGTGTCACATTTTAAGCTGTTGTGAATCAACTGTGATCATATCACACAACGCTGTGTCATTCAATAGGCAGTGATGTGACCTCAGTAACAGAAGGCTTTGATGCAGAACCTGACACATATAGCTAGTTTTAAATATCCAATGCGTAAAGTCTGGTCGGGAAGTTTATGCTTGGTTTTGAGTAATTGGTTGGTTACTAAATTCTGAATTTCAGATAACGTCTAGTATGTTTTGTGTTCACAGAAACCTGCTTAATAAGCTGTATGATCTAAAAATGGATATGTACAGTGAAGGCAAAAGAAATTTAGGAAACGAACGTGACACTATTTAGCAGAAGCAGCACTTCGGTGCAGAAGAAATTAATGATAATTGTTTTCACACTAAAATGTGGGAACACAGCAGGGCAATTCTGAGAAGGGCCAGGATCCTCCTCTTATTGGCTTAGAAAGAGATAAATGCATTGTAAATATTCACAACTTTGATGTTTCCTTCAATTTACCAATTTCTTGTAGAACATTTTTTGCTGTGTGGTAAACATCTCTGCTGTCTCACCCTGAATTTAGAGCCTTAAATCCCCACACCATTCTTCTTTCTCTTTCCTTGCAGCATAATGTATCGTACTCTATCTACTGTTAATATATGCACAGTGGAGGATTTTGTTTCTTGTTCAAATAGGTAATACATTGATTAATAAATACTGCATAATTTATTGAAGTAATTGCTCATACAGTGATAAGTTAAGCTTCCTAGCAGTACAGAACTTTTGGCAAGCTTCTTTGTGATCATAATTTCTGGTGGAATAACATTAACAGCATTTCTCCTCGGGAGAAGTGGCTATAATTAATTATAATTTTAAGGAGGTGATCTGAAATTTTAGGTTGAGGTTCATTTTTAAAGAAAAGGTCAGACTTGTTGAAAAGAAAACTTGTCGTGAAAATATAGGGATTCAGATGATAATGTGCTTACTAATGTTTCATTAAATAAATATACTCAATAGCTGATTGACAAGCTTGCCTTCAGAAGATGTGAGGGACCCTTCAGTCCCTACTCCACTCAGTTCAGAAGAGCGACATTGAAGCTGAGTCCTTTTTCCAGATTAATGCCCTGGTCTGTATTTTAGGCTAACGTAGACCAGGTCTCCAGTAGCCTGTGTAATCATTCTTTCTTTGAGACAGTAGATGGTACAAGAGCAATAGATAAACACATTAACCAAATGGAAGCAAAATTCAGCCACTTTTTATGGTTCTGTTTTTAAGGAATAAAAATGAAACAAAAAAAAATGCATGAAGACAACTGCTGTATTCAGTGAATTATTCCATTCTCATAGCTTCAGTTTTTTTAGTATTTCCTATTATTTACACTTTTCCAGTTTAAGAAATGTTAATATGGATAATGAGATGTAAAGCATGGCCTCTTGGTGTATATCCCAACATCACATTTCGGAGAGACCATGCGCTGGCTTACTAGGCATAAAATCTCACTATTTACAAAGGCAATTTTACTGAATGTTATTTGGAATAATAAAAAGAGAGGCTTACTATGCTAGTAATAAGAGACTATGCTAGTAGATAAGCCAGTAGGTTTCTCGATGAAGTTTGATGCTGACGTCAGCCTGTCTGTTTGGATTCTCTTTGATGACAGATGGCTTCCTTTTGAGTGTGTCACTGAATCCACGGTGCACACAGAGGTGCTTGAATTTACACCCTGGCTAAAGCAATGAGGCAGCTGGCTCCTGGACAACTGCCATGGTAGCCTTGCTCTGTCCTACCTTCATTGGCACACAAGGATTAATTTCACAACAAGCATAAACCAAGTGGTTTCCTACAATGACTAACTAATACAAGTCTAGCCACTTAACATGTGATCCTTGTGTTTTTGGCATGTATGAGAAACAAAAAAAACCCCAAATAATACTCTCTTCTTCAATATGTTTTGTTTGCCCTCAAGTCAATTTGTGTCTCTTGCCATTTTATCACACTGAGTAGTGAAACAGCCTTGATCCTCAAAGCACATCTGGATGTTTACATCATGTAGCAAAGGCAAGCTCAAGGGCTACTATCTGAATACAGATCAAAGCTTCACCGAGTAGGATGCTTTTTCAGTTTTGGTTTGGTGGGGGTTGAGGGGAGAAAAAAAAAGTTGTTAGTGCAAAGAAATCAAATTTGTAATTGAGCGTTTAGCAGGAATTAAACATAATCCTGAAACAGAACATCTCAGTTTCTTAGGTAAGCTTGATATCCAAATCCATTCTGTCCTTTGTCTCTTTTATCACGCTGATGCAGAAGAGAAGGCTGGATAAACTATCGACAAATTATTTCCCTCTCTTCTCTCTGTGCTTTCCTGTTTGTCTTATTTCTACCAAGTAGACTTCATAAAAGTCTAAATCAAATAATTGAGTGTTAGCACTTACCATCATTTTAATTACTATTTTTTTTTTTCTAGACCTGTATACTTAAGGGATAAGATAGCTAGATGGGTGGACAGAGAAGAAACTTGCAACAAGAGTAATAATAAATTAAGACCAATATATAGTTCCTATTTCTTGTACAGAAATGTATTAAATGTCTTGAAAAGTCTTTGAAATCATTCTCTGCTCCACTGCCTCTTCTCCCTAAATGTCCATGAACTACATTCATAACACCACCACAAGTGGCATACGCTAGTAAGTATGATGCTTGACAGAATTGCCCTGGAGGTTCAATTACTTGAGTGTGTGATGATGAATGAAAACTGCCGCAGCTCTCAGAAGATCTGCAACAGTCTGGCAATTGTTTGATCAACTGTGGCATCCCTATTAAGGCTCTGGTGAGACTGGAGCCTTTCAGTAGTTACAGAATGCAGGCATGTCACAGCTTTGGCTGTTCCCAAAGCACCGTAAGGCTGTGAAGAAGGAAAAAAGCTCACTTGCAGAATTGCAGTTGCTATACTCTGTGTCTGGAATGCATATAACCCTAAGGTAAATATTTCAGTAGCTGAGGATGAGCAAACTACCTATTGACACCTTTACTAGAAGAAGGTAAATTAATCTATTCTCAGATAAAATCCAGAACTGGAGAAGTTATATAAAAAAAAAAAAAAAAAAGACTAAACCAAACAAAACAGGATAGAAGAAGGAAATGCCATGGGAGCGGCAAAAAAAAAATTGCTGATGCAGGATTGTGTAGAAGCTAGGCTTGTGAGTTAGTCAAAGATTATTATCACAAGACACTTGTGTATTTTACTGTTGACCTACTGGGCCATAAGGACAATGACAGCAGTCCTCCACAGGGTCCCAGGAGACGTTCTGAAGTACATGGTTGTCAGGCCTTGGACCAAGAACAGCATATGCAATTTTACATGTAAAATTCAACTGTGAAATTGATGGTTAGTGTCAACCAGCAGCCTAAGAAAGGTTAATACATTATTTGTTTAGGTGTCTGCCCAGCTGGACATTTAAGCACATGCTTTGCCTGAAGTGGTCAAGGTTAAATATTTCATTACATGTCAATAATAATCAGTTTAAGCCTGTGCTGACATTTTTTTTGCTGAATTAGGTATGTTTATTTGACAGCTGTGGAAAAAGAAAGGTTATTTTGCAGATCAATAGGACTGCCTCACCTACCATTGAATTCCCATTGAAAAGTAAATTGGCCAGGCTTGTAATTGTCAAGTCAGCCTTAATTGTCAAGAATGTAAACCTGATTATTACAGTGAAGCAAAGTGAAATGGGGTGGAAAAAGTAGGGCTTCAGGAGTATATATTGGAAATTTCAAGAGTACACATATGCACCTCTGTTATGCTGTAATTGTGTAATCAAGTTACCAAAAATACAGAGCTGAAATAAAGAATGACTTAACGAAGAAGGTCCCCCGTGGAGAGTCAGCCAAGTCACGACAATCACACCAATATGGCTACATGCCGTGCTCACTTTATTAAACAAACAGGTCATATTTATAACTTAAACCAGCCGCTCACCTGACTTTCCACACAGGTGATTGGATAAAAGTTTCTGGTCACGAAGGCGTCCCTGTCGCTGACTGGTGAGCATGCTGCAGGCGCCTGATCACAGTGTGCCGATGAGAGTGTGTTGATTCCGCAGTTCCCAGGACTTGCTCTGCACCTGGCTTCTTGTATGCGTGTAACTTGTTTTCTTTCTCACCCTGCTTGTTCCAAGGACAATTTAAAGTTGCTCTGCAGCTTCGACTAACAGGCCTGGGTTGTCCAACCCGGACAATGGTAACATATGTCCTCGGTCCTTTAAAAATTCCTCTACGACTTAAAATTATAAACACCTGCAATATCTGAAAAGGGGCCTGTTTTTTAAATACTTTCTGTATGCAAACCTGTATTTTAAAATCCCACTTTCCATGAGAATATTGCTGTTGTTATTAACTGACAATCAGGATGCTTACGTCTATGTTATCAAACTAGTGCACTTTCTATATACAGATATCCCATGATACCTCCAGCAGTTAACGCGTCCGCTGTAAAAACAGAGAATGAAGTTTGTTGAAGCTGTTGAACAGTCTCCTTTCAGGTGTCTTTGCTGTTACAAAAACAGCCCAAACCTGTTTTTCTTGAAAGAGATGTTCAGAAAAAGCAAGTATTATTTTCAAAATGAGCACTTTCATCACCATAATAAATTTTGAGTCTTTTTACTATTTTACTGGGTTTTATTTACTAATTTTTTATTTACTATTTAATGTAAGGCATCTCTGGTGAGAAATATGAACAGTTAATAACCTGGAAAACTTTTTTATGTAACTGTGAATTCTAAAAGCATTTTACATTTAATTGAATTCATTATGTCTTGAAACCTGGTATTCTGGGAATATTCTAGCAATTGGTAATAAGTCTGCTTTCCATATGTACACCAAATTCTTTTGTGCCTACAGCTGCTTCCATAATTTTCACTGTTAATCACTGTACTGTATGTGTAAGAAGCCATAAGATAAATGGCCTTAGTGTAATAGTTTTAGTATAAAAACTTATATTCTCATTTCAGATAAAAAAACACTCACAGCTGTAAGTATTATGTCACTTGAACATTTGAGCTGTATAAATATTTACTTTCACGATGGTGAAATTTGTGGGGAAAAATATCTTGACCAGTTGTACTACCACTTGCTCACAAGTGCTCTTTGTTATTGGCTTAGATTTTTAGCAAGGTTTTTATTTAGTTTTGCATTACTCCAAGGGAGACATCAAGGGAAAATGTGTACTGCAAGGGGAACAGCTCAGGATGATCACTTCTGTAAAGTTAGTTGTGAATAAAGATTATTTTTTTTCCATTTTGCATGTGTTTTGTACACCTATCCATCATGTTGTCTTCCTTGTTCCTGTAGTCACATAAAGCAGTTCCTAAAGAACAGGCTCCCTCTCATGAAAAAGGTAAATGCTCTTTAAACTCCAAGTCTCAACCTATAGAATTCCTGGGCAATAAGACTGAGGAACTTTTTTTTCTTATTAATCTATACAGACGTTTATATACTTATGCTAAACTTGTTTCCAAAAATTAGAGTATCTGTTGATTACTCAGCTGCTGCACAGTCCACCAGTGACAGAATTAGCAAATAAATGGACCAACTTGTTTTAAAAGTCAAAATATGGTCAGTGGCCCATAAATGAACCTTAAAAATGTAATTAAAAAGGGTGTTTTCTATTGAATGTCTGGGGTAAAGATAAGGACTGGAAAACATGCAAACCATGAGCACCACTTCTAGTAAGTCCTGAATGTGTTATATATCTCAGCTGCATACTGACAAGTAATATCATCTCTCCTCCAGCCTGTACACCCTTCATCTCTCACTGCTGTAGGCTATTCATCATCTTGCTGATACAGTTACTGTCCTTCTTTCTCCCCCAAGCATATTACCCATCTCTTCTCTCTTTGTTGTCTTTTCTCATTCCTCAGCAAATTCAGACTTCCTCAAACTCACCTTGAAACCTCGTATATTAAGCCTGCCTACAACTTGGCTCACACTTGGCCCTGCTGTGACTTGTTTACTTTGATTTAATTAAAATGCACCCATCCAGAACTCTGGGTGCATTACTGACTGCCCGCCTTGCAGAACCTTTAATTTCTGCGGTATTTTCACATTGCTTTCTCTGTATGCCTGGAAAAACCTCCTTCAATTACAACAAGCAACCTAAAATCTCTCCTTCAAAACCACCTTTTGAATCCTTGCTA
Organism: Falco peregrinus; assembly: GCF_023634155.1. NCBI lineage: Eukaryota > Metazoa > Chordata > Aves > Falconiformes > Falconidae > Falco > Falco peregrinus. The sequence goes on from NC_073727.1 coordinate 69,110,253, forward strand.
GGACTTAACTACCAAACCCCTATTTTTACCTTCTTTAGCCAGGCAGGAATTTAATTTATTTCAGTCACTGAAGAAATAAACTACTGCAGTTAGGAAGGTTTATGCCCAGCTCAACCTTAAAGTCATTGGTTTTTGTAGATTCTTCTCTTCATGGTGGTGTTAAGATTTTTATGTTAGTATCAGGAGGGTGGCTTCATCATATGAACACTAATTCCTGTGCTGTGGGTGAACAAGACCAGCATGCGTGTTCTTTGTTACCTAGGTACCTTTGTAATGGGAAGATTTAGCAGATGTGTGTCTTCCTAAGTGAACCAGTGGTTAATGATGTTCACCTATTTAAAAAAAAATAAAAATGCACGTGACTCTCATATACAGAGCCTCAGCTTTATTCTTAAGTGCCAAGAACATCAATAGCACTCTGTATAAAACTGAATAATTCAAGCAATTTGGAACCTGAATAAATAGAATTTATTAATCTTTTGGATGTGTTTTTCAAACAAGGATCTTTCTTATTCCTCTGTTCTTTATTTCTTTCCCTATTTCTCTGTCCATTTCCAGTTCTATCCTCCAAAGCTCTTTCACATCCTTTCTTCCCACTCCATCCTCGTACTACCCTTTGTCTCTGTGCGTTGGTTATGTATTCTGTTTTTTGTTTGGAATTTTGGTTTTTTTGCACCTTCTAGACATAATCTAACATCCTGCACCTTACCCCCACTACAAGCAACAAAGAGTAATAAGTGTGTGTGTGAGCACAGGCAGGACACAGGAACAACCACAAAACCACAGATAAAATGCAAAGAGTAAATCTATTTTTGTTACCTCAGCAACTGGAGCATCCCCAAAGCAGTACCTGGGCAGAAGCGCAGAAGCAGGGATACCTGCACTATGGAGATCTGTCCATGCTAGCACTGAGCCTGCTGGGTTTGCCTGTATTTCAGGGATTCGTGCAGGTGTGGTTTACCACTGTGCTTTGATCTTTCCCACAACAGGGCAGGAATCTCAAGCATGTTCAATAGAGTGCCTCTGTCACAGGCCTGTGTTGTCTAAACACAGGTGTTCTACTTGTCAAATACACAGGACTAAACAATTATTAGTATGATACATGTTTTTCTACATCCCAGCTGCAAGTCACTTGAGCGTGTTGCACTCCTCATTGTCATTCTTCTGTTATTTTCCCACACCATGCTTCAAGTCTGCTTATCCGACCTTTTTTTTTAAAAGACTTCTATAAGGTGAGACAAATCTTCACTGACTGTAAAAGCAGTGACAGAAAGAGAGGTCACAGAAAACTGCAGATATCAGCTCTTGGTCAGATGAATCCCACCCTCAGTAACTGCTCCAGTTTTCTTTTACATGTGTTTTTGGAAGTCCTGGATCATTTGATCCAGCAGTCTGTCAATATCTGATACTGTCTGGATTGCCTGGGTCTGCCTCCAGGGACTCCACAGAGACTCCTAATGCTCTCATTTTTGTGCTTAGGGAGGAGGAAATGTTCCTTGTTTATACGTCACTACTGTTGGAAGCAGTATTCCAGATGGGGTCTCACAGGAGCAGTTTAGAGGGGGAGAATCACATTTGAAACCTGTGTGACTGAAGAAAATATTTTACTTTCCTATAGGTTAGAGTATATTTTATATTCCATTCTGGTGATGTATAGCCTATAGAAAACCAGCTAATGCAATTACATATGTAGACCAAACAAGGGAGACTTGGTTTTAGCAGTACAAATTGTGGCCTCATGAAAGTTCAGATTTGCATCAATTCTACCCTATTTGGATTCTTTTGTGTGTGTGTTGCAAATGAGCACAATTTCATTAAAAAGATATCTGTCCTTTTTAGTGCATGTACATTAATTGTGAGATTCTAAAACTTTGACTTGATTTGTTCTTGACCTGCAAGAAAATAACAATTTTTTTTCTCAAATATTGTTTTGTTATTTTTGGTATTTGTGTAAAGGGGTAATTAAAGCAATCCTAGAAAGCTGAAAGAATTTATTTCAGAAGCAAGAGATTGTTGTTGCTAAGCTGCACTGTCCATTTCAGTCCTTGTCTTGTGGAGTCTGTTCCCCAATATGCAACCCTAGCAGCTTCCAGCTACACTACAGCAGTAGATTCTGACATTCAAAACTACAGGAGCAAATTCAGAGTACAAAAAAAAAGTTTGAATTATTGACATTGCACAGTATTTCATATATTTCTATATGTGACTGCTCTATCAGCTTAGGTCATATTTGCCTTCACAAAGGCTTGATCACATGAACATGGTGTTTTGTTCCATTGTTACTCATGTCCATTATCTTTTCATCTGCAAATTCAGTTGAAAGTTTGACCCAAGTAACAAAGGAAAAATTTAGTTTAGCTTTACAAGAAGGATAAATAGCTGCCATTTAAGTCTCTTAGGACAGTGGAATCTTAAAACAGTGGATTGGATTAAGTGAATAGAATATGTTCTGAAATTATTTCTTTGTATGTAATTTAAAGTTTGCATTAATATGTTCCATCATAAATTTAGTTGTTTCTAGCTCTATGAGATCAGTTGAGGTTATTTGATTTTAATGTCTTCTTGCTGGATAAAGCTCGGTGGCACTGTTTACACAGATGAGGCTTTGAACATGAGTAAGACTCAAATTCTGCAAGGGAGGCTCTGCAGCGTGGCTTGGATTAATTTTATGTGTTGGTATAGATGAGTTTCTGTTAACTAATACCTCGTATTGCACAGGCAGTGCTGGTGACAGTGACAGCCCTCTGGCTTTACAGCCGGGACATATGATTGAATTGCTTTACTGCATACTGTCACAAAAACCTTTTCTGTGTCTCGGTCTACCTGAATAGTCTAGCAAATATATTTGTGCCAAAAATGCATTCAGACTAGTAATCCTTTATTTTTCTCATAAATCTCAATGTAATATCCAGCCTAGTGTGAGACTGTGGTAATTAAACTCTATACTGAAACCTGTGTGCTTCATGGATCATTGGATATGCTAATTACCTTTTACTAGGACTGTCACCTGTATTTATGTTGTAGTAAGCAATGGAAGAATATCATGTACTTGGCAAAATCAGAAGTAATGCAAATATTTCTAAAAAATGATACTTTTTTTCCTCCATAATCTGGAGAAACATCTTACGTATAAGAAACCAAACATCTTAATCTAAGTAGGTCTGTTGAGTCATCTGTTCACTTAATAAAGTGCAATTGCAACATATGACGCGTTTTCTATTGCAGTTGTTTTACATATCCTTTTACCTTTCTCTAAATTGGAACAAACTGTTCAAAGCTTGAATTGCATAAACAGATCTATGGTGTGTAATTCAATAACTGCTGATAGGTGGTTTGTACTGCACAGGCTGGGATGTTATCAATACCTTCTCTCTTCTCTGACATGGTACAAGAGTACTAATTCAGTGTCGTGAATAAATAGAGTATCAATTGGATTGTAAATAGTTTTCTCATTTAAAACAGTGGTGTTCAGGATCTTTATTTTTATATTAAATCATAATACAATTAAATTAATCTTAATTTATATTCACTTTTAATTTTAATTTAGCTATTAGATGTAATCAGGTAAAACAGGCAATGGAGTAAATATATATGAACATCTACTTCAGATGTAGGCAAATTCTTGTTTGTATTTTATCTGACAATGGCATAATGACAGATGTGACTTCCTTGTCTAACCTTATTTAAAAAAATAGAGTAAGTTTTTTTGCAGAACTAATTCAGGAAAACCACAGAGAGATGTGGAAGGTGTCTTGTAAAGCAAGAGGCTACACCTGTCTGATCTCTTTTTGGAAACGAGCCAAAGGTTTATAAACAATTAAAATACTAGGTCAAACAGAAACTGACACTATTGTGGTTTTTTCCCTAAAAGACTTTGCCATTTCAAGATAAATAATCAAGTTTACAAGTAAAAAAAAAATTACTTAGGTGACATTTTATCACACATTCATGTGAGAGATAATTGTTTCTATAGAAGTTCCTGGTGATGTACAAGCTATACTCAGATGGATGGGTTTGTTGGTTCTCTGTTGGGCTGCCAGTCAACTCCCAAAAACTGCTTAACAAATTCTGTTCCCAAACTCTGAGTGAGCTCACTGAGGATGCAGATAATAGAAAGTGAATAGAGGAACTGTGCTCAGAAAACTAATGCTTTTTAGTAGAAAAAAATATTAAAAGACAATAAATGTACATGTGATGATACCCTGATTCCCTGTTTGTCTACTATATTAGAAATCACAAAACTCTTACATTTTTTTCACTCCAGCATGGTAGCAGCTTAACTGTGCCTCTGAAAGCTGTATGTGTTCTTCAGCACATAGAGGTGTATGGGTTGTTTATCTGTTCAAACGCAGGTCTGTGGTTGGGGTGACAATGCAAATTTTTTAACCAGGGTGAAACTCTGTAAGTACTCCCCTAAGAGTAGCAATATATCTTTAGAAGGACTTAATTTAAAAATTAAAATTTAAAAATAAAAAAGTCCCACCTTATTTATATTAAAAGAAATGTCTCTTGTGATTTCCCTGGGAGCAATGATGACCTTTTGGTTGTAGCTGAACTAAATCCACTTCTACATAAATTTGAGTACTTTGAGTATTTATCAGATATTTTTTTTATGATCTTTTAGATTTTTTCCTTTCAGTTTCTTGTTGCATCATGTTGTATTTACCTGCATGCCCTGTTTTGTTCAAGTTTCATTGTTCTCTGGTGAATGAAATTACATTCATTCTTGCAGAAATGTTACGTATGTAGTGAAACTCATGGGAGTCTCAGGTCTTTAGCTTGAGATGGTTGTTCTGGATCTGGTTCTGGACCAACAGCAATTTTTCCCCCGTTAAGGCAAACTGTGTGCTTACGTGAAAAAAAATTAAAGCCTGATTCTTTAGCTGGACGTCCACACAGCAATTAAGAGTAATCAGTAGGTTTCAGCTTGTCCAAACTATCTGGACATCAAATCAGAGCTCTTATTCGGAAGTGGTGTGGAAGCGTATGGGGCAGGCTGATTCAACTTTGTAACATACCTTCGTTGTGATAAAACTGTTTTCCCAATTATCTCAGGAACTTAGGTAATGTCAAAGATGAAACTCACAACCTCTTCATAGTTTAATGTGATGGGTTTCACAGTCCATTCAAGATTTTAATGGTTCCTCCAAAATCAGAGGTTTTCAAAGACAGTTACCATTGTAATCCTCCCAGTCATTAATTGTCCAGCGGTTTAAATATGCATTGTTACTTAAACATTTGAAAGTCTGCAGCTACTAAGTTGGCATCTCCAGCTATAATGGATTCATCCCAGTGATTCAAATAAATTAAAAGCTTGAGGTGGCTTCATCAGTAGTTATTAGTTTAGAAATCTCTGATATTAAAAGTGGCATATATTACTTGCTAATACTTGATTTATCTGTAGTGGTCAATATCAAAAGACAGATTCAAATAGATGACATCCAGAAGAAAAGTCAAGTAATTTAGTCCCGTCCTGAGGTCTGGTAGGATCAACTACACCTAAACAAACTGGACCCGTGACAATGTCTGCACTTAAAAGTTTCCAAATAAGTGATTTAGTAATATACCAGATTTCTTTCACCCTAACAACTCAAAAATTTGTAGCTATGCATCTTTGATTTTTTTTTTTTTTTTTGCAAATTACATACATTTCTTTCTTACTCTACAGTGGCCACTAAGCAAAGCAGATCACCTTTTTGTTTATAACACATTTGTGCACGTTAGGAGAGTATTACTGTGTCACTACTCAGCCTTTCATCTTTAAACTAATCAAATTTTATTGCTTGAACCTTTGCTTGCAGGTTATATTTTCTACTCTTTTTCTAATCCCTTTTACTGTTCCCTGCAATTTTCTTCATTTTATCTCCATCTTCCTTAAAGTGTTGTTGTGAAAAGAGGGCACTGCATTACTTGGAGCTCATGGTGCTGAATTGAGCACAATTATTACATCTTTATCTGCTCAGCTGCTGCTCACTCTTTTACTCCATGTGTTATGACTCTGATTGCTGTTTTCCAGGTAAAAGTCTTTGTGCTTACCTCTGCTGAATTCCAACCAGCTGCTGAAATTTTGACCCCTAGTATAAAAATACTTTTTATTCCAGCCCCCAATGTACTTAGACCCCTCTGCCCTTAGTCTTGCAATCAGATTTGGTCTTGTCTTTGCCATTACTAGTGGAACTGATGAAAATGCTTGGTAGACCTCAGCCCTCACAGTCCCTGATCTAGTCCCACTTGAAATCTCCTTCCATTTTGACAGCAAATCATTGATAATTGCTCGCTGGGACCAATTTCTCAACTGGTTGTCCACCCACCTGATGGTGATTACATCTCCTGCCTTAGCTTATTTATGAGGATATTATATGGAATAGTGTCAGAATCTTTAATTAAAAATAAGGATATATCAAATCCACAACATCCCCTTTATCTGGTTAGCTTGTCAAAGAAGGAAAGTAGACAGGCTTGACATGATTTCTTTTTTGACAGATGCATATAGGTTGTTTTACTATCTTATCTTCTAGGAACTCACAGATACAATGTTCAATACTCAACTCTAAAGTTATTAATTTCACTAGGTGGTTCTCTTAGCCCAGAGATGTTTTTGGTTTTGATTTATTTTTCCTTCTCCTACCAGTCTTTTATACTTATCGATATTCAGAATTCCAATAGCTAATTTTCTAAAAATGTCAAAGTGAATATTTTCAACCATTGCTCCAATGCTCACATTTGACCGATCTGCATCTTCTTTCAGCATGTTTTCTTCATCACTGCATTTTAATATCCTTCTTAGATTCATTCTGTTAAGTGGGTCTTCAAAATTTGTCTTTCATGTGAAGAATTCGGAAAAAAGCAATTAATAGGTTACCCTTCTTTTCTATAGTCTGTAATTTAGTCTCTGTTCTTTTTTAGATTCTTTTTTTTTCATCATTCAAGTACAGTTATGTACCCTTTCTGTTGACTACTCTTCCCTTTTCCTAATAAGACCTTATTTTATTATTATTTATTTATTTATATATGAACCAGCTTATGAGCCAGCAGTGTGCCCAGGTGGCCAAGAAGGCCAATAGCACCCTGGCTTGTATCTGAAACAGCGTGATCAACAGGACAAGAAAGGTGATTGTCCCCCTGCACTCGGCACTGGTGAGGCTGCACCTGGAATCCTATGTTCAGTTTTGGGCCCCTCACTACAGGAGCGATTTTGAGGTTCTGGAGCGTGTCTAGAGAAGGACGAGGAGGCTGGTGAAGGGTCTGGAGCACAAGTCCTGTGAGGAGCAACTGAGGGAACTGGGGTTGTGTAGTCTGAAGATGAGGAGACTCAGGGGGGATCTTACTGCTCTCTACCTGAAAGGAGGTTGTAGGCACGTGGGGATAGGTCTCTTCTCCCAGATAACAAGCAACAGGATAAGAGGAAATGGCCTCAGGTTGTGCCAGGGGAGGTTTAGATCGGGTGTTATGAAAAATTCCTTCACTGAAAAATGGTCGTCAAGCATTGGAACAGGCTGCCCAGGGAGGTGGCTGGAATCACCATCCCTGGAGGCTTTTAAAAAATGCATAGATGCGTTGCTTAGGGAGATGGTTTAGTGGTAGACTTGGCAGTGCTGGGTTAACAGCTGGACTTGATGACCTTAAAGGTCTTTTCCAGCCTAAATTATTCTAGGTTTCTATGAACACAAACTACTCCTTTATCCTCAGTGATACGTGCTTTTTGTATGTTTCTATGATTCCTTTTCTGCTTTCAGATCATTAAAGAGATCCTTACTCAGCCAGAAAGTTCTCTAAATTTGCTTCTTCTGTTTCCTTCATTTACATATAATTTCTCTTTGTGCATTTGATAACAAAAGTAGTCTTGCTAATGGGATTTTTTTGAAAAATATGGTCAGGTTAGTTGAAATGTGGTTTACTGTGTTTCTGCACTTATGGATGTACTCTTTAAGCTAATAAATATACTACTTGTTTTTTTAAGACTAAGAAAAGGCAAGACCATTTTGAAGTGTACACAGAAGGATGAAAATTTCTCATGATGATTTCCACACTGATGATAGCAGAAACAGCAAAAGATTCTTCTTTCAGCAAACCAAGTTACTTAGATTAGCAGGTTCTTAGTTGTTTGAGCTTTTCTGTAGCTGTTCACCAGAACAGTCAGCTCTTCACTTGATGTTTTGGTTGTGGCAGTATCAAGAGTGGCATAGCCAATTGGATTGCGTTTTGTTTTCCCAAAAGTTAGGGCTAAGTCTCAACAGAAATTAGAAGATAATTGCCCTTCAAAGAGACAGATGCTGTCAATCACATTATCAGTTGCAGCTTTCTTTTATGCAAGATAGCAGCTCTTGGCAATTGCAGAGCCTGGAATTCAGTAGCAACCAGCAGCTGGGAGATGTTGCCTTCATCAATGTCTCTGATGATGCTGTCATTCCTAGTTCTTGGTCCTATATTAGCCTGGCTTCATAGCACTACCTGCCTACTTCTACTGTCTCCAGCATCTCTATCTTAGCTTGTATACAGCAACTTAGATTTTATTCTCAAGACACACTTGATGTTTTTAAAGTACATTATCCTTATTTATTTTACTCAGCCTTCCAACTATTTGAAATATTAACTGTAATACCTGTTTTCACAATTAATTTTCTCCCTCTGATTCTCAATCAATTCCTCACTATTAATTAAACTTAAATTTGACATAGCCGCTCACTGGATCAATAAAAGGAAAGGTTTGTCCATCCTCATTTTTATCTCGGACCTCCTGTTATGACACTGAATAAACTGGAGTCTTTCATCTTCCTGAATTCAGAGTAAACATACTTCTTATAGAGTATAACACTTCCTTTTTTGCCTACCCATACAAAATTAATCATACCACTCATGTCAATATTGCAATTCTGTGATTTATCTCACAAACAAATGGCAAAAACTATCTTTCTGTAATGTTGGTTGTTTAGTAGGACAGAAAAAAAGTTCTGTCTCAAGAGAAAATGATTTCACAAATAATTCCAGGGTAGAAGTATGTGTACCAGGGTCTAGCAGAGCTTTAAAATGCAAGCAGCAACTTGCTTGAGTCAGGAAATGATTTGAAAGCTGCAGTGTGGGCACCAGTTATTTTTTAGTCAGCCAAAACAGTTTCTTCTCTATAGGAAAAATGTTATCATTCAGCAGCAGACACCAGTACACTTCACTTGAGAATTTTTGCCAGATAGTGTTATATAGATTTCCAAAGCTTTATGTAATATCTCCCCATTTATCATGATGCTGTTCGCAAATGCAGTAAAGTCAGAAAGCATCACTACGGTATTTTATGTGAATTTATTCTTATTCATTCATACTCTTTTTTGAGAGCTAATTAAAAAGTGCAACTATCCCTATTCTGATTGCGTAGTTTAGTTACATTCAATCTACTCTTGTTTCCACACGTGACAATGTTTACACTGGACAGGGAAGACAACACACATACGTTTCATCATAAAAAAATTCTCAGTAGGTTTTGATTCTGCTTGCCTTAACCCTTTACATACTCATTTACATAGATTAGGAACCTCTTTACCTCTACTCATGTGAGTGAGATATATATATATGCACACACACACACTAGTTGACGTGTAGCCTTACCAAAGAAAAAGACGTGTAATCTAAATAATTTTCAAAAGCAAGAGGAAATAGTAGTGATAACAATTGTAGATATTGGGCTAATAATAACTACAGGTATTGTTTGACTGCTCACTGAGAGACAGCAGAATATTGTATAGATGCATGTTAAGTGAGCACCCACCATCATGAGTTCTGAGTGAAGCCAGAACCCTGTGGAAAATAGAATCAGTTCATGTAATTATGGCCAGTAAATCTAGGGTGGCAAATTGAAGTACCCCAGAAAAGTTTCATTCTTGCACTTCCTAGCTGTTGAAAGGCTCACTTAGGAATATAATGCTCATTAACACATTTTTTTGTGTGTGTGAATAATACATATTTGCAGCTGGTTGGTTGTTGTTTGTGATTGAAAGTATTATTAATTGTCATGTTGACTACTATTTTTCAGTGGAAATAGATTTTTATTTTTACTTGTTTTGTGGAATGATACCTTTTAGCGCCTTTCCAGAATATCAAGCAGCTTGTCCTAATTTTCACTGTGAGCAATAGATTCTGTCCAAAGGGAAAAACCAAAACCCAGCACAAATGATATTTCCACAGGAGCTGCAAGCAGCAGCTATAGGCTGTGGACACATACTTGAGCCTGAACACTCCGATTTATTAACCTAGGAATACAGATAAACTTTCCTCCAAAGGAGATGCTGAATACAGAAAGGCATGTCTTCTCCCATTGCCCTCTCCAAAGAGAGCTGTTGCTAGTACTTGCACCGCTTAGAAAGTCTGGCAATTGTTTGGCAGTGTACAGCTGCATGGACCACAGAACTGTGTAAAGGAAGATGAGATTCTCTCTGTCACTTCAGTTAGGAGCATAGGCTGTCTCCTTGGCATCTAATTACCCTGGGGGGGAATCATGCACACCATAATCCAAAAGAGCGAAAGCTGGGAGAGGAGCACTACAGAAAACCTGCCAAAATGAAATAGTGGGACCAAGAAATGTTCTCATAGCAGCCTCGCCATGATATGTAGTACAAACCTAAACCCAAGTAGGCAGTTGTGCATAAAATAGCAAAGCAACTCAGAACAGAGCATGTGGAAAAGTATCGAGGGTATGCTTCAGAGAGCACAGTTCATTGTGTCTCTTGCCTCTGACAGGCTGAACATCCCTCTGCTCATAGCTGTGTTTGAAATAGTCTTCAAGACTGAAACACAGATCAGAAGTTAGATCCAGTGAAACCAACTGCTCCTTCTAACAAAGCAGTGCAGAAGAGCCATCAAGTTCTTTTGAAACTTAATGTTAGAAATACATTTCCTACTGGACTGTGTGGGAGGGGTGAGTAATAGACTCTCATGTTTCATTTGTATACTCCTTTCACCCAGCATGGATACACAGAAATTTTCTGGAATCTCAACAGTTGACCACTTGCTTTGCAATTCATCAAAATTGGCTATTCTTTATTTAAGTAAGTGTTAACATTTATTTATGGTACTTCAGATCTTAAGCGATGGCATACCTTAAATATTTACTAGAATTTTCATATATGTTTTAAAATATTTAAGATATGTCAGATGGGGAGAGGCTAGAAATTGAGGCTTCAGAACCTGTGAACAGTATGTAGTATATTGGGAAAATATAATTCACCAAAAACTTAGGTGTAAAGTAATTCAAGTGCTAAGATTATCTGTCTTTTTTTACTATAACTCTGATAATTCAAAACACAAAGTGGAGAATTGTTGAAAAGGGGACCAACATAGTTATAAACCTCTCTAAAAAGAATTACCTTTGAAGGTCAAGTTCCCTGTGGGAATCGCATTTCTCTCTCGTGATTGATGGCTTCCCCTTTCAGATGTGTTTTGCTTTCTCCTATCTCATCACAGTAGATAATTCCACACTGTCCTCATCATGCCTATTTCCATCTTTGCATTGTCCTTTCTAGATAGGTATTGTATTGTCGCTTCTGGTTGCATCTGGTCTTATATTTCTCTTCCCCCAGACCTATTGCCAAACTCTTCATAAGGTGATTCCTTTTTCAAAGCTATCTATTTTTTGATATCTTTCTTTTTTCTAACTCAGATGCTGGATGTATGTATGTTAATATCTGTGAATTTAGACATTTTTAGGTTTATAACCTTTGATTATTTCTTTTCGACGCTGCCTGAGGTTGCAGAATCTGGCAGCCCAATGCAGTATGGCTGCTATGGCTCTGCATCCCCAGGCTCAGCAAGGCTAAGCATCTATTTGTGATAGGCATATGTACATATTATCTGTACATATACATACACACATCCATTTATCACTGCTCATATGCAGGTATGTATATATACACACACACATACATATATATGTATGTATATATACACCCATGAACTACAGACTACATTAGTACCTAACCTTAGACTCTCACTCCACACTGCGGTCTTTTGTTTATTAGCCTTTGATGAAACAACCTAACACACTGGAAAAACTCCACCCTGTCCACAACATGTAAATAATAATGCTTTGTGGAAAAGTTATATTTTTTCAACCTTTGAAAGATGTACTGACAACCAGTACACTTTTGGGTTGGGATTTTTACTAAAATCTGGTACTACAGACTAGCTTCCTAGCACAGAGAGGATTTTTCAGAAGTGTTTTAGCAATTGAGAGTTAATTAGAAGTATCAAGGCTAAGACACTCTAATCTCTCCTTTGGTTTGCAGTCTTCTGTAGCGGTCTAATAATTCAGCTGGGGCAAATCCATTGTGCTCTGCCTAGTTTCTGACTCCTTAGTACTCATATAGTCCATTTTCCATGACTGCAGATTCACTCAATATATCCATGATTAACTCTCACTATCTAAGTTGTGTTTAAGCTGTATCACCATACCATGCAATGACATTTCAAGGCCCTTTACACAAGATGCTCGTTCATTGAATACTGTGGTGTCTAGTGCTGATCAAAATGACTGAGAGCACAAAGGGGAAATAAGCGAGCTTTCAGTTCTGATTTAGGGCAAAGGAGAGCTGGCATCCCTGGCAGAGTTGGGCAGAGAGCACAAGAAAGACTGGGATACCTGGGGAAGAAATGACACTAAATCTAGCCACATGTACTCTCGGAGAATGTAGGGTACAATCAGGTCTATTCAAACTTCATTAGAGTGTTGAAAGTGAGCCTCATGAAAAAAAAACTATTTGGATTAACTTTGAAAAGTTTGGAAGGCAAACTGTGTATCGCATTCAAGATGAACAAGCATCTGAGCAGCTATTCTAACCATAAGAACACTAATCATATGTAAAAATGTATGAAAGCTTGCAAATTTGTGAGAATTTTTGACAATCTGTAATTTTTATTCCACATTCTAAAGAAGATAAGCATTTTATTATTTCCTCTGAAATGAAAACTGGTGAAAGCTTGCAAATTCATGGGAATTGTTGACAATCTGAAATTCTCATTCTAAATTCTAACAAAGATAAGTATTTCTATTATTGCTCCTGAAATGAATGTTAAGAAAGCATTTTTATTTGTAAAAAAGTTCAAAAATTTTTGGAAGTTGTTCTGCTTAGTAGATCTTAAAAAATGCAGTCCTCCTGGGATTGAAGGGTCCACTGAAAGTATAGGCACAGGCATACACAAAAAATAGCTACTCCTTATGTGTATCCTGGTGTTAATAACAGACGTTTTCAGCAGCACATCCAATGATGGGTTTTATTTTATTACAGGAAGAGTTACTGGGAACAGTGCTAGAACAAATTACTCCAGGTTCAAGAGCATGAGGTTTGGGGTTTTTTATACTTTAAGTATTCAAAATCTATGATATCAAAATATTTATATTTTCAAAAAATACATTATTAGCTTGAAAATGTTGTATTACTGGCAATGTAATATTATCAAAGAATGAAAGTTTAAAGTAGAGCAAAGTTGGGGGGGTATGTTCAAGCTATTAAAGGCAGTTCCTGAGGCAATGAGTTAAATATGGTTACAGAAGGACCAGTGCAGAATGGGAGCAGTATGATTATTAGTTACATATGTATGTTAGTACACACTTGTTCAAATCCATGTAAAATTGAGTTCTCAAACACAGACTCTGCTGTTATTGAATTCTAAGCCTAATATACCTGTGAGAAACAATAGGGGATTTTTATTTCTTTGGTTATTTTTTCTTTTTATTTGTGCTTTGAATGGATGAATATCGGTCAATATTTTTAATGCTTATTGTAAATTATTCCTATGTATTCAGCACTAACACCTGACTTGTGAACTAATGCGAGAAGTGGTAGTGTCTTTCACACATTTCTTTAGTTTATAGGAGAGGAATATCTACTCTAGAAAGCAACACTATTACTTTACAAACCATCCTTCACAGGGAATATTATCATAAGATACTCAGCACAGACATTCATAAACTGAAGCAGGTGAAGATGAATTTTACTCTGGTTTATAGAAAAACATGATCTTACGTCAATTTTACTGGATGGGGAAAGCATAAATCCTCAGCAAAGAAAGAGTAGTAAAAAGTTAGGTTTTATCTTTAGGTGTGATTGTGAGGTAGGCAACAAGTCAGCAAAGCCAGAAGTGATAAACTTTTTTTTTCGTTTAGGAATAAGCAACTTCTTAGCATTTGGGAAGCTGGGAGGGAGGGAGAGGTTCTAGAAAACTGTGGTGGATGGTGGATTAAAGAGATAAAGAGTGAATGTGTACGGAGGAGTTCTGCAGTGCTTTGGAGCCATTTAGTGGGTTTATCTATGCGACACTTGAAAGGAGAAAACTAAAAAAACAAAAATCAAAATAATAACTGTGGTCTGAGACAAAGGGTAGGTATGTGTGCTGGCGTTCACTAAAAAAGCAGATGGAAGGAATTAATCTCCTTTACCATGAGGTTTTGCAATCTGGATTTTTGTATGAGAATGAGTTGTACAAGGCAATCTTCATAATCAAGGGACAGAAGTAAGAGTGTAACTCATCTGACCTCAGCTCTAAGATAAGGTAAAATTGTGTCTTAGAATTGCCTGTTTGTCATCACCGACTTGAAAGGGAACCTAGATGATGAAGGCGGATACAATGTCTATATTAGATGTCTATATTAGATAGCTATATTTGATCAGTGAAACACTGTCTCCATCCTGTCCTTCCTATGCTAATTTGCATTTATGTAGTTCACCTTTGTAACCCAAGGAGAAAAAGCATATGAGGCTAAGAGAGTGGGTGCTGAAATTTTCTTGTCATTTCATCTCTTGACTAAGGGTAGTCTGTATCAAAACTGAATCACACCTTACATTGTCCAAAATTGGTATCTTCAGGCAAAAAGCAATCAGGAAGGGAGGAAAGCAAAAGTATAATCTACTCATAAATGTGTGGTCTGAATCCCATGCGAGAAGAGAACCCTTGCTGAGACACCTCTACCACAACCATTTCCCATATTCCTTTCCATTTCTCAAGCAGGGAGCACAGAGACTGTTACATGAATAATTAGGGCTTCTGTCAGCTGCTCAGTTTTGCTCTGAGGGGTTAGGGCTCACCTAAAGAAATCAAGAAAGTAGTTATGGATTGTCAGTCACTCTCCACTGTGCTAAAGGAGAGATCTGTCTGTATCCTGGCCAAACTAGAAGAGGATGTCATGTCTATAGATAAATACAAGTACGCGTTCAACGACACATGTAGCTTGCTTAAGACCTTCACATGTAGTATTATTCATATGTAATTACACAACAAGAGTGTTCAGACAGACTGAAATTTGAGATGGGCTGTTAAAAAGTTCTGTAGTAGTTACACCAATTTTCATTAGCTTTCCTTCTGAAACAGATGTCAGAGCCTCTCGAGCAGAATACTCCCAGTCTCCTTCCATCTCCAAATTTTCTGTTTTCTCTATGTCACATCTGTCTCCTTCTGTTCTTCCCTGTTATTTCTTTTCTTACACATTAATATTATGTGACACCACTGCCAATGAAAGGTGTGGAGAATAAAAAGTGGCTGTATTTGATAAAGCCAGATACTAAAAATATTACCCACATACGCACCCACGCTGCTACTTTTTCTTATTAGCTTAAGGATATGTGGCTTTGCTGTCACTGTGGTGGAGCGTAATGGAGACAAAAGCTGGTCCTCCTGTCCCAGTTAAACAAACGATTTTTACAGGAGGTCACTTTACAGTGTTTTTACTGGGATGACCAGCTTGGGATTCAGCAGAGGTGCTGGGGACCGTGTGGGTGGAAATGGCTCTGCCTACCAGACTTCTCCCCTCTCTCATGCACCGTTTGCTGCACAGCATGATGTGGGGTCAAGGACTGGAAAGAACTCCCTGACCGTGGAACCCAGTACGCTGCTATCACGGGCAACTATGTCACATCAGACAATAAAAGTGTGGAGTTATGCTTCCAGACTGTGGTAGAGTCTGTCTCAGACCTGTTTAGTGGGATGTTCAGTGTTGTTCTGCTGCTGACTGGAGAGAATGATAAGTAGGAGGCTAGGAAGGTGATAAATTTATTACTAGACTAAGTAGGAATAAGAAAGTAAGAGGCTGGGGTGGATGGACACTGTGAAAAGGAATGAAAGCACAAGAGCAATGTACTGGAAAGCTTTGCCTTGGCAGAGAGCAGGCAGGGTGAATGTATATGCAAACCTTAAATGCTCTGAACAGGTTCACCTTTGATCACTGTGGCAAACTGAACGTTTGTAAATATATTCAATTACTGACAGTTTATATCTGATTATTCACCACTTGCAGTAAATTGGGAAATAGCAGCATATTTATCAGATCTGTTTTGCACATGAAGTCACTATGATACTTCTGTATTACTGGGAAGCTTTTGGCAATGTGAAATCTGAGGACAGAAATAAAAATTGTACCTTTCAAACATAAGAATAATTTGTTGCTTTTCATTGTTTAGCCCGTTTTCACCACACACACACACCCTCCAATCTAAAGATCATCATTATAGCTAAAAAGAAAATTTATATTATCTGGTTAAATTATCTTTACTTTAGTGAGGTATTTCGTATGGAGATAATCATTCCATATATTGTGTACACAAATGATAATCTAAATTAATACTTATCATCAACCTCACCACCTCATTTATTTTAGCAGTATATTGTCAAGTGTAGTGTTACTGATTTCTCATCCATTTTTTAAATATGCTTAGTGAGATGTTAAATTTTTTCTGTGCCTCAGACTCTTTCTTGTTCACAAGTTCCAAGTTAAAAGATAGCATGCAACTTCATCTTACGATTGTTTTTATCTGTAAGGAGTGAAAACTTTGTTTTTATTTAGCTGCTTAGTTTTCAGAGGGTTAAGGCAAAAAAAACCTCTCAAAGTATGAAGAAAATTTATTGGTAATAGGATTGGTCTTTGTGTTTAGCAAGTGCTGACCAATGCAAGGCTGCTTTTTTTTTTTTTAATGACCTTTCTTAGTCTAAAAATGTATTTTTGCTATTGGAGTGTACAATTTGATTCCCATTGATCATGAACTTTGGGAGAATATAAATACAATGTACAAAAAAAGGCAAAAATAGGCTTCTGAGTGGTTCAGTGTTAATGTTGTAATTGCACAGCCCTCTGCCCATGTTCTGTCTAGTTCACAAATGTTAAGTTCACTTGATACCATCCTTGAACCATCTGTTCAGTTTTTCAACTGTAAAACCAATGCACAGTTACATTTTATCATTTGCCCGAGTACTTATTTCAAAAATGGTAACACCTGTCTCCCTTAAATATGGATTTCCATTAAAAATAAAAAATATTTCATTGATTTATCTTTTTTTTTTCTTCTGCTTTACAAAGAGGTTTGAAATATAGCACTGCTTCAGTAAGAGTATTTTTAAACATGCCAATATGAGCCTATTGGGAATAACTAGGTATAAATATCACTAATGAGTAAACAAGTGTTTAATCCAAGTTGGGCCATATCAGTGTGGGAAATGTCTAAATCTTAAAAGAAAACCCAACAAATTAGAAATGTGCTACTACAGATGTGAGCTCACACTTCTATGTGAAGTGTTCATGTGAGCTATTTATTTCTGGATTGCTTGTCACTAATCTCATCATGAATTTGTCTTTTTCAAAATTTCATAATGTTGGAAGGTGATGGAATAAGATAAAATTATTGTGGTCAAGGAAGCAGTAGTGTTCAAAGTGGCTCTTTTATTGGACTCACTTTTTCTGTTTGTGTGTTTGCTGCTGAATTCTATGTAGGAGAAGATCAATACTGTTCTTTGGCATAACAAGTCTTTCAAAACAAAAAATACGGTGTGGGGTACAGTATTTGGGATGGTTCCCTGCTTGTAAGTGACTCTATCCAAGTATTTCATCATGTATGTTATTTAGTCTCTTTGTCTTTACATTAAGAGCAATTGTCCACAGCCATATACACTGTGGACCATTCATCTGGATTCCTTGTGGTCTGGAAATCCCATGCCTGGAAGTTGTATCAGATGCTCTAAGTTTGATCCCTCCCTGTTCACTTCACAACTCTCCTCTCTGAAGTGCTTCTGGTCATCGCAGGTTCTGAAGAAAGACAACAGCCTGAGGCAATTCCATGATATTGCAGCCCTGACTTCTAATTAATCTCTATTGTCTTTCCCATAGAGATGTATGATTGATTCCTAGAAGGCCCTGTAACTCACATAAACAGACAAAGAAGTCAAAAGCTATGACAATGTGCTGTAGCAACAGGGGAAAATGTAAATGTCAGGTTCAGCTTTAAACATTCAGCTTAAACTTTGACAAACATTTCCATAAAAAAAATGTATTTGAAGTTCATCATGTACTTGTCAGCTAGCTGTCCCTCCTATGGAAAAGTCTTAAAAGCAGCAATTTTTTATTTCAAAAAAGCCAGGTTTAGATAGTATTGTGGAAAATAACTGAGCTGCAGAAGTAGTACTCCACGCAAAAGAACCTGTGGACTGTGAACCAAGTATGCTGAACTTGTGTGACTGTTTACATGTCTAATGAAAATGACCCCATTGCTTTCATAGGTAAATACCTTCTAGCATCCCCAAGAGAAAAATTCCTCGCGTTCCAAAGTGAAAATATAGGGACAATAAGGAAAAGTCTCCCATAGTTACCTCTAAATGTTAAAGCTCAGAGTTTGAATGTAGTCATGCCCTTTTCTCCCTCCTTTTTCTAGCCCCCTGGGTGCCATGGTTTCCAGGGCAAGGACACTCGGGTTTGTAACATGGTAAAAAGTGACAGGGTGCTCTGGCCAAGTCTCTGTTCTTGATGACTTTAGAGATCAGGAGCTCAGAGGACATTGTGTATTGTGGTCACGATTCAGTTTACATGCAGCCACTTTCCCTAATACTTATTAATTAGTCTTAAAATAGTTCTTAAAACTTATTAAGACTTGAAAACTCTGAAGAGTCTGGATTTCAGACTATTATCCTGCCTCCTGGTATATAACTTTAAATGTAAGATATTAAATTATGCTAACTGTCTTGGCTACTTAGCCACAATTTTTTTTCTTGCGTTTATTTGGTTTTTTTTAAACTAATGTAAGGCAGGCTAATATTTCAGATAATATGAAATGTATGAGGTTTTAGAGAGGTTAAGTTTTTAAGCAGCTTTCAAGGCCTCAGATCATTTTAATACTGCCACATTTAAAGAAAGAAATCCTGGAAAGAGTTTGAACTAATAATTAAGAGACTGAAGGTGAGACTGTAAAAGAAAACTACTATGGAGACCAGGACCTGGTCTGGTTAGTGTGCTCTGCCCGAGCCACACTTCTTCTTTCAAGTATATATTTCATATACTCAATACAGCACTCAGAAACTCCCAGTTTTTACTGAAAAAACCCTTCTATTACAAACTTGATGAAGGATATACACCTCTCTAAAGATCACCTGCGTATCACTCTTAAGCTTTTAAAGTTCTAGTGAAATTCTGGTCCTGCTGAAGGCAATAGGGCTTTTGCTGTTCACTCAAATGACTTTTGAAAAATTCTTTAATTTTTGCACAGGTGATCAAAGTTGTGCAACAGTGAGATTGACAAGGTGACAGCATTGCCGGGACATTTTGCTATAGCCCTTGGAAGAACAAAGGCTTAAAATTGTTTCTTTTAGAATTCAAAACAGTAGAATGTGTATTTGTGAATATATATTATCAACAAATATGTTTTTCACCAAAGAAGCCTGCAAAATGTCAAGCCCAGAGGGTGAATATTTTAAAACGAGGATATGAACACAGTAACTAGATTGGAAAGTATTTACAACCTCAATTACAGCAGATTCTGCCATTGCAAACACTGTAATATTTTGCAGAAAATTCATTCTACTACTTCCTTTTCTGAAGAGATTTCAAGAACAGTCTGGGTAGTTTACTGGGTTTTTTCTCTTGTGATACAGGAGTGCTGTACTAGACAAGGTTCTTATCACTGAACTGGACATTCATCAAGACCTTGGCTTAACAGTGTGGCATTCCACAAATGTCTGTGCAGTTTACAGTGCATTATAGATTGCTCTTGCAATTGACTGTTGCTTGTTGGACTGGAGAAGTAATGAAATGGGGTACAAAATGCAAAAAATGAGGTAACGTTTAATTTATGTAATCAGTGAGCCATTAATATATTGTTAAAAGATTCTACTTATAACAGTGTGGTATGGCCTGAGATAACTTGTTCACATACTCTGCCTAAAACAGATGCTGCAGGCTCAAAATTGAATCAGGCAATCACTTGTGATCATTTTTCTCTTATCTTTGTTCATTGTTTTACAATCACAATTGTAATCCAACCAACAGGAGGTGATAAATTCCAAAGGATACATTGCCTTTTAATTTCTGCTTGTGCAGTCCCCAGCATGGAAGGACATCAAATGAAAATCAAACAATTGATGTTAATAAAGGCTGATAAAACATCCCAGCATTCCATCAGCAGCATCCTGCACTGGCATCTATTCTCAAAGTTTTCTCTTTGTGTTCCTTTTTCCAATTATAAAGCAAAAGGTAAAAGGCATGGTAGTGAAATATGGTAGGACCTAGAAAATTGCTGGGAAAAAATGCTTCTTATTTCTAAAATGAAATGTGAAACCTTTGATAAACAGGTAATGGTATTGTGGGGTGCATTCCAAGAACTGGAGAGCTGCAGATAAAAACTGAATATTTGAGACACTGAAAGGAAAACAAATGCCTTTGAATATAGTTTTACAACATGTTTGTAAGGCACTATGTGTATACTGAATAGCTAAGAACTCTTATTTGTTAAGGACTGTTTCACCAAGGTCACCTTTCTGTGTTGTTTGCATAGCATTCAGATGTAAGTGTTTGGGGAATATACTACATTGTAGTACCCAGTGCATAAACATTCACTTTTTACATCATTTATCATTCCACTGGTGGTATTGACATACTAAAATTCTGGTTAGCTACCTTTATAAGGAATTTCAAAATTAAGGCTGGAAATCTACTCTGATGTAAGAATGGTAAGAAGAACAAAGATGTGAAATCCTGGCTGGAGTGCAATCATTACATATTTTGTCAGCAACCTAAGTGGATGAAGGACTTCATGCTAACTTTTAGCTGTCATTCTAAATGCATTCAGTTTTGGGGCAGAGAGGAGAAGGGAATTCACTGATTTAGCTGAACTGCTCTTAGGTGCTTTGCCGCTAATGAGGATGGCTCTGGTTCGTATAGGTGAGGAGTGTATGTGATATGACAGATAGAATTTTTTTTTTTTTCATATAGATATAGACCCAAACAAAATCCTGTGAGTCAGATAGAATCTAGATTTTTTCCTTGAACATTCAGGACAGTTTCTGTCTAGGATACAATGAATAATTTCCACATTTTTCTGATTGCTTTTTAAATTAGAGGTATATTGTTGTATAGTATCATTAAACAGAAGGAAAAGTTAATTAACATTATTGGATTAAATTTGTGTATATTTGTCAAATATCAGTTTTCAGCATAGACTTTGCAAAGTATTTCCTGTGGCTCTGAAGTCTGATCATACTTTTACCAGCTCTTTCTAGTTTAATACAAGAGGAGCTAATATGTTACTGCCAGGATGTGATCCCGGCTCTGAAATGTACTGATTGTCTGAAATTGTACTGATTGTCTGATTGCACTGAAATGTACAATTGTCTGGTGATTAAAAATACTAACATTGCTGGTAGGAATCACATCTAACTGTGTGACAATCCCCTGGTTCATTGTTCTGACATTTCTAGCCCTAGTATTTCTTTGTACACCTGTACTGTGTCCCAAGTGAGTTTATGAGCTGCACAGCTGCTCTTGTGTGCTGTTAAGAAGTCTCTTACAGAGTTTTCTGTTGTGTGGAGAATTGCTAGATTTTGATCAGTGAATTTTTCTCATCTCACTCTTGAGGTCTAGTTGGTTATTTTGTTGCTAGCTGTATGCAGCACTTACCTCAAAGTCCATCATCGTCCCTTGGATTAGTCTGTCTGGTTTTGAATTATTTTTTGAGTCCATCCCTGGTTTTGTTCAAAGAATAACTTTTGTTTGGTGATTAATAATGTTATGTTTAGTAAACATGATTCTTCATCATTGTTGCTGAGTCCATGTTTTATGGTAGATGATGTTCTGATCGCAGCGTGTGCCCTGTGTCCTGTGTGGCCACCTGCTGCAGTACAAATTTCCCCCCTTTTATTTAAACAATTTTGATCTTCCTGGTGGTTAGTTTTGCAACAAGTGCATGGCATTCTGCCACTTTGGCATAGCCCAGGTATCTCGTGATTCATGTTTACAGCAGAGAACTCTGGGGTTTTCTGCTGTGTAAGCAGTACAACTCTTCTGTGCAGGTTCAAGTCATGAACTTTATTATCACCCTATGTATGTCTGCATGCAGAACTCTTTGCAGTTATATTTGAGATTATGCAGAAGGAGACAAGTTATCAAGAGAATTACAAAAAGGTAAGCACAGTGCTTGACTGTAAACAGAACAAAGAGAACAGTCTGTCAATAGTTGTCAGTTAACATCAGTACTCAGCAAAGTTCTAGAGCAAAAAGTCAAATAGAGGAGCAAACTACTAGCTGTAATGTATCTTCTCTTTGGTGCAGTACACTGTCTAGGATACTTTTATTAACAACCTAAATGTTGGAATAGAAAGTGAGTTTATTGTATCTTCATATGATCCAAAACTGGGAGATGCAGCTTATACGCTGGAGGGTGGGATCAGAATTCAAAATTATAATGACAAGGTGATAAAGCACATGAAAATATAAAGCAGAAATTATTTACTGCAGTGATACAAAATGAGGACAGCTGCTTTGGTAGCAATTTTTCATAAAAAGCTGAGCATGAGCCCACAGTGCTGTGGAAAAAGCAAGCACAAAGCTAAAGTACAGCTGGCAAGATGTGTAAAGTAATCCTATAGTCAGGAATAAATAAGGCCTCTGGTAGACTAGCCAGCTAGAAAACTGAGGTTTGTGGCATTTTACTTCAGTAACTATGCGGTCCAGTGGAGATAGTCCAGAAGAAATGAATGAGGTGAATTACAGTTCTGGAAAATTTGACCTATTTCACTATTGGAAAGCCCTTTAAAATGGCAAAGTCAATGAAGAACTGTCATAGACTTCTTGGTAAGTGATGGAACCTCCACCACTGGAGATTTTTAAGAACTGGTCAGACAAGCAACTCTTGAAAACAATGTAGATATCATTTATTTTACCTGGTGGCTAAGTAGTTAAACTAGGTGACCTCCCATGGCTCCTTCAAGCCCCATTTTTTTATTATTTTGTCATTATTAAAGCATAAATTCAAAGTTTTGATCACAGCTGAATTAGATAGCAAGTAAGTGGTTAATATTTCTTCATGGATCATTACCTATACAGAGGCTGACAAAAAAAGTCAGGAAGCAGTGGGCTGGCTGATTCAAGGCCAGGGAGCCAGCACAAGTTGTCCCTTGTGGGGCATAGTCACAGGGAGGCTGAAGACAGACAAGGCAAGCAATGAAGCAGGTCCAGGGTCTGCCCAGAGGCTCCAGCATGGAGCAAAAGGAGTTGTGGCCACAAACAGGGCTGGATACAAAGCTGTAACATGGGTTCAAAGTCCATCCCAGGAGCCAGGTCCAAAGACAGGACTGCAGACAAGCTGCAGCCTTTATCTAAGGGGCGCATGGAGGAGATGAGCTACCAGCAGCACAGGTCGCAGGGCCGTCAATGAGATGGGACTGGAGACCCCCACACCTACAGCATTGCTCAGGCAGGTACTGAGGGCTCTGAAGTCAGTGAGATGTAATGGAGGTTCTCCTAGGGAGCAGATGGGGTGAGGCCCCATGGGATGCTGCACAAGCCACAGAGGGCTCTGAGTGCCCTCAGAGGCCTGACAGAAATGGTCTCAAAGAGTGTGCATGATTTCCATCTGTTCTTCATGAGGAACCTAAGCTTGATAAATACTGTGGTGCATTGTAGTTGTCATACCTCTTTTCTTCAGAAACCGGGGGTTTGAATCCCAAGTATGCAATGGTACATTGTGTCCATATTTTTGTAAATTAAGTTATAAAGATAGGAATATTTACTGAAACTAAATAAGAAATAATAAATGATGAGAATTTTTTTTTTACTTGAACAGTTTTGCCAAGCCTAGTAGAGTTATCCAGATGGAGTTGTCAGTGTTGCTAGTGTTGAGATATTAGCTAGTATCTGTGATAGACACTGATGGAGAAATTAAAATTCTTCTATTGTCTTCTAGGCCAGTCACTCTTACAGCTTCCTCTTATCATCTTCCCTTGTTCGTGCTTACACTTCTGTCACGGAACATGCTCCTGTCTGATTTTATTACTATTTTAAAGATAGATTCTACCGTTTTCCCCCATATTAACAAATAAGTTTGAAGAACAAAGAAAAAAAATAATTTAAGAGCAGCAGAATCAAGACCTTGGAATAATTTAACTGACAGAATCTCACGTCAGCCGGAACTGTATCTACTGTCAAGTACGCTAATGTTTCTGAACCCTTAAAAACCAGGATATGTTTTTTCTCCTTAAAACTAAGCCCATGCCTTCCATGCACTACAGTGGTGGTCTTTGAATATTCTTCCTCTAAATTTAGACTAAATATTTAAGCAGAATTTTAAAGTTTTCTGTTGGATGGTTTGTATTCAGCTTGAACTACTTGGTGTTACCTTAACGATAAAACTGGGATAGTGTAACAGGTGCTTATTGTCTTGTTCTTCCTCATTGTTTTTCAGATGTTATGTTTCAGCATATGTTACTGACTGTCAAGGGGATATTATTGATCTGCTGAGACATCTGCTCCACTCACATTAATTTGACTATTCTTTCGTGAAAGATGAGATCCTTATGACTTCCCATTCTTAGCACAGTAATACTGACCAGGTCTTTGCAGCTAGAAATTAACATTACTTAAACTGTACCTCTAAATTATACAGGTTTTGTTTGCTTCTACAAGTGCCATTCTTTTTGTTGGATTTATTACATTGTAAACTATCTGGGGAATAAAAATATAAAGACTGAAATAGTTAATTTTACTTCTAAAGTACACTTTAAGTCATTATCTTTGAAGTTGCAGAAAAAAAGCAAAACTTTTTGTCATAAAAGAGGCTTTAGAATATTTTAAGGAATAACCATATGCTGGAAAGGAACCAACTAACCTTCTTAAAAGAGGAAATGAATCAGTGGATCAAGGCAATACTGTACTTGCAGTCATATTTTTGGAAGAAAAATCTGATCGTTTTAGTAAGCTGAGGAAGAAAGGAAGCAAAACTCGATAGGGAAGTGACATGCTAAGTGCAAACATAGAAAACTGGCAGCCATCAGTCAAACCAGTATCCAGAACAGTACCTCCAGTTTCAATTTATTCTGTGATTCAAAAAAAAGGTTTTCATATTTTCCAACTTGAAAATGAACTTTTATCTTTAGTTAATTTAATAGAAATAGTACAGATTTAAAAACTCTTGAAGACACAAGTCATACAATCCAAGTAACTTGACTTCCCTCTTGCTTGAGCTTCCAACTGCTGTGGTTGGTTGAGTTGAAGTATTATTTCTTAAAAGTCTTTAAACTTTTGTCTACAAATACATTTTGCTTCAAAAAATGAATGAAACTCTGCTTTGAATATCAGTTCTGCATTTCCCTGTAGTTCTCCTTATTCATACTCCTTTATATCTTTGAATTAATAAGCAGATTAGTGCGTAAACTGGTTGGCTAGCTGTGCTGTGATCTACATGGGGCTCAAAACGGGAAGCAAAACTTAGTGGAATTTTCCACTCACTCCTCTTATGTCACTTACTTTATGAGTTGGTTCATAGCTATCTCTCACCCGTTGTGGAGAAAAACATTCCTTCTAGAAACATGCACTACTCTGGTGATTACTTAGCATCAGTTAGCTACTGTACTAACCCGTATGCAGGACCTAAAACATATCAAAAAACCTGTGGTGCCCTCCAGATTCATTGGAACAACTGAGTTTGAAACAGAAATTAAGAGGAATGAAGGTGTATGGGGAGGAACACAGGCAAAATAGAGAGGGTAGCACTTGGATAATATGAAAAACAGAGATTGACAGTAGTGAAAGGTCTAAGCTTTTGGAGGCAGAGAAACAGTAACCAAACAAACATGCATGACTGAGTGAACATTGTAACAATTTCTGTAAAATGCTGTAATCAACCTTCACATCTTTGTGACCATTAGGAAATTCTTGTGCTCATTGCATATGTAATGATTTTTACAAGGTCTTGCACAGACAGCAGTGTACGTTGGAACACCAGTGAATCAATTCTTTACACTGATTTTAATCCTTAAAAGAAAGCAAAGTCAGTCCTTGTACAGAAATAGCACTGAATTCTCGAAGGGAAGAAGTATTTTCTATCTCAGGGCAGTGATATCTTTCTGGAAAGAGTATGTTTCCATGGATTTAAACAGATTATGAAAAGTTAAAATTTCAAATGTTCATGAATATATTCCAGTGTTATACCTCAGGTGATACCATTCTGAAAAAAAAAAAAAAAAATCTTTGCAAGGCTCTGGAACATATAAATTCACTTATTTTATATTTACGTTGTTACATAGGCAGATACATATATATGTCATTAGTGGAAGTTATAGGAGGCAAAGAGAAAGGACATTTCTGGCTACACTAAACTAATTTGACTGTGATATTTTCTTTGCTGTCACTGAAATTTCAAATTATATTAGTATAATTATGAGTGCACTGTATAGGATCTGGTCTTGCTTCCATTAAATTCAATGGCAAAATTCCCATTAATTTAAATGGCAGCAAGAATGATCTCCAAATGCTCCTATTAAGCTGTTCGCACACTGTGCCATCTTCTTGTTAACCAGTGATAAATTTTATTTGTCAGTGCAGCTGATCATTTTGCATTAAAATAATAATAAACAGATGTGATGACAGCCTGCCATTTTTCATTCCTTCAGTCAAATACTTGATGTGATGGACTGTGTGATTTCCCCATGCAATGAATTGCTAGCTGAAGATGCAAATGCTGTAACTGACACAAATCAAAAATGTTGACAAAAAATCTTTAATATGGTGTAAGAAATGCTTTTATTGAAAGATAATTTGTTCATTGATTTCCTTTTCCAGACAAATAGCCTTTTGAGTTTTGTATGTTTAAATTTAACTTTCTACCTTTGAAAGAAGAAAATGGCACAAGGAGATGCAATGCATTTGGTTTTGTTTTTGGCGATGCAACCACATGTCCTACATAAATTAGTACAAAAAATCAAATTAGCAGAGTTGCAGCAGATTTCTTTTAATAAAGATTAATCAAAAAATCACAGGCATCATTATACTGTTCTCCCTAATTTCCATGTATACAAGAGATCTTTTTGCTTCTGGAAAATATGAATACATTAAATCTCAATTACTCTCTTCTCACACGTGTAACTGCAACCCGTGGAACTTTTGATGTATTTGGGCAGGGAAAAGAGCAAATCTTCCTTGTCTTCCTTTTCTTCCATGGTCAGTACTGCCTAAGGCTTTCTTCCTTTCCTTTTGACGCCTTTCTCACCTTGTTTCTTTTAAGGACATTTAGCAAACTGTATTCATTTCCATTACGCAACTGTTCACAAGGAAGGAACAAGGAAAAATGTAATATTAACATGACATGACAGTAAAAATTGTTAAAATCATGCTACTGAAAACTACACTTTTGTCAAATGGCCAAAGCCATTAATTATCATTTTATTTTACCATTTTCACGACAGAATTCTGGTGACTTCACACAATATTAATGACATAATGCTCTTAATGAATTCTTCCTTGTAATGCCATCACTTAGAGCAAAGCTTTACCTCTTATTCCAGAAAACAGGCTAAGACTCTGTTACATGGAAAAATGCCCTGGAAACAGCCATTTAGAGTTGAAAAAAGCAGTCCCTGGAAGCATCCACCTATGTGGCCTTTGCCACTAGAGTCAATACATACTCTTAGACACCATGGAATTTGATGTAACCAACACCCACCTTGCTATAACCTTCTTTCAGGTAGTTGCAGAGAGTGATAAGGTCTCCCCTGAGCCTCTTCTCCAGACTAAACAACCCCAGTTCCCTCGGCTAGTTCTAATAAGACTTGTGCCTCAGACCCTTCACCAGCCCTGCTGCCCGTCTCTGGACACGCTCCAGCACCTCTGTGTCCCCCTTGCAGTGAGGGGCCCAAAGCCCGACACAGGATTCCAGGTGCGGCCTCACCAGTGCCCAGTGGAGGGGGGCAATCGCTTTCCTAGTCCTGCTGGCCACACTGTTTCTGGTACAAGCCAGGATGCTGTTGGCCTTCTTGGCCACCTGGGCACACTGCTGGCTCACGTTCAGCCAGCTGTCGACCAACACCTCCAGGTCCTTGTCTGCAGGGCAGCTTTCCAGCCACTCTTCCCCAAGCCTGCAGTGTTGCCTGGGGTTGTGACCCAAGTGCAGGGCCCTGCACTTCTCCTTGTTGAGCCTCATACAACTGACCTTGACCCATTGATCCAGACTGTCCAGATTGCTCTGCAGAGCCTTCCGACCCTCAAGCAGATCAATACTCTCCCCTCCACCCCAGCTTGGTATTGTCTGCAAACACAGGGAGGGTGCACTCAATGCCCTCATCTAGATCATCGATAAAGATACTAAACAGAACTGGCCTGGATACAGAGCCCTGGGGAACACCAGCTGTGGCCACCTACAAACTGGATTTAACTCCATACACCACCACTCTGTCGGCCCAGCCATCCAGCCTGTTTTTACCCAGCCAACAGCACACCCATACAAGCCATGAGCAGCCAGTTTCTCCAGGAGAATGATGTGGGAAACGGTGTCAAAGGCTTTACTAAGGTCCAGGCAGACAACATGCACAGCCTTTCCCTCATCCAGCAAGCGGGTCACCTTGTCATAGAAGGCGATCAGGTCAGTCAAGCAGGACCTGCCTTTCATAGACCCATGCGGACTGGGCCTCATCACCTGGTTGTCCCTCAAATGCCACATGATGGCACTCAGGACGATCTGCTCCGTAACCTTCCCTGGCACCAAGGTCAGACTGACAGGCCTGTACTTCCTCGGATCCTCCTGCCAGCCATTCTTGTAGATAAGCATCACTTTTGCTAACTTCCAGTCAAACAGCACCTCCCCGCTTAGCCTGGACTGCTGATCAATGATGGAAAGTGGCTTGGTGAGCCCTTCGGGCAGCTCCCTCGGTGCCCTTGGGTGGATCCCATCTGGCTCCATAGGCTTGTGTGTGTCTAAGTGCTGTAGCAGGTCGCTGACCATTTCCCCTTGCATTACGAGGGCTTCACTCTTCTGACCGTCCCTGTCTTCCAGCTCAGGGGGCTGAGTATCCAGAGAACAACCGGTCTTACTGTTAGAGACTGAGGCAAAGAAGGCATGAAATACCTCAGCCTTTTCCTCAGCCCTTGTCACTGTTTCCCCCTGCATCCAGTAAAGGATGGAGATTCTCAGTAGCCTTCCTTTTGACGCAGACGTATTTACATAAACATCTTTGTTTTATACATCAGCAACCAGATTAAGTTCTAGTTGTGCTCTGGCCCTTCTAATTTTCTCCCTGCAAAACCTCAAAACATCCTTGTCCACCAGAACTGCCTGCCCCTTCTTCCAAAGCTCACGAACTCTCCCTTTTACCCTAAGTTCTAGCCAAAGCTCTCTGTTCAGCCAGGTCAGTATTCTTCCCCACCAGCTTGGCTTTTGGCAGGTGGGTACAGCCTGGTCTTGCTTCTGTGCCTGTAAGATTTCCTTCTTGAAGAATGTTCAGCCTTCCTGTACTCCTTTGCCTTCAGGACTGCTTCCCAGGGGACTTTTGTCAACCAGGCTCCTAAACAGGCTAAAGTCTACCATTTGGAAATCCATGGTAGCAGATCTGCTGACCCCTCTCCTTACTTGTCCAGGGATCAGAATCTTCATAATTTCACAATTGCTGTTCCCAAGACTACCTCCAACTGTCACAGCAGGCACAAGACATAGAATTATAGAATTTTTTAGGTTGGAAAAAGCCTTTATCGAGTCCAACAATTAATCTAGCACTGCCAAGTGAATCTAGCACTAGCTTCACCACTAGACTATATCCCTAAGTGACACATCTACAAATGGCAGGTCCAGTGGGGCACCTTCCCTAGTCAGCTCACTCACCAGCTGTCTAAGGATGTTACCTTCCACACACTCCAGAAACCTCCTGTTTCCTGTCCACTCTATTGTATTTCCAGCAGATATCTGGTAAGCTGGAGTCCTCCATGAGGGCAAGGACTAGCGATTGTGAGACTTCTCCCAGCCACTTATAATATATTTAATCTCCCTCTTTATTCTGGTTGGGTCATCTATAACAGACTCCCACCGTGGTATCTACCTTGTTGGCCTTCCCCTTGATTCTTACACATAAACACTCAGCCCTATCATCACCATCACTAAGCTCTAGGCAGTTGAAACAGTCCCTAACATATAGGGCTACCCCACTGTCTCTCCCTCCTTGCTTATCCGTTCTGAAGGGTTTGTAACCATCCATTGCAGCACTCCAGTTGTGATAGTCATCCCACCATGTTTCCATGATGCCAACTGTGTCACAGTTTTCTTGCTGCACAATGGCTTCCAGCTTCTCCTGCTTTTTGCCCATGCTGCATGCATTGGTGTAGATGCAGTTCAGTTGGGCTGTTGGTCCCACAACCATTCTGGGGGAGGAAGCCCTAATTCCTACATGACCGTTCTCAGGTGCTTCTGTGGTTTCTGACGCATCAAGAACCCTTGAGTCTTTGCTGCTACATGGATCTGCGTTGCCTACCTCCACCAAGGTGGCAGACCAAAGGACCTCGCTAGCACACCATCCCTCAAACATTGATGTGCTGCCCCCAGGCTTATCTCTAGTGAGCCTGGTTGTATCCCATTCCTTCTTCAAATCTAGTTTATTGCACTTTCAATGAGCCCTGCTAACTCCTTTGCAGAAATCCTTTTCCCCCTTTGAGACAGGTGTACCCCATTTGTTGCCAACAGGCCTGGTATCGTGTAAACTGACCCTTGATCCAAAAAAACCCAAATTCTGCTGGTGACACCAGACTCGGATCCAGATATTGATCTGTTGGCTCTTCCTGTTTCTTCCCTCATCATTCCCTTCAATTGGGAGGATAGAGGAGAACACTACTTGTGCTCCTAATCCCTTAACCAGCCATCCCAAGGCCCTGTAGACTCTCTTGATTGCCCCCAAACTTCTTGTTGCAACTTCATCACTGCCTACCTGAAAAAGCAATAATGGATAATAATCTGAGGGCCATAACAGAATAGGAAGCTTTCTCTTCTCATTTTTAACCTGGTGTCACTCTGGTGCAGATCTCTAAATCCTCCCAGCTTTGTCTAAGGCCCTCAAGTCTTGAAAGAGAGTTCTACATAAAAGACATGGAACAAGAGTCTCTTCTGCACTAGTGCCCTGGACAAGGCCAGAGGGAACTTGAACATGAATGCTGAGAGTCATTTCTTATACTTCCCAAAACAGAAGTTTCTCAGAGAGATAAATGTAAGTGGAAAAGGAGGCATGCTACTGATGCCTGATACAGTATCTTAGAGGAATTGTACTCTACTGCTTTAAAACAGGAATGTGACAAAATTTGTTTATACATGATTAGGTTAATCAATTGTGTTTTGCTATATGGTACTGATGAAACATGCTCACTGAAAACAAAAAGCCTATATTCATAATAACTTGAAAGTCAATGTAATAACAGCACCTGGCACAGTCATTTGTCCCTGTTACATCTCATAACCTTAGCTTTCTTTTATATATTGAGATTTAGATTTTGTTGTGATAGGTCTTAATTATTATAAAAATATACCAAGACTAAATTTGGAATGCAAGAATTATGCATGTAGATTTTTGGAGGAACATTCATAGCTGAACTGCGGCTTATAGTGATGTACTTTTAAAGAGATTTTTAGTACCACTTTTCAACATGCCATTCTTCATTGTTCAGACACCCATCCTTTCACTAAAGAGATTTTGATACAGATTTTACTAGTAAGTAACAATTGTTTTCTTCCTGATTCCTGAGAAGTTCTCTATATAAATTAGGATTAAAAACTCATAAAAGAAGACCTGTAAAACTTAGATCCTTAAAAATTTCTTTGTTGGAGGGGGTTTTTTCGTCCCATATATCACTGTTCAGTGCTCAGTGGGATGAGCCAGAAAACCTCATTTGCTTGGATAACAAAAAATGACCCTGAAACAGTATGCTGTAATTGAGTGAGAGTAGAATAGCAGCCTCTTGTTTGCTGACATGTTATAGATAGATTTATTGTTTCAGGAATAAATGCATACTAAAATGCCATCTTTGGTGTTGTGACCTGACCCATCTTTTTTAAAAGATGTGGGAGAAATCTGCTCATTAAACTTGCTTTTCATTTTCTACTCACATTTTCTTTCAGAATGTCTTCAGAAAAGCCAGAAACATTGACCTGCAGCTATTTGGCAACACAGATTGGCCCCAAAGATTATTGCTGATATATTACAGCAAATGATGCTAAGTTGTATACATTGAATTAATAATGACTGTAGCCTTTAAAACATACAGAAGTATTCCCAGGACCTAACTTTAAACTTATAATTGCCTAAATTAGACAGCTAGTTTAACTATGGCTCAGATATCAAAAAATTAATATGGTCTTCCAAAGGCTATGACTAGGAATCTAATTTAGGTACCTTTTCTTTATGTTGACCAGTTTAGGGAGTCTGGATACCTAAAGATAAGCATTGTGAATACTCCACAAAGGCCCAGTTGCAAGAAACTTTTGACAAAAGTGAGTAAATTAGTTGTGTTACTTGCAGGGTAGAATAATCCCCTTCTAGATATTGATGTGATTTCTGAGAAGCTTTAAAAAAAAGCTTTCTGGCTCAGGTATTGTCCTAATCCTCATTTGCAGTTGCTAGCTTCTCCATACCCTTTCACTGAGGGTGTAGATGTCACTCTGGTATGATTTAATAATTATGATGCAGCTGCCAGATTTAGAGTGGTAGGAAGGTCATGTATGAATATACTCCATAAGTAACACAATAACATTATTCAGGTGTTGCATCCCACTTTACTGTGTCTCAGTGCCACAGTATCAATCACTTTGTCATGTGGGAGAATTGAAGCAGAAAACACTGAGACTGGTGCTGCTCTTCCAAATTCTCATTTGATTAACTCAGATACTTAGTAAAGGAACACTTTGGGTACGATTGCAGAGTTGGAGTAGTTAAATGTGGTGAATGGCAGCACTGCTTTCTCTGCCAAGGGGGAGAGGCAACCCTCAGGCACTGATCAGGTGCAGCAGCCCTAACCAGGGCAGGCACAGCTGGATGCATTTTCCTCTCTCTTCTTCCTCTGCTCCCATCGTTGCAGTTGTTCTCAACCCTTCTTGTTCAAGGACCCTTGTTCTTGAAAATACAACAAAATCCATTGCATTTTCAGTATATTTAGGTTGGTTGTTTGTTGAATGTTGCCCTCTGTTATGACCTAAAATGGGTTCAGCCTACCTCACAGTTACATTTCTTTGATGACCATTAATTGACCATTTGTGGTTTGTGTTCATATCCCAGGGCTCTCTAACACCGTACCATGCTTGTATTTTAAGGCTTTTGTTGTCATAGTGTATTTAACTCTGAAAGGCATCTGCTATAATCTTGCGATTGCTCTATCAGGAAGGGACCCCAAGTAGGTACAGTTCTATTTAAAAATACATTTTTGTGGTTTTATCCATCTCTGACACAAATTAGAAAATTTATAACAGAGCTAACATTAATTGGTGATGCAGAAAAAGTACCAAAGGCATCCTCCAAACGTCAATTGGTACTTTTTCCTGACAATTTCCTAATCTCCTTGTCTTACTTATGAGGCTGTACCGAGACTGTCATCAATCTTAAGAAGTGCTTTCACACAACAAACAGAGCATCACCTTTGATTATCACATAAAAGCATTCTGATTTTCTACATTTAAAATTGATAATAGACCTCAATAATCCTGTCAGTAATCCAAGGGATAATATGTAACATCAATCAAAAGTTACTAGCAGAGGTATAGCAGGTTTTATTGTGTCCTTAAAAATGTGACTGTCTTTCTGTAGTCATTACAATAAAAACTGTTAGTATATTGACTGTGTTGTTACTATATATATTACATTCAGAGGACTTTATTTTTTAAAGATGAATATATAAGATACCATATAGATTTTCAGAACCTCCACGTTCTCACTTTTTTTATATGTATTCTTACTCCAGGGGTTGTTCAGCTAACAAGTTTTTTTTTAGGTGAAAGGAGGCTCCTTTTGCAGGATACAGCAGAGTAATGCTAGACACAGCTCTGCTTAGTCTTCCCTCTGGTACAGAGGTTTAACCATACCCAGATTTTTAAATTATACCTCTGTCATTAGCATGTTTTCAATGTCCATCTTTGAAGAGTTCTGTTATGTGAGACATTACTGACTCCCTCTTTCCACTGGTTTGACACATGAAACATTCATAAATATTGGGAGGTTTCCCTTAGTATTTTTCCAGTTTGACATAAACTGGTGGAATATATTGGCGGGGCAGAACTTGTGAAATTAGTCAAGCATAATGTTCGAATTATTGATAAGAACCCAGTATGCTGTTCTCTAAGTTCCATTATTCATTTGTCTAGTCAATTGTAAATGGCTATTATTTTCTGGAAGTTTCTGTCTTTATGGTGTTATTGCATGGTTTTATTTTCATGACTCCTTAATCCCCAAGAGAACGGTGCCACTTGGTGTTTAGTCAGTTTTTTAGTCTTTTGAAGGCTATGTGAGATAACATTTAAAATATTCAGGCCCAGCTGACTGATTATTACATGATCAGTAGCCTTAATTTCTTACTCCAGGAAAAAAAAAAAAAAAAAGTTCTCATCAACCGAAAACCAGCTTACTGTATTTAAATGCCTAAGGTTCTGTTGCCTACTTGTTTTTATGGACCATTTCTTTAACAGTGGATTTATAACTCAGAAGCAACTTGGTATGAAATGCATGAGACTTTAAAGATCTTGATGTGGGCAGGAAATTATTTTGCCACAAGGAAAAAAAATTGTCATGTGAAACACTTAAAACTCTTAAGAACAATTCAACCTATCGGTTGATAAATGCACAGTGCCAAAGCTAAAATATCTTGGGTTTGTTTTCTATTTCAGTTTTTTTAGCAAAAGCTGAAATTTTCAGAATCATACAGATCATTTTATTGGTAAATAAATACAGAGTGCCAAAGCTAAAATACCTGAGGGTTTGGTTTCCACTTGATTTTTTTAGGAGAGGATTTTTTTTTTTCACTAATACAGTCCTCTGAATAATAAAATACTGCAGAATAGTTAGTTAGTAGTTATCATTGCTCCTCAGTGTTTAGCCTTACAGAAAGACTAAATTCTTTGAGTCCCAAAAATATGTACTTGTAGCAGACTGAAATATTAATACTTTCATACTGGGAAAGATAGTGAATTAAAACAAGCAAACTGTGTAGAATATTTTTAGGTTTTCTCTTTTACTAGTATAGATTAAAAATTCCAGAAAACCAAATTGTCACTGGTAATAGCTCTCCTAGCGTAGTTACTCGGCTGTTTTGATTGATTAATTCTTCTTTCTGGGAAGTGTATTTAGGGAACATGTAGGGGAGTTAAAAAGGACCACTGCATGCCTAACTTTTTACAAGATGTGAAACTCCCACATCAGTTTCATTTTAGGTTTCTTCAGGCTTTCATGATGGTGGGAAAAAGAAGAAAAATATTTTCTAGGATATATAAACCAAAAGGTGACAAACCAGAAAAAGAGTCCCTTACGCAAACACATTTCTGGGTATGGTAAAAGAGCAGAGAGCAGCAAGAAAAAGATTTTATTGCTCTATAACTTTTATGATCAAATGCATGTGAATGCAGTAGCTTTACATCTTCAGCACAAATGAATGCCATACCCACAATTCTAGCAACCTTTACTCTATTGAATTACTTCTCAAAGTTTCCACTTCTCTCTTTTCACAGTGTCTTGCTGTTTTGTTTTTTTTTTCCCAAGAGAAAATAAACAGAATATGATATGACCTTCCTTCTTTCTTTAGCTGGCTCGTTCTTCTCCTTTCCCCCTTTTCATCATGTTCAGAGAAGTTTCTCCTTCTCTTCTCTCACCCCTCCACTGCTTGAATTCCTGTATCATTCATCTCTCCTCTTTACCCATTTTACATCTAACTTTTCATTAACTTAGCAAAGATTATAAGAGGTGAGGTTTCCACTGGATAATGGAAACTTCTAATTCATTGCTAATTCTTCTTGATTTTTCTAATGTTTTCCCTCTGATGCCTTATGAAGAGTAATGCTTGTTATAAAAGTGACTTTTTTGCTTGCACTTACATCTGCACAACACTGGGTAGAAAGAGCTTTACTTCTCATCTGGCAGAAAGATAGTACCACAATAAGCACAGCAGTCCTGATTCAAGCAACCTAAGGTGTATCTGCACCTCAGAATCTGCTCTTTCCTCTTAGCTATAGTTCCCTCAGGTAGGAACCTATTTACTTAGAGCTAGTTAATTGGAAAAACAAGCACAGAAGCATTGATTGACTTCAGGCTGTGTGTAGCTGGAGCAATGTGTGTAAATAGGATATATTTATTACTGTCCTCTGCTGATATGTTAAGATTAATGCATCTTCCACAAAAACACGATCTCTTTGAGAAATCTGATAAGCTTTTTCTACTCCAGTGTGTGATTCACATAGAAACTATGTTTTTCATGTAGGCGTTTACATCTGACAGTCTGCATGCAAAACATCCCTGAGCCACACAGCATTTCTAAAAGCATGCAGAAGACACCGCTGTACTCTGAACATTTAATTTCTTCTGATGAGTTACTACTGCAACAGTTTATGAAGATAATAGTCATGCATATATCCATTTAATCTGTAAAGAGCACTACCATAGAACACCATCATGCCAATTCTTGAGTGAAGAGTAAAGAGCATTCTAGGTGACCATGATATGTGGGTTAACTGACTTAACCAAGGGAAATACAGCTGTGGTGGTGGGGTTCATACTTTCATAACATGTCTGAAGGGCTCACACTGTCAAACTAATGTTGTTAGATTTATTCTGAGCTACACCAGAAAATGCCACAGCTCCTCTTTCTCCCTGTTTGCAGATCAAGCTGTGATGAACAGGATGCCAAATGAATAGTCTTTTCTATTACGTCATGTTTCAACACTAGGTATCTAAAGATGTAGTGCTGAGCAGGGATTTTAATCAAACCTCTCCACTGAATTTATCTGTGTGATATTTTTCACAGTCTTGCAAAGAAAACATTTTAAAGTTATGGTAAATAAGAGGTAATTCTATCCTAAAATCTCTGGTCATAAGCAACAGCAGTGTCATTCAACAAACTTGATTTTCGTGTCTGTTTTAAGAACAGGAAATTTTCTGATGGGTTTCACAGGTATGAGAATAACTGTACAACTTACAGAGTACTAAGTGACTACAACTACTAATGACAATTCAGGCCATAATTAATTATGTATTCTGTAAATATTCCAGAAATTTAGCAAAAGTATTTCTATTTTTTCTACCTGCTCTATGAAGTATTATTGAAAATAAAAGTTTATATAAGAAATAAATATTAATACACAATCTCATTATTGGAACAGAAAATGAATATTTAAAATTTCACTGGATTGGAGGAAATGATACCCAGCTTAGAAATGAATATCTAAAAAAAACCAACTCTGGGGAAAAAATGAAAGTCACTGCTTCGGTAAGGGTAGAATCTTCTTCCCTCTTCCTCTCTCTTCCCTCTATGAAAAGCATGTGCTGGACCCTGCTGTCCTGCTACTTATATATAGATTTTGGTTGCCTCCCTGTTCTAGCACCTGGATAGTCAGTGCAGTTATACTTGATCTGTGTTATTGAGAGCTTCTCCAGTTGCTTTAGTCTTTGCCATTGGCTGGGTTTCTATAGGGAATGAAATCACAGAATCACAGAATGGTCGGGGTTGGAAGGCACCTCTGGAGATCATCTAGTCCAACCCTCTGCTAAAGCAGGGTCACCCACAGCAGGTTGCACAGGATCACGTCCAGGGTTTTGAATGCCTCCAGAGAAGGAGACTCCTCAGCCTCTCTGGGCAGCCTGTGCCAGGGCTCTGCCACCCTCAAAGGCAAGAGGTTTCTCCTCATATTCAGACAGAGATAACACAGGTGAACTTGTAGTACTTATTTTGTGACTTAACTTCTGAGGAAATTCTGAGTAGACAGTGTTTTCTATCTGTGCTGAATGTTTATTTCACCTTTCTGCCAGTCTTAGCTGTAGTTCTTTCCTCAGTGAGTGGGAAAAACTCCCAGATCGGTGACTGGAAGGGTTCACTGAGGCAGGTGCAGGCAAATATTTGTGGTTATGAACCTGTCTCGATTCCACATCCAGTACAAGACAGTTAACATAAGGGTAGTAGTTTATACATAGCAGAAGAATCTGATCCAGATAAAATCCAAGATGATTTTGAAAGCAAATCTTTAGTATGAAAATAGGTTTTAAGTCAAACAATGGAATATTTTTACAAAATACAGTTTTAAAATAAATATTTTTTAAACACAACTTATAATAAGGCAGTCTGTGTAGGTGCAACAAGGCTGGTATAGATTTCAAGAAGCTTTCAGTTTTTCCCTTTGTTATCTCTAGTTACATGAACTAAACTTTTTCTGGGAAATCAATGCTTAAATTGTAAGAAAATCACATGCACTGGTACAGGTGCAAACTAGGACACAGTAAGTAGAAAACATTTTGTTCTAGGGTTCATGAGTCTTGTCTTACCCCCTCTGGGTACAGATTATGTTTCAGGACATTTGAATAACAGCATAAAAAAAATCAGTTCCCTTTGTAGCTAAATGAACTATGAATTAAATTTGTTATCAGATGACCAGTAGCTGCTAAGCATTTTCCAGCTGAGTAAGCTAATAAACCTATTTACTCTTTCTGCACGAGCAGGCACAGGCCCATTAGCTGCAGATGCCTTCAGCAATATTCTTTGACATATAGAAGGTCATTCGCCTTTCATTGTCTTCATATCTTTATAGTTTAATGGTTAGCAGAAAGAACAGCTGCAATAGTTCTATTGAGTAGCTAATTGGTAATTTAAAATTGCAGTTGTAGGCTTTTTATCCCCTTTAACCTCATTCTGATGGATTAGTGCTTTACATGGATTTACTTTGAAAACTCTTGATATAAACTGAAACCACCTGTAGTAATCTAAATTGTCAGAGGCTTTATTAGAATTTGGCGGCAAAAATACCTTGCATATCAAAAGGCCTCTTCTCATTCTTGTTCTTTGTTGTTCAACATTTCAATGTTTGCTTGCAAGAACCCTGTCAAGTGGTGGATTGGGCAGAAGCTAATGGATGATGTAATTTGCTGTGTCTTCTGACAGGTCCTGCATACTTTGCCTTTTCTGACAAGGTGGCAGGACAGGTTCGGTTTTCTAATACATATTTCAGGAACTGTTGCACCCTTGTAAGCTTCTGCAGTAGGGTTACTAAAGTGAAAATGCATTATTGCTTTTATTATTGGTATGGCTGTGTTTTCTTCAGCAATTTCAGTTACGGCTGTCATGCTTTCTGTGCTCTCTTGCAAATGTTTCCCAGAAGGACGCAGCCTGTTCACAGTGCAAGTTCACGACACAAAAAACATCAGCAGGAGACAAAAGAAGGGATTTTATTTTTGCTTTACAAGAATGATAAACTTCATAATCTTTATTGTTGAATCTATGGAGTGTTGCTTCTGGACCTACAAGTTGTTCTCCTTGATCAGAGCAACAGTTGTTTTAAATTTGTATCCTACTGCAGGGAGTAAGATACCTGAAGGAGAAGAATATATTCCCACCCACTCCATCTAGAAAAAGCTCTATTGCATGTTCTTTTCACTTCTAGGGCATTTATATCCTGCCTAGTAATATCCAATTGTTCCTATCATTGTGTCTATTTTTGATTTTATTTCTTTTTTTCTTTTATTACTATGCCATGTAAGCTCCTCAAGCTTCTGAGAAGGATTTAAATATTTGCTTGCATTTCCTTGGAATTCTTAATTTTCATTTCACACCTCAATTTGCTTAGAATGATTTCCAAGTTTCTACAGTTCTACCACAACCTGGTAGAACCCTTCTGTAATGGCTTGTACCAGGCAGAGGGCATGTACTCATAAAATGTTATTTTTACTTTTACAAACAGGCTAAGAACATGAATTCTGTTAATAAATATTGATGGTTTTGCTGGTTTTATTGATAAAAGATACTAGAAATAGTCTCAAGTTAAATGACAATAAATCTCTGTTTCAACTGAGTCATTTTTCTGTGCTCTTCAGAGATATACAACTATTCAAATTTTAGCCAGGGAGAAAAGTGTAAAGTTATAAAAGTACTAAATTAAAATTAATATCAACACTAAACCCTGACTGCAAGAGACTTGATGTCACCAGATGAACCTTCCTGCCTTATATGATTTATTCTGAGAGAAATATGGAAAGTTATATTCTTCCTTATTGCTGGATCAGTATTTGGCCTAGCTCTATATTAAGAAATTTTTACCTTGCTGAGCCTCCATTTCTATGTGTTCTTTGAGCTCTGCTGGTACTTTCTTGAATGAAAAGCCTTTCCTTTCTTTTCGTGCCTCACAGCTTTTGGCATACCTGCTTTGGTTGCAGTAGAATGTAATTCAGCCTTTGCTTGTGATTTTCCTTATGGCCTCTTCCTGGTGTTAGTGAGATTCAAGTGGTTGGTCTTGGTCAGGTCTTTAAGCTGGTCTTTCTCATTTCTGCAGTTAATGCATGTGCAAGAAAATTGCAAGTCCTTGTTATGGGAGAACTTTATAACTGTATAGCATGGTGAAGTGTTTTTCAATTCCTTTGAAATTCTTACCTCAAACCTTCTGAATTTCCTTTCCACAAATGCTTGAGAGTTGGAAGATCTGTTTATATGAATAGCCTTATGTATAAATACATAGGACCACGTTATCATAAGAGCTCTACTGACTTTCAAAGTCTCTGTCAATTTCTATTCTTTGCAAAACTGACCTCTAGACACAATATTTGAAAGCTTATATTGTTAGAGTTGCTGTTCCATTACCGTACTTTATTCTCTTAAACAGCTATCTAGGAATCTTATTTTATTTTCTGAATGTGCTGACCAGGCTGCCAATAAATAATTCTTTGGTCTGTACATCTAGTGTGATTAGTCAATCCCAGAGCTTCCATAAAGAATATAACAAATAACTGATGGCATAAAATCATTGTTTGCACTGAGGGACCATAGTTATAGTAGAAGCAAAAAATGTGAGATCAAGAATATACGTAAATCACAAAACATGAAACAAAATGTGGTTTAAGAATAAGAACAGAGTTTTAAATAAAGGGACACTGACTACGGTATTTTGTTTACAAAGACTATCTCTATTGCTCTTCACTTCTGTAGAATCATAGAATAATTTAGGTTGGAAAAGACCTTTAAGGTCATCAAGTCCAGCTGTTCACCCAGCACTGCCAAGTCTACCACTAAACCATCTCCCTAAGCAACGCATCTATGCATTTTTTAAAAGCCTCCAGGGATGGTGATTCCAGCCACCTCCCTGGGCAGCCTGT
Source organism: Falco peregrinus (assembly GCF_023634155.1). Taxonomy (NCBI): domain Eukaryota; kingdom Metazoa; phylum Chordata; class Aves; order Falconiformes; family Falconidae; genus Falco; species Falco peregrinus. The sequence goes on from NC_073727.1 coordinate 69,151,818, forward strand.
TCCAATGCCTGACAACCATTTTTTTGTGAAGGAATTTTTTGTAACACCCGATCTAAACCTCCACTGGCACAACTTGAGGCCATTTCCTTTTTTTTTTTTTTTTTTTTTTTTGCTTTTTTTTTTTGCTTATTATCTGGGAGAAGAGACCGATCCCCACGTGCCTACAACCTCCTTTCAGGTAGTTGTAGAGAGCATTGTAGATCGCCCCTGAACCTTTTCCTCTTCAGACTACACAACCCCAGTTCCCTCAGTTGCTCCGCACAGGACTTGTGCCCCAGACCTTTCACCAGCCTCCTCGTCCTTCTCTGGACACGCTCCAGCACCTCCGTGTCCCCCTTGCAGTGAGGGGCCCAAAGCCCGACACAGGATTCCAGGTGCGGCCTCACCAGTGCCCAGTGGAGGGGGGCAATCGCTTTCCTAGTCCTGCTGGCCACACTGTTTCTGGTACAAGCCAGGATGCTGTTGGCCTTCTTGGCCACCTGGGCACACTGCTGGCTCACGTTCAGCCAGCTGTCGACCAACACCTCCAGGTCCTTGTCTGCAGGGCAGCTTTCCAGCCACTCTTCCCCAAGCCTGCAGTGTTGCCTGGGGTTGTTGTGACCCAGGTGCAGGGCCCTGCACTTCTCCTTGTTGAGCCTCATACAACTGGCCTTGACCCATTGATCCAGACTGTCCAGATTGCTCTGCAGAGCCTTCCGACCCTCAAGCAGATCAATACTCTCCCCTCCACCCCAGCTTGGTATTGTCTGCAAACGTAGGGAGGGTGCACTCAATCCCCTCATCTAGATCATCGATAAAGATACTAAACAGAACTGGCCTGGATACAGAGCCCTGGGGAACACCAGCTGTGACTGGTCACCAGCTGGATGTAATTCCATTTACTACCACTCACTGGGCTCGGCCATTCAGCCAGCTTTTTATGCAGTGTAAAGTATACCCATCCAAGCCACGAGCATCCATTTTCCTGTCAAAAGCTTTACTAAGGTCCAGGCAGCAACATCCAGAGCCTTTCCCTCATCCAACAAGCGGGTCACCTTGTCATAGAAGGCGATCAGGTCAGTCAAGCAGGACCTGCCTTTCATAGACCCATGCGGACTGGGCCTCATCACCTGGTTGTCCTGTATGCACCATGTGATGGTGCTCCGTAACCTTCCCTGGCACCAAGGTCAGGCTGACAGGTCTGTAGTTCCCCGGATGCTCCTTCCGGCCCTTGTAGATGGGCGTTCACGCTGGCTGACCTCCAGTCTTCTGGGACCTCCCCAGTTTGACAGGGCTGTTGATAAATGATAGAGCGTGGCTTGGCAAGTTCCTCTGCCAGCTTCCTCAGTGCCCCCAGCTGGATCCCATCTGGCCCCATAGGCTTGTGCACATCTAAGTGGAGCAGCAGGTCACAAACTGTTTTCCTGGACTGTGGGGATGGCATTCTTCTGCTCCTCCCTGTTCCAGCCTTCCAGCTCAGGGGGCTGAGTACCCAGGGGGAAGCTGGTCTTGCTATTAAAGACTGAGGCAAAAAAAGCATCAAGTACCTCAGCCTTTTCCTCATCCTTTGTGGCAATGTTCCTGGCTGCATCCAGTGAAGGGTGCAGGTTACCCTTGGCCCTCCTTTTTGTTTCTTTCTAATGTATTTGTAAATCACTGCCAGCTCCTGTTGCCCATGCTTTGAGCACTGGCATAGATGTGCTTCAGCTGTGCTATCAATGTCACCTGTAACACTGGCATGCCACCCCCAGGCTCATCTCTTAACGAGCTTGGTTTTATTCCCTTCTCCCATTTAAACCTTGTTTAAAGCTGAGCTCTGCTAACTCCTGACCTAGGATTCTTTTCCCCCTTTGAGACAGGTGAACCCCATCTGTTGCCTGCAGGCCTGGTGCCATGTAAACTGACCCGTGATCAAAACCTCACAAATTTAGCCATTTACACCAGGCCCAGAGCCAGGTATTGATCTGTGTGACCTTCTGATTACATACACCTCCTTTCTCTGCAACCGGCAGGACAGAAGAAAACACTACTTGTGCTCCTGGTACCTCATCCAGTCGCCCCAGTGCCCTGAGGTCTCTATTGAGTGCCTTCAGACTTGTTGTTTGGACTTTATCATTGCACACTTGGAAAACCAGTAATGGGCAATAATCAGAGTGCAATTCCAGACAAGGGAGTTTTCTATTAACATCCCTACCTTTTCTTCATTATAGTCATTGTCCATTATCTTCTTCATCCCTTATCTTAATGTAGAGAAATTTACTGGTGCAGAATAGTTGTTTTACCTAAATATGCATATTCTTGTAATACTTTAAGCAATTTTTCTGAGGAAATTTATGCCATAATCTGCTGGAAATAGGGGGATGTTTGGGGACTTGAATCAATCAGACCTTTTTCTGTGTTCTTTGTGACCTGTGCTGCACCTTTAATAGCACCTCAGAAACCCTGTCAAGGGCCATCGTGTTCTACAGCCAGCTTTCTTTGAGCAGATGTCAGAGCAGACAACACTTGAAAACAGAAAAACGTTGAAACGGCTGAGCTAAAATAAATGGTGTTTGTCCACTGATTTCCCCTGGCCCTCATGCCTTTACAGGTGGCAGGGGTCCTTTCTTCCGGTCTTGCTCCCAGCCAAGGAACATTTCCGGTGACTCCTGCACTGCATCAAATTTTATGCGGTCCCTTGTTGGATCACTAAGTAAAGTGTCTCTTTCTGTGGAGCCTGGCTGGGTGGCTGTGCTCTGACAGGCATACCGCCTGTGCCTTCTCCTCTGGCTCTGTGGTGGAGACCTCTCTCAGGGTGCATTTCTGCACTCCCCTGGGGAGTGTCAGTCCTGCCCTCCCTCTGCACACTTCACCGGATGGATGATGCTGCAGCCAACAAGAGAAGGCAAACAAGAGCTTCTCAGCTGTCCAGCCATAGCCTATTGAAAGAATATAGCATTGTATAAAATAGTTTAATAAAATAGATACTGTCTGTCACAGTCAAACAGATTTTTCTTTTTCAGGAAAGTTCAGAAGACAGTTTGGGGAGCAGACACTGAAATTGGAAATCATACTATGCTTACTTTTCTGTAATGCATACACTGACATTTCTAGGACAATCCTCAGTTGTCTTATTATGAATATATTATAATATTCACAACTTCTGATTCAAGTTTAGCTTTTCAAAGTGTCTGAGTCCCATATATAGGCAACAGAGAGAAGCATGTGTCATTGAAGACAATCAGAAGGATTTTTCCTCTGATGACACAATGGTGCTTACTTCCAGAGGAGTGATTCACTAAGTATAAGTTGGGGAGCTATTGAGTTTTTGGTTTTCTCTGGGAATCAACTTGAATTAAAGCTAGCCCTCCTTACATGAATGCTTATTCTTGTCATGGTACTGCCATGCACTCTCCACAGTCTTTCTCCTACAGCTCTTTGGCTGTGGTCTGAAAGCTGATGTTACACTGATTACTGAGATGATCCCTTCCCAAATAATTTCTTTTTAACTTTTAAAATTTCCATGGCATGATTTACCATGCAGCCCCACAAATTGCTGCACACCCAGTATTTAATCCATTATAGTACAAGATCATAAATCTAACATATTTATTCACTGCTCCTGCCAGTCCTCTGCTAGGTTTCTAAACAAAGCTGAAGCTCCACAGTCTCAGTTAACATATCCTACCAATGTTCTGTTTTAGCTGCCAAAATTTGAATTTCTCTGCTTTTGACACACTTGAGCACAGGTTATGAGGGAGCTGTTCATACAGTTTCTATTGTTGCTAGAGGCAGTTTAAAAGTCCTTTCCAGTCAGAAGTATCATCACAATTTTCATATGCTTTCACAGCAGCAGTAAGAGGCTGGTGAAATATGGCCAACTGGAAATATAAACTTTATGAGCAGTGTCTGAATTCTTAACTCAGTGGCATTAACTGAGACAAGAATAGAAAATAGGATAGTCTCATTTAACAGAAAGTAGACCTCAGAAGCATGTCCTTCATTCTCCTTCTTATTTTTGTATTACTTATATTTATTGCACTTTAAGAAAATAAAAAATAGATGAGTGTTAAGCTAGTATCTTCTGTGGGTTTGCATTCCTGAATGCAATGCTAGGGGATGTTCCAAACCCTTGCCACACTAGAATTCTGGCGGAGAGGTGAAATACATTCTCTTTATTTCTTCAGTCCTCCCCTGTCTAGTCAGTCCTGCTGCCATTCCTTGGACTTTTGCTTGGTTGTTTTTTTTCCTAAAATTTCAGATTAAAGGCTCTAAGGAATAATACTGAGGCAGAATTCCCATGCAGACAAGAAAAAACCCTCATATTTTGTCTAGGTTCTTACTACAGCTTTTTTCCTGCTGGTCTTTGCAGTGACTTCCTTTTTTCTGATACACCAAACAAAGGACTACTTAATGTTTTTGTGTTGACCTTAGTGAAGACTATCTGTACCATTCCCCAGCTTCACTAAGAACTGAGATTTCAAATAAGTCAAATTTACATTCCTTGAGAAGAGCAAAACTTATAGAATAAAAATAATAGTGATATGCTTAGAAATAACAACAGTGATGTGCTTAGAAACAAAATGATTGTGTTGGTAGAAGCTTATCACTTTAAGACCTATGAAAGAGCAAACCAGGGTTTTATTTCTACAGCCTGGCTGTAAGCAAGGGATAAATTGCACGTCTGTTTTGTCTTATAAGGCAGGTATAAACTTATAAAAGAAAATGCAAAACTGCGTATATGTGAAGCCCTTTCTATGTCCATTGCTTTTGCTATGGTATTAAGGTTTCTGTCTAGCACTGCTCCTTTTGGTCACAAGATGCTTTAACTTAAATAGGGAGCTTCAAGAAAGCATCACACTGTAGTCTGTAAAGGAAGGTATTTTTTTTCTTTTACTATGTGAGTGCTTCATTTAGGTTTTAGTATTTGCCACAGTGCTCACCACAATTCTTTATTGCTCTTACTTGTGATATTCAGTTTTCCTTTTTTACTCATTTCTTTCAGTTTGAGCTAATCTGAATCAGCACAGGAACTGTGTGAATATGTATTCCATTAAGCAACGTGAAATATTCCTTCATGTGAGCTTTAAGGAACCTTTTAATCTTACTTTTTATTTTTAAGCTATTTATATTGCATTGATATTCCTCTTATGTTGACAGAGTAGAAAACACATAGATCTATCATTGACTGACTGGCAAGGACTAACCTGATATTAATTCACAATATTACTAGCAGATCCCTGTAATAAACAGAACATATGCTTTCAGAAAAATAGGGCAAGAAAAGAACTGCAGAGAAAAGCCAGTCTATCCCCTGCCCCCACAGTACTGGTGATGCTGAACAGATGTTTGGTCTAACCTGGTTTTCAATGCTTCAAACAATGGAAAGGCCATAATATCCCCAGCAGGTCTGTTCCGCTGCTTCACTGTCCTTGTTGTTAGAAGGTTCAGCTAATGTTTGACCTGAGTCTTCCTTGTTTCAGAATAAGCTCATTACTTTTTGCATATGAAAGTTGAAATATATTATTCCTTCCCTTTAGCAGCAACCTTTCATGCAGTTGAAGACTGATATTGTACCCTGTCGGTCTTCTCTCTATTAAACTTAAAAGCAAATACTCTTCCAGTCTTTCCTCATAGGTCATGTTTTCCAGAGTTCTGATCAGTCTTTCCTCTATACTCTGTCCTGTGTCAAATGCATGCACGGCTTAGGCCCTGACATGTACTGGATGTGGAAGGAGAACAACTCTCCATGTCTTGTAGCTTGTGCCTTGTTTATACATCTCACTATGATGCTTTCTTTTTCCAGAAATAACATGATATTGTCTACTCATATTTAATTTGTACTAAACTGTAGTAGCAGACACTTTGTGTAGAAAAGACACATGACAACTTGTCCTCCATCTAGCGCCTTGCAATTATTTATTCCTCCTGAGTTCAGTGTCTTGTACCTGTCCTTATTGAATCCAATCCTATTTTGTTTATTTTCTCCTCAAGAAATTTCTTTAGTTTTTTAAGATAATCATAAGTCTGTCCTTACGCGGTCCCAGTGAAATGCTGTCCCACCTGACAAAAATAATCAACAAATTGCCATCACCCATTCATCAGTATTGAATGGGGACACCCCATTTCAACTGTGAACAACTGACCGTGATGCAAGATTTTGGCTTTCCATCAATTCAATCTAAAGTAATTTCATCTAGAACATGTCTGTCATATTGTCTGTGACATGGATGACTTTGTCGTGTCGACCAGTGTCAAAAGCCATAAGAAAGTCAATGTAAGAGACACCTAAAGCTCCTCTTCCTCACATATAAAACTCTGTTCTAACACAAAAAGAAATCAGGCATTCAGTTCTAGACAAACAGACAAAATATTGCCTGCTACTCATTTTTTTGTGTTCTTCCAAGTGCTTATATGACATTACTTGTTCAAAAAATTCTCCTTTCTCCAGGATTTCTAATTACTACAGCTTTATGACTAGTCCTCCCCGGCTCCCGGCCCCCTCCCTTTAAAGGTTTAAGCACTTTTACCTTTGTGATCTCTTAATACCTAGTCCATTCTCCACAAAATCTGAGATAACTTAATAGTCTGTATGAAATAAATGTTCCTACTTGTCCTACAAGCCACAGCTACCAAGGAGCAGTATGCCTCTGCCATAGCAGAAACCTGGGAACGCACTGCTCCAGGTACCTGTCTCTGGTTAGTCTGACCTCTCTCAACCAGACCAGAATGAACACACTCGAGGCAAAGCTAGTCATGGAAAGGCATGAAAAAATCCTTGAACTAAAAGGGAAAATGATCTATAGCTAACAGTTATCTTTTTGTCCTCCATCTACTTATAAATGTGCTATAATTACTTGTTCCACAAGTTTTCCAGAGTTGTATGCACACATTAGTCTAATTGTTTTCAGACCTGTCTTCAGATGAAATAAATCAGTCCCTAGAAATGTGTCTTTCTCTGTTGGTTATAGAAGGAGACCAAATATATACCCTATACTAAATAGCTGCCTTTTCATAGGCTACATGCAGATATGATTAAAAAGGGAATTTTCTGAAGTTATTCAGCAGACCAGTACTAGAGCTGAGAGTAGACCAACACTTCTGAATTCCTTTATCTGGCCATTCTGCATCTTATTTTGATGCCTTTGTAAATTGTATTACAAAGGAGAACGTTAATGTACAACTAGAGTCTAGAAAGGCCAACCTTTGCTATGTCTTTGTATAGAAAATACTTCTTTTTTTCCTTGAGACTCTGAGAATTCTCAGAGTATGAGTATTGCTGAATGTAATGCAATATTTCACTTATATTTTTAAAGATATTTTTTAATTCCAGGGCCTACTTTAAGTGAAGTACTATGCATCAAATTGCCAGGTATCATTTTGAAAACTGCCCCCACAGTTAGGGTTTGAGTTAATATATATTAATTAAACTAATGGAGATCGAGGTGATTCCAGCTTTTTGAAGTATTTTATGTGTTACTGATTATATGGGGGTTTTTTTATGTGAAACAAGGCTATTGGAGAGATACATTTAAAGGAAAGGTGAAGTATATTATTCTCCTTTTTTTTTTTCCTTTTTTTCCCCCTTTTTTTCTTTTCTTCTTGAAGCATTTTTTTTCTGGGGCTCAGGAATAAAATGTGGCAGAATATTTGTTCAACTTCTGAACATTTTCAAGTTCTTGATATGATCTTTTCGGATACCGTGTCTAAAGGAAATTGTAATAAAATAATTACTTAAATGAATCCCTTGGCAAGTGATCAGAAAGGTTGAGGACTCTGTTTCGCAATGCCTGATTATTTTATTTTTTCTGAGGAGAGAGCACATCAGATGTAAAATATGCAGCAACCTAGCTGTAAAGATTCATTTATATACTTTACCTCTGTATATAATCAGTGGCAGTAGTGCTTTCACAGCTGGTAACTGGTCTTTGTGTTTGAGAATCTGAGGTTTAATTGGGAAGCCAAATGCATACAGCTGGGTTGTTGGCAGAAGGATGGTGTAATCCTCCTTCAGCAGCCTTGTCAATAAAATGATATTGATAATTGATTCTTCCCACCCAAAGGTACATGCACAATACTGAAGATATTGTCAAAAATTAGGAAATCTGATGAGGAGGAGCATTAAGACACATGCATATCCTAGTAGCAGAAGGGAACTGAGACAGAACCAGGAGAAGTTTTCTGGTGAAGCAGCTGGAGCTGTACATCAGAAGCCATTGTGCCATCAGTTTAACTAGTCTGCCGCTCAGCATTGCCTAACATCCTGCTGCTCTCTCAGGACCCAGGGTAGCTGCCTACAGAGCAAAGATGTGAAGATGAGAAAGCTGATGAGTTGTCAATATCCTAATACCTCTCTGATGAGAAAAGACGTATATTTTACACTTACAATGTGTGAGGAGGAGAGGAAGAGGCCAAGGACCAGGCAAGAGCTCATGGGGAAGAGGAGGAGAAGTGTGATGTGGAGAAGCATGTGGGGACAGGCAGTGCATGTCCTCAGGGAATGGAAGCAAACAGTACTTCCCCATTGCTGCTCTGATGGCTTAGAATTCGTTTTCTTTGCTTGTTTTTGTACAGAGCTAAATCTGCTGAAGAAACTTAGGGCACATGTGACAGGGATACCCTCGATCATAGTTAAAAACTTATCAATGTTAGCAAATTCTTGATGCTAGATATTAAGCTTTGGTGAAATACTGTTTGAATTTATTTAAAATCCATTCAAGAATTGGAAAGCTGTAAATTTTCTTCGGAATACAGAAGGTATTGAAAAATAAGTCTTCTAGTGCTGTCTCAGAAAAGAAAGAAAAAGGTAAAAAATTCCAATTCATTTAAGGTTAATTGTTATCTCTTCTGAGATTATAAAGCCAGTTCTGAGAAACTGTCTTGCCTGAGGCTGCTGACTTCAGTTTTCTCTCATCATTAATCTTTCTTACATTGCATGTCATACTCAGTTGCAGTTAGACAATTAAACTAAGAAATGTGAAAGACAGATATTATTCTCACCACTTTATGTCAGTGCAATAGTTTTTCTAACATCTAAGTCACTTCAAGGTTTGTAGAACACAGAAAACATAACTGCCTTTCCCAAAAATAATTTCATTATTTATAACGAATAATAATTTCATTATTACAGAATAAGCGCGTGAAAACCAGTTGGATCTTCCTGAATCTTTTTGAGCAAGAGTAGTTAAAATTACATTATTTTATATTCATTTGTATGTATTATTTTAACAACAGGTCCTCTCAGAAAATTCAATTTTATCAGGTTAAATGCTAAGTTTAAAAACAAGACAAGAATCAAAAGTTGTTTGGATTGTTTTTCTTGGCTTCTGGGTTTTATTGTTGTTGTTGTTTGTTTTTTACATTATAACCAAAGTTCTTGACAGGCATATATAAAATAAAATGCAAAGCAGTGCTACCAAAGTAAATTAATATTTCCAATAGAAATAAGTGTTACCAGAGGTCTTCTGAGTTTTCTAACTTGCAGGATTTATTTTATTTTGTTTATGGACAATCTCCACAGTTGTGAGGTTGGGATGTTCTTGGTGGTTGTGTTGTGGTGTGTGGGGTTTTTTTTGGGGGGGGTCATGATATCAAAATTAATATTGCATGGAATATCATATTTTTAACATACCCAGATGAGAAGACATAGTTTGTGCAAAGTTTATCCAATTAATTTTGGAAGCAGATCTATTTCCATATCAAAGTTTGTTTTAAAAAAAGACATTAATGCAGCTTTCCTATTGCTAGGTGTTTTGTTAAACTCTAGAACATATAATATGCAGATATGCTAAAATATGAAAGGAGGTCTTTGTCATTTAGAAAAGGTGAGCTCAAATTACATACTGCAGACCAGACTTGGCCTTCAAATACAGTTATTTTTAGAATATTCTGATAAGTCTTTTCCTTCCACTTGAAACTGCTGATTTTTCAAGACAATCTATCCCAAAGAACAAAGCCGATTCAGTTCTTTTTTTTTTGTTTCTTTTTTTTTTTTTTTTTTTTTGGAAAAGCTTTTCAAAGGCAAAGTTGGTCAGAGAGAGACCCATGACAATTTGGCTGCTTCCCTATTTGCATGCCAGGGCCCAGAATTAACTTGTAGCTCACAGATATGTATCCTGGATTTAGAGATGGTAAATGAACTGTTTGTTCTGTTTTACCTGTGCATTCATGCATTTTACAGTAGTGTCCAGAAGAGTCATACCTAGGATTTAGATTATGATTAAATAGCTGTTATTTCATCTAAGAATTGAATATTTAGAATCTACAAAATCAAACACTTTTTTGATGGTGAATGATATTCCATAGTGGAGTAATCCCATGGACTCCAATGAGTTACATCATGAAATACCTTCCCTCCTCTGGTTACATTCCACATGAGAAATGTTGAAAGCACAAAACTATGCTGAAAGAATGCTAAACCAACCGAGTGAAGCTATCAAATCTGGAAATGTCTGTCGGCAAAAGCCAGTTCAGCCTTTACTTTGTTCCCTTGTGCATAGGCATTTTAATTACCTTATCACAAACTTCTCCCCATGAAATCCCTTCTCTTTCATGGTCTTTTCTTTCTGAATTCAGTGCAGTGCTTACCCACATGAAATCAAAGGCAGTCTTGCAGTCATTTCTGATAGAACTCTGGTGTTTATCACTGAAAACACCGACAACTTTCTTAAATCACTTCAGAAGCTATTGTTCAGTGAATGAGACATGAACACCACATCATTATAGCAATTATTATTGTGTGCTGCCTTCTGTTACAGGCTGTTGACCTATTCCTATAGTCTTTTTTTAAATGGTTGAGATTCCTTTGTCCCTTTGTGTCCATGTTGTCTGTGGGAAGAGGGCAGATAGTTAAGAAGGCAAGTTCTGTGGATTATATTTATTTGTTTTGGTAAAGGCTTCTTCTCAGGAAAAGACATTCAAAGAAAGCAACAGCTTGGCATGATGTGGACTTGTCTACTTGTGCCCTGATGCATAGCAGCTATGTTCAAATGGCTTTGCACTACAGCTGTTAATCTTGAAGTGGCTTATTAGCTCAGATGCTGTGTGTCATGAATGTGCCTCTGCTACTTCATGATCCTAGTCACTATGTGGGGAGTAAACAGGGGCCTCTGCAACACACTCACTTTTGCTCCTGTTTCTGGCGTGGATAAGTACAGCTATTCTTATGCTTCTTGTGCAAGTCACATGAATTGCCTGGAATTGATAAACTTTCCTAATTTCCATTGCTTCCTTTAACAACATGGCTAGTTCATACTTCTCTCCATTGCATGGAGTGTGGGAACCAGTGGAGTAGCCTATTTCATGTTTTGAACTTTTATGGTTTGCAGCTTTAACAGTTCTTATATCTTTCTAAGTCTCTTATGCTCCTGGTAGAGAAAAATATTTTTTCTGTCGTCCATCCCCCCGTCCCCCCGCAACAAAGTCATATAAATTTTAAATTTAGAAGTTTATTTAGCATTTTCTCCCTTGAAGTTGCCTTTCACAAGTCTATACCAGAATCCATCTATATCCTGAGTGCTGTGATATGACAGGACAGGAGGAAAACCTGCACCTGCTGCTCTTCTCATTGACGTCACTCTCGAGAAAACTCAATAAGAGCAGGACAGTGGCGAAACATTTTCAAAGATTTAATTAATTTTAACACAGTCTCTTCAGATATTGCCACAGGCTTGGAAAGGTTTAACTAAACATAAAGTTTGAAAAGGCAGTGAGCAGTAATAAGAAAGTAGGAAGAAAAACAAGCAGTTAACCATTTTATTGTAGCATAATGTTTTAACGTCTGTGTTGACTGGTTATCTTAAAAATATTAATAAAATCCTGTCTTCATTTTAAAGAGTACACAAAGCAGTTGTCACAGCACACTAGTTTTCTGAACTAAGATCCATGTGAGAGCTAAAGAAACATTTTGCAATGGAAGCTGATTTCATCAATGTGTACATAAATACAGCTGTTCCGCAAGAAGGGTATTTTTCTCAAACAAATAGAGTCCAAGTATTTGTTGACCTGACATAAACTTTAAACCTCCTACACAGTACTCATGTTAAGTGACAAAATGGCCCATTTTAGCTTCAATGATTTAAAAGCCCTGAGAGATCTGTGCAATTATTCTTTGAAATACCTTGGAAGCAGAATTAATACCAAGTAACATTGCTTAAATTTGTGTAGTTTCACTAGTGTAGTACTTGAATTCTGTTTTAAATCCAGTACCATTTCTAATAATTTCTCATGCTGCTACTTTCACCCTTCCTTAAGTTTTTAGCCCTTTGGCAATATATTTGCTTTTCATGTAGAAAGTCAGTTCATAGGTGGTTTATTTGTGTTTATTTTTAAATTAACATTTAACAGTCATGTGTGTCTATGTCCATGTTGTGTCCCCCCCTCTCCACCCACCAACTGGGATGTAGAAGTGCTATATTCCTTTACCACTTATCAGTCTCTCTTGTATACCAGTTTTGGAGATTATGAAATGTATGCATAGACCGTGCCAAATCTCTTTTAACTTTTCCTTCTGAAAAGGCATTATCTGTTAGCAAACTCCTGGGTTTGCCTTATGGAAATGCCCCACTGCCTGCCTTTCTAATGATACATTTTTCCCTATAAGTACTTAAGTAGATGTTTCCCCCGTGGCCTCCACCCTGCACCACCCCCACCACCCCCATGCTTTTGCAAATCAAATGTACTTAGAAGACTCTTTATATACTTATATACTGTTTAGTATAACAGGAATTGTCCTAATATTTAGTAAGTAAGTTTAGTAAGCTGAGTCAGCTTTGTCATAAAGCTCAACTTGGTACTTTACATGTCAATGTATAAACATGGTTATTTAGTCTTTCTGAAACCAGACAGGGCATCAAAGACTTGAAAGATTGCTTAATAATAAGTGCTAGGTTTTATCTGATAAAAGGAAAAAAGGGCAGGAGAATGAATATGAAAAAATACTGTGGCTTGGCCATCAGAAGATAATAAATGATATATGAAAGATCAGATCAAGCTGAGCACAAACCTGAAAGCAATCTGACATGAGTTAGAGAAAGGGAAGTTGATGCTGAGGTGAAAATGAAATAAAATTCTCTTCTGTTTAGAAATGCCTGCTGATTCATGAGCTTATATTTATACAAATTTCAAGGGAAAAGCTAAGTCACTAAAAAGCAGGGAAAGTATAAGAGAAGAGGCATTTCCAGAACAAGAGAAAGAATGAGATAAACTGAAAGAATCTGACAAAATGAAGAAGCAGCTTCCAAAAGACATGTCATAGTGTTTGACATAAATAGCAGTGTAAAAAGTGAGACAGCTGAATTTTACAGGATTTCTTGCCTTTCTCATGCAGAAAGCACATTTGGAAAGGAACTGCAATAAAACTGAGCAGATACATTATTTTGCAGCACACTTCAGGAAACATTGGCATTTTGATTTTTATTTTAGTTTTGGTATAGCATTATTAAACCTCTGTTAGAGACTCCTCACTTGCCCAGTGCATACCTCCAGAATTTCATCAGAAGATTTCACAAATATTTCAACATTACATAAACAGGCTGAGTTTTCTTTCACGCATTTTCACTTCATCTATATGCACTTCACTTCATCACCAGTGCATACCTCCAGAATTTCATCAGAAGATTTCACAAATATTTCAACATTACATAAACAAGTTGAGTTTTCTTTCGCATATTTTCACTTCATCTATTGTAAAGGGGTTTTGTCTGGAAAATTTGATAGCTTGATTTAAAATATCACCATACCATGATGTGTATTGTGGCATTGTTTCTCCTGAGTCATGGAATGCATATGCTCCATGTTAATGCAAATTAAATATAAGTTTTAACTTTTCATATGGAAAGATAGCCTGATTGCATGCATAGGTCAGACTCGACTAGACTCTCAAAACTCTAGCACGTATTTACTGTCAGATATTGAAGTTTTACCTACAAATATCAGTTTTTCAGAAGTTAAATAAATTTAGACCACGGCAGTCTGTGCCATCTCTTTAAATTGGAAACGGTGTTTTTCTGTAAAGTCTTTTCCAGACAGATAGGAAAGAGTAGTACTTGCCTTTTGAGCTAGCGGGACAGACATCAGCTCTGGGCCAAAGTTAAGTCTTTAGGTTATTATCTCCAGAATAGTACTGTACTAACCATGGCGCCACAGATCCTGGTTATCTGCAGGCTTTAGTTATGGTGACACTAGAATAAATTTACAAATGTCCTTTAAAAAATTGCTTAGTATAAAAACTTTCTTGAAAGTTTTAGATGTCAGGCTGTCCCCACCTACCAAAAACCAAGCTGGTGGGGAAGAAGACCAACCTGGCTAGAACTTTGGGAAAAAGAGAGAGTTTGTGAGCTTTGGAAGAAGGGGCAGGCAGTTCTGGTGGACAAGGATGTTTTGAGGTTTTGCAGGGAGAAAATTAGAAGGGCCAAAGCACAACTAGAACTTAATCTGGTTGCTGATGTATAAAACAAAGATGTTTATGTAAATACGTCTGCGTCAAAAGGAAGGCTACTGAGAATCTCCATCCTTTACTGGATGCAGGGGGAAACAGTGACAAGGGCTGAGGAAAAGGCTGAGGTATTTCATGCCTTCTTTGCCTCAGTCTCTAACAGTAAGACCGGTTGTTCTCTGGATACTCATCCCCCTGAGCTGGAAGACAGGGACGGTCAGAAGAGTGAAGCCCTCGTAATGCAAGGGGAAATGGTCAGCGACCTGCTACAGCACTTAGACACACACAAGCCTATGGAGCCAGATGGGATCCACCCAAGGGCACCGAGGGAGCTGCCCGAAGGGCTCACCAAGCCACTTTCCATCATTGATCAGCAGTCCAGGCTAAGCGGGGAGGTGCTGTTTGACTGGAAGTTAGCAAAAGTGATGCTTATCTACAAGAATGGCTGGCAGGAGGATCCGAGGAAGTACAGGCCTGTCAGTCTGACCTTGGTGCCAGGGAAGGTTACGGAGCAGATCGTCCTGAGTGCCATCATGTGGCATTTGAGGGACAACCAGGTGATGAGGCCCAGTCCGCATGGGTCTATGAAAGGCAGGTCCTGCTTGACTGACCTGATCGCCTTCTATGACAAGGTGACCCGCTTGCTGGATGAGGGAAAGGCTGTGCATGTTGTCTGCCTGGACCTTAGTAAAGCCTTTGACACCGTTTCCCACATCATTCTCCTGGAGAAACTGGCTGCTCATGGCTTGTATGGGTGTGCTGTTGGCTGGGTAAAAACAGGCTGGATGGCTGGGCCGACAGAGTGGTGGTGTATGGAGTTAAATCCAGTTTGTAGGTGGCCACAGCTGGTGTTCCCCAGGGCTCTGTATCCAGGCCAGTTCTGTTTAGTATCTTTATCGATGATCTAGATGAGGGGATTGAGTGCACCCTCCCTATGTTTGCAGACAATACCAAGCTGGGGTGGAGGGGAGAGTATTGATCTGCTTGAGGGTCGGAAGGCTCTGCAGAGCAATCTGGACAGTCTGGATCAATGGGTCAAGGCCAGTTGTATGAGGCTCAGCAAGGAGAAGTGCAGGGCCCTGCACTTGGGTCACAACAACCCCAGGCAACACTACAGGATGCAGAGGAATTGTAGAGGTATTATAGAGGAATGAAGGCAGGTTAATTAATATTTATAATATACAGCTGTGGGCTGGCTTCAGGGGCGGAGGGTTGGCTGATGTGGATAATATGCAGCTGTGGCTGGTTCCTGCTAAGTAGTTAAATAGATCTAATGGGTTTGGAGGTGGAGTACTGGATGAAGAGAGACCCAGAAGAAGCAGAGGGAGGAGAGAGAGTGTCCTGGATGTAGAAGAGACAAGGAGAGGCCGTGTGAGAAGCTGGGGACCTGGATGAGCAACGGCTGGCTGGAATAGGAGCCTGGAGAAAGAAGAATTAGGACACAGCAGAGGCAAGAAGCAGGGTGGACTGGCCTGGAGAGGCTGAAGAAACAGCATGGAGAGTAGATGAACTTTTGAGGCCTTGTGGGGGGTTGCTGGCTGTGCCGGGGGAAGGTGTTGGAACTACTTATTGATGTTAACCTCATATCTGTTGGTAAAAGCCATGTTGTAGCCAGCTAGTTTTGATAGTGCTGTGACATACAGACTTGGGGAAGAGTGGCTGGCAACCTGTCCTGCGGAAAAGGTCCTGGAGGTACTGGTTGACAACCGGCTGAACATGAGCCAGCAGTGTGCCCAGGTGGCCAAGAAGGCCAACAGCATCCTGGCTTGTACCAGAAACAGTGTGGCCAGCAGGACTAGGAAAGCGATTGCCCCCCTCCACTGGGCACTGGTGAGGCCGCACCTGGAATCCTGTGTCGGGCTTTGGGCCCCTCACTGCAAGGGGGACACAGAGGTGCTGGAGCGTGTCCAGAGACGGGCAGCAGGGCTGGTGAAGGGCCTGGAGTGCAAGTCTTATGAGAATTGGCTGAGGGAACTGGGGTTGTGTAGTATGGAATAAAGGAGGTTCAGTGGAGACCTTATCACCCTCAACAGCTACCTGAAAGTAGTTTGTTGAAAGGTGAGTGTTGGTCTCTTTTCCCAAATAACAAGGAAATAGGACAAGAGGAAATGTCCTCAAGGTTTGCTAGGGGAGGTTTAGATTGGTTATTGGGAAAAATTTCTTCTTTACTGAAAGGGTTGTCAAGCATTGGAACAGGCTGCCCAGGGAAGTGGTTGAGTCACCATCCCTGGAGCTGTTTAAAAGATGTGTAGATGTGGCACTTAGGGACATGGTTTAGTGGTGGACTTGGTGGTCCTGGGTTAATGGTTGGACTTGATGATCTCAAAGGTCTTTTCCAACCTGAATGATTCGAAGTTGCTGGCTGATCATTGATCAGCCATACATGATTTTAAAAGTTCTCCTGAGCTTAATAATGCTTGTAGAGATGCTAAGTTGAAGTACTTTAGGATGTCAGTTCTTTCACCTTTCATGGCCAAAACAGCTACACCAGTGGAAGTCACTGGGGAAGGTATGGATAATGCTTGTACTAGTGTTTCTGAGAAACTTAATTTCTATATGTGAGTTTTACTCATGTACACAATGAACTTGTGTGGGATTTAGGAGCTGCAGCACTCCCAATTACAGTGTGCCTGTAGGTACAGTGTGTCTTCCTCATAGCATTGGGATTATTAAATGTGGTGAGAACAGGTTGCCTGTGGTAGTCTCTGGGAAGTCCTGGCTCAATACGGAGCAGTAAGGCTGTGGTGGACCGTGGGGGCTTCCAACCTGCAGTATACCTACCACTGATGATAAGTGTCCTCCATCACTGCTATCGAAGTGCTAGTGAACGCTGCCTAAATAAAGTGTCTCTCTGCACTTGAGTAGAGTGGGTGCTGCTGTGATGTCAGCACAGCGCCCATCGCTGCAGGAAACAGGGCCTGGGATTTCAGCCATGATGTACTTCAAGTTTCCTGATGATAGCTATTGTGGAAAGCATTAATGTTCTTGATCTTGAGATGGCTGCGTGCAGCTGTAGGTTCTACGATGTATTTTAAGATGTTATTTAAAAAACCTGTATTGAGTTTGGATAAATCAGTCCTGAGGCCACAATTATACTAGGAAGCATGAAGCAGGCAGCTTGCTTGAGATCAGCAGACAGAGAAAATGGATTAATGATTGCTTTCAGAATGTAAGGAATCTGTTTTGGCTTTTTCTATTTGTAATTGGTGTGTGTTTTTCATTAGTGTTTTGGGTTTGTTTTTTTTAATGAGACTCAGTAAAGGAATGAGGAAAACATAATTTGTGCAGGGATAGAAGCAGGCCATGATCCACTTAAGCTGGCTAGTCTCAGTAGATCCTGTGTTTTTTTTCTTCTCTGATGTATAGACCATTATGGACCTCCTAAAGGAGCTCAGTCAGGTCAGACTAAACCTGGAGGATATGTTTACAATCAACTGTCTAATATATCAAATATTTTTGATATAATTGAAGATTTTTACACTTTTTTTAAATGTAATATATCTTTCATTCTGTATAGAGGGTGTGACATTTTAACACAGACCCCCTACTAAATACAGCTTCAGGAGCACAGAATTGAAATTATTCAAAGGAAATGAAGGATAATACTTTTAATTAATATTTGCTGTCCATGGGAAGGGGTGCCAAAAAGTTAACTGTATCTTATGAGAGATTTTTGTTTTAATAAGGTGCTTTAGTAAATCTGGAAGTGTATTTTCTTCCTTTATCGTGGTGGTTTAAATAGAATCTTTTAAGGATAATGTGCATTTTGTAGTATTACCAGCTCTTGTGATTATCACAACTACTACATAGGCATAAATTTGCATCTGGAATAACAGGGGTTTAGGTCTCCCACTAGCTTCTTCTGCTAAAGCATACTGTGTAGCAGGGGAGAGGCCGGACCGCAGAAAAGTGCCTTCTGTGTGAGCTTGTTTGAGTGATTTCTGTACATACCTAGGTGTATGGATGGAGAGAGTTAGGAGGGTACAACAGGCTGCAGAGGGCAGCATGCAATGGTCTCCCAGGCACTGCTAAGCTCCTGAGACTGGCAGTCTGGCTGGCTGTGCAAGAATTGATAAACTTGGGGCACCAAAAGTTGGCCACAGCTGGCTACCTGCCCACACTGGCATCAACAGCCGGTTGTATAAATGGGACAACATTCAACAGGCTGCTGCTACATGCAGACAGGTTGCAGGATTACATATGCACCTGAGGAAATGAAGGACCCTTTGAGGGGCTTTCTGGATACCCATCTAAAAGCACCTGTGTGGTGTTACGACCCTGTGCTTCTGCATGAACAGCTGGGATTGGCCTCCCAGCTGTGCACTAGGGGATAACTGTGTGTAAGTGCAAGTGAGCTGTGTGAGCAAAGACCTTCATGGGCAGTGTGAACGATTACCAGCTATTAACATTAACAGATGGATTCTACTGATAAAAGCAGCCCTATTAATAAAAGGTCTCCTAATCATTTTTTTTGTAATCTGCTTCCCTCAATTCAATCCCTTCATCAGAAAAAAATGCATATTTCTTTCTGGTCTGTCACCACTGCGGCCATAGGCAGCCCTTGGGTTGTTTCAACAATTCGTATTATCTGAGTCACAGAGTGGTTAAGGTTGGAAGGGACCTCTGGAGGTCATCTGGTCCAACCCCCTGCTAAAGCAGGGCCACCCAGGGTGCTCCAGGACCATGTCCACACAGCTTTTGAGTATCTCCAGGAAAGGAGACTCCACAACCTTCCTGGGCAACCTGTACCAGTGCTATATTATTCTCACAGTATAAAAAAATTGTTTCCTAGTGTTCAGATGGACCCTTCTGTGTTTCAGTTTGTGCCCATTGTCCACATTCCTGCTGGAATAACATTAAATCAGAAGGCAAAATGTAAGGCTGCAAGCATCATCCTGTATAATTATCCTATGATTTTAAGAGTGGAGAAAATGACCAGTGAGTTTTTGCACTAGAGGCTGATTGGACAAAGTTTATTTTTGTCTAGGACTTATTTTATCTATCCATTGCAGAGATCTGAGGCTATCAGATTTACAAACTGTGAAACAGCTAATATTTCATGACTAAGTCGTTCCCATATTATTCTTGTGGCTGTCTCGGATCCACATCCATTTATGAGGATTATTTTCCTTATAAATATTCTTGTGGTGAGATTCAGCTCCAAATGCCTACTCTGTAGCCTATGTAGGTAGTTGTCTAAGCTCCCTCTATATTTATTAGAGATCTTGTCAATGGAAGGAGCTGTTCTAACTATTCATCGGACCAAGTTTGATTTCTGTTTTTTGATGTAATTGACTCAATTTCACCTTCTTCATTGGAGCTAATGGAAGTTTAGACACCTTGCTCACTTGAAGACACCTCTACTGAAGAAACATAAATCTGAATCTGTATGTCAGCTCTTTACTTTCTTTGTGACCAGCCTTTTTATTTTTCTTCTTTCATGTTCCCAATTTTATGAAGGGCTGCACCTCACTCCTCTCTTTGTGTTTAAAGAAGATACGAGCATTGCAGAAGAACTCCTGAGTTCTGCTGCCTGGTTATGGGCTTTTAGTGAAATAAGATTGAGTCTAGCTGTGGAAGTTTAGTAAAGCAGAGACACAAATTTCCTGCTGGCAATATCTATTAAACACTTAGAAGCAGGAAGAAATCTTTTATTTTCAAAAGAGCATGATTTAGCATTCATTTAGCTTCTAACCTTTCTAAGCAGGTGTCAGGTCCCAGAGATGGTTTGGTATTTCATTGTCTCGCTGTGGATAGCCCTTAATGTTAAATGACTTAAATGTGCTCTGCAGCTTAAATATGTTTTCCTGTGCACTGTGCAAATCATCCCTTCCATTCATTTGGCATTGGTACTCTGCCAATGCACGTCAGTAGCAGCTATACCATGCTTTGATATTTTACTGTAAGCACAGCGGTAGGAGTACTGTACAAGTGGAAGTACTGCGTTGTGCAGCGTAGGCGGTTTTTGAAATGGGGGGAACAGGGCCTTGGAGGCAAGATATGGACAGGACTCCACCTTTGCTAATCAGCACTAGGAAAAAGCAATTAGTACAAGTTTTCAAGCCAATAAGCTATCTCCAATGTCTGTTTTGCACCGAGCTGATGAAAAGAATGTGATGTACCAAAGATACTGCCTCCTGAGAAGTATATCCTCTTTCCCTTTTGAAAAAGCATGCTATACAATATAAATGGAAGTCAGCTTTATCATCGCATTGCTGCCTTTTCTATTTAAATCAATAGTTTACAGTATCAATCAGGTATGGATTGCATGAATAGAATTCATTGCTAATTGCTACTGTGGACATGCTAGCTATTTTGCCTTAAAACTGGGATGAAAATGTACTTAATTTGTATGTACTCCAGTTTCATCTCATATTCCTGCTCTTTGCTTAGAAAGTCTTCTGTATGAAAATAACAGTAAATGGTGCTAAATCAAGCCAATTCATTAAATAAATATAATGGAGGAAAATTAGATTCCACCTGACCAGGCTTACTTAATTAAAAATCATTCCAAGAAACTGTGAAGTCTTCTGAACAATAACAGGAAATTTTTATTTTTCTCCTGCCCTTGGAGTACATAAAGTAGAAGAAATCTTATGGCAGAGACTGAATACTCCAGTTGTTTCAGTCGCAGCAAAGGTTTTGTTCCATTATAACTGCAGTAATTGCATATATTGAAGTCTAGCAGGGAAGTGCTGCACACTGTATTTATCTTTATATGGGAAACTTTACATTGCCTGCCTAGGCAGTGTCAGCTCATATCATTCTTTGTGAAATGTAATGATGGAATTGGGGCATGTGGATCATGATTTGTGGGTTCAATATACCATAAACTTTTCCAGTTTCAGCTAGTGAAGTAGGTTTGATTTTATTTAGCAGTTCACACGGGACACGTGCTCGGGTGACAAATTACATTGTTTTCAGTTAGTGTAGATCAACTTGTAAGAAAATAAACACATCCACCCACAATTTACATTGTTAGCTCAACACTGAGTATTACAAAGTAGCGCTATTTTTATGCTGGATGAAATACCTAATTCATTTGCTTTATCTGCATTAGTTTCAGAACAGCATTTTTACAGTGATTTCTGCTGCAAGTCACAATATGTACACGCACTTCTCAGAAACAAGTCCCACTTTTTTGGTTTGAATTTTTTCTTTTAAATCCCATTGTCTGAGTAGATATTATTTCACTGCTATAAGAAGACTGGGGTTTTTTCCTGTTCTTTTTCTTGGGTTTTAAGGGTTTGCATCGGGATACTTTAGTCAGTAGAATGCCATAGAACAGCTGTTTTCAAACACATTTTTGCTGTGGCAGGATGTATAGCCACAGCACGTGCACAGTGACAGCAGTTTGGGTAATTCAAGTATTACATGTTTTTGGGGGATGATCCAGATTGCATGGTGGCTGCCTCAAGTCTGTGTGCTGTCCAAGAGTGGTCCCTGCATAGCTAGGGACTCCATTTATGCATAATCTGTTTTTGGTGGGGATTTTATAGGCTCCTACAAGGAAAAAAATTCTTTTGTCTCTCAGGCTCTGGAAGGAAAAATGCTGAGAAGTTTTTCTTTCTGCTGTAGTTTATGATAAAGTTTGGCATGATAAAAGCTTGAGACCACGTATATTGGAAGTGTTAAGTAGTGCATTGTGTTCACTATCTTGGGTTTTGGAAAGCAATTCTCTCTAGTATATTTATCACATTTTGGGTTGGTTTTCTCCCACGTTCACTTGCAACACAAGCATGTTCTTAGTTCTCAGGAAGTTTATCTCATTTAAACAGTTATAAAACTCAGCACACTTTCCTCCTGCCTTCCAGTAGAAGCTGTATATCCAGGGGTTCACTGGTAAATATTTTCCCAATAATTTTTAGAATCGGTTACTGTGCTAAAAGTTCAGGATTTCTGTGGCCTAAACCATTAGCCTAGAATCTTGTATCTGTTGATTTTTGCAATCGGGAAACAATTTTTTAATTTTTTTTAAGATGAAGTAGTTTGAAAATGGTGCTAGCACTTTCTAATAAAGTACCTAGTTTGGCCAGCTACCTCTTTCCAGGCACTGGTAATAAATACATTCAATTCCTATAAAAGCCAAGTGAGTTCATGTGTACACATACTAGGGTAAGTTGTTCAGCCACCATTAGCCTACCATGCTTTTCCAAGAGGGCACAGCTGCTGCATCCCTTTGCCATCCCACTTGAGATAATGGGAAGCCCAGTCTGTGGGTCACACGTGCTATCTCAGTGAGCTAATTTGGAACTGGTGGACTGCTCCGAACAACAGGGCTTGTTTCCCAAATGTGCTTATATCACCGTCTTGCATGACAGAATACTACCCTTGAAGGGGTTTTTTTCAGCCATGTATGTCTGAGAATTAGCCTTACAGCTTGGTAATGCAATAGCAATCCTACCTGGTATTGTGACCATATTCTATCAGACCTAACTACTCTATTAGTTCTGGCTGTAGATTTACAAGTGAATCTCCAAGTGTAACTCCTCAAAGTTACTAAATATGTCTTTGTTAAGAACATGGAATTTCCAAAGGTATGGCAAAGCACTTCAAATGTGAAATTCTGAATTCTGGTCCCAGTGCAAGTTGGGATGGCCATTTCAGTTTTTCCCTCCACAGGCAGCAGACTTTACCCCCTTTTATTATTCTACTGTAACTATAAATCTTGGTTTAATAAAGTTTTTTTGCATCATTTTGCTAAAATTATTGGCTTAATTCTCTGTAAAGAACTCTTGCTTTTGTCTGATTTTTAAAATGTAGAATATAAACCTAAACTAAAGACAATTACTTGAAATTTCTTGGCCTTTCTGGTGCCACCCATGTCACTGGTATGTCTTCCTGCTCTCTCTTAAGATAGGACTTGACCAGTGAAGCCTTACTTTATACTGTTTCTGGTGTCAGCAAGAATACTTGAAGCTCTCTTTTTTTAAAAAAAAAAAAAAACAGCTAATTTTTGGGGAAAAAAATGAACACTAGGATAGACAAAATTAGGTCTATTTTTTATGATCAAGAAAGGACATCTTTCTAAAATGTTATAATCTAAAAAGCATTCTGCAGATTTCTAATAATGTTCTTATGTACAACCTCAGAACAAATGCTTATACTTAAGATACAAGCATCTGAAAGCAGGGGTTTGTTTAAAGCTATTGTAAAAATCCTATTTAATTCTGGTATATCTGTCATAGTAAAGTAAATTAGCTTCTAATGGTGTCCAAGACTTTCACCTTTAGATTCTATTTTAAATCCTTACAAAATTATGGAGAGGAAAAACTGTAATGTAATGCTAAGTGTTCTATTTTTGCTTTAACAAAATAATATATATAAATTTGATGTTGGTGATAATGTGATATTTGGTGCCAGGTTTGTTTTTGATCTTTTGGGCTTTTTTAATATTAAATTAGTGTTAAAGATTATTTTTTCACTGTTTTAATTTCAGATTTGGATTCTCTAACAGGGCATGCATTTCCAGGTAAAGTGGACAGCTAGATTAGATTGTTATTTGTTTGTTTTATACCGAGTTTATTGAGTTTTCTGGGGGTGGTGGTGTGTGTGTTAAAATTTAATTGGTGTGTCTCTGACAGCATTTTGTTACATGTCAAAATTGTACTGTTATTTTTTTAAAAAATTTCAGATAAATGAAGAAGAGGTAGCTATTATGTGCACTAGTCTAAAGAATAAAATTCAAAATTGCTTTAAATGTTAACTATAGTATCTTAAACAAACCAAGGTGGAAGAAGCATTAATTCAAAATACAAAATCCTAGTGAAACATTTTTGAGTTAATTCAAACTTGCATCTGGTTTTGTAAAGAAGAAAAAAATTCCACCTGGTAATGTTTAAGGAAAGCTGAGATTCAAATACTACAAGACTGAGTTTCCAGTTCTCTTAACCAGAAATGTATAGGAAACAAGTTTTGAACAGTAAGAATATAATTTTATAATTTTCAGTAGAGAATGAAGAAAGGATAACAGAATTATGTCAAGTCTCTGGATTCTACTGTACACATCCATTTTTAATGCTGTGTGAACATTACCTTTGGAAATAGTCCACTTAAAATTTTAGAATCTTACAACTATGATTTCTTAACAATTCATTTTGAGTTGGGAGTTTTTTAGCAGCAATACAGAGAATTTGATGCTCAGTGATCATGTGAACTTCTGTGTTACTCGGGTAAAAATTTTAGCACAGGAGGAATATAAATAAGCACTCTGTGAGATAAGGTAAATTTCCTCTGCTGCAAATGTGCAGGTGTTTCCTGTACTCAAAATTCTCTTGAATTTGTCAAATGAAGAAGCTGTAAAAGCTAAGGCATGATTTTTGTATCCCAAAGAGATTTAGTCAAAATTTGTGATGTTATCTATCATTAGAACAATGTTAGTCTTTATTATATAATTGGCTTCTAATGTGTCTATTGCATAATACACTATTCTGCCTTCAGTTTTTAAGCTACCATTCTTTAAAAATTATGGGACAGTAGATTTTTTTGAGGTTTTCCAAGTATTCCTGCATTGTGAGCATTATGTATGCTATAAGAATCCCAGTAGAACAAATGATCAAAAAAGATTAGAAGTTCATTATCATGACGCTTGTGTGCAGTGTGGAGCAGATCCGGGTACAGTCTGTCGGAGCTATTTGTACTCAAATACAGCAGCAGACCAAGTGATGTCTGTTTGAAAAGTCAGAAAACTGTAAGTGCAGATTTTGCCATTTTCGTCCCAGATGAGGAGATTCTTATTCTGGGTAGTCTGGTTTGGTTTGAGTAAGGATACTTGTGGTACAATGTACTACTTAATAGGGCCATCTTGTAAATATGATCTTCACAATTTCTGTCAAAAGTATGCATGTATCAGTAAGATAAACATTGAGACAAGCAGTATCAGGGTATCTTTTTTTTTTCCCCCTCTCCTTTTTAAAAATTGAGTCGTCTTTTGTTTTACATGAATATTTTGTGTCACTAGATAGTGCAATCATGGTGTGTCCCATTCTTACTTTGAAATATGACAATTTTAACATAATGATAATGACTGCTACTGACAACACTGCCTTATATTAATATGTATGCTTCAAAACTGTGGTAAAGAGAAATCATCCTTATTCTGCATGGAAAATGTTCTGAATTGCAGGAGAGGTGAATTATATGCCTGTGTTACATTCCAGGTGTAGCTGTGCAAAACTCCATCAAATGGCCGTTATTTAGCACAGATAGAAATATCTTTGAATCTAACTTGCTGTCAAAGGGATGTAGGAGAGTAGTATAGGTAGCTGAGAAGAATAAAAGCCTGGAAACATGGATTTGATTTAAATAGATCTTTATCTGGAGACTCACAGTATGGACATGCCACTGTGCAGCTCACAGAAATTGATAGAGGAACCATTTCTCACTTAGGATTTATTTGACAGAGTTGAGACATACTCTCTTCACACAAAGCTGTAAAAGCAGCAGAATTTCCTGTCTTGTCTTCAGTTTTACTTGCATATAATAATTAAGTCATGACAGTATTCTGCTAAAATAGTGTAGATCGTATAGTTACAGATGTAGTTAAATTAAACACCAAAAGGGATGCTTATATATCAAGTTATACTGGAAAACGCAGAACTCTAGATCCATCCTGATACCTATGTGTAGATATGATGACTCTAGTTAGACTAAAGCATGTTAACTTTCAGGAAACAGAAAAGATCAAGATGTTACTTATGCTTCTTCAATAACAATTAGTTAATTAGACGAGATACATCCAGATGATCCTAGTGTATTAACAGGTAATTTGTATCTCACACCAAACAGACACAAAACAAACTCAGTTGAGATCTCTATCTCACCTTGGGGAAAGCACTCCCTTTGAGCTAATCCAACAAGGTTCATTAACAAGATCTCTGAGGGTATGGTGACCCAATAGTTTTTCATTTGACCCTCAGCCAGCTACAGAGCATGAAATGGCTGCTTTCCAAAAATCACATAGCCGTGTTAGTGCAGTGCTGAGTGGTTGCTAATGCCAGGCCCTTAGCTGGACAGACAGATCAAACCTGGTTCTGCACTGACCTAATCACACAGTTCCCAGGTCAGAGGTAGTTTGCATCCAGATGGCTTCAAGTTCATGTGAGCTTACCTTAGGATATGATTGCTTTGTGAATTTCAGGCTAAGAAAAATTATTTTCCCTATAACCATTGGCCACTGCATCAGCTCCCCCTGTGTTTTCTGTAGATGTGGGCACTGCTACTTCAGAGACAGATCAGAATATAAACCACACCAAAGTATCTGTCTGGTTTTTTATGTGAAAGGAAAAAGAAATTCTTTATAACCCTTGCAGTTGATCAGTTGAAACCCTAAAGTATGAGATTTGATTATAGTCATTGTCTTAATGCAGAGCTGCAAGTGTTATGGGCATGTTGAGAACTTCCAGAAGCTGGATTAAAGCATCTCTTTTACAATGATATCTAATCTCGTCCTAAAGCTCCAAGCAATGGCGAGTCCACCAGCTCCCCTGGTAAGCCGTTCCAATATTTAATTACCCTTAGTGCTAGGAAATTGCAATGTTGTGGAAAGGTTGAATTTGTCTAATTTCAGCTGCCAGTCTTCCTTTTGCTATGCCTTTGTCAGTAAGACTGAAAACTCCCTTTTCCAGATTTGTTTTCTGAACAAGTGTCTATGAAAAACTGATTATTTGCAGTGACCTGTTGAAAAACATGCACACAGAGGCTTGTGCACCTTTTCTGGCTGTGCAACCTGGCTTAATGAAGTTACTGCCTTGATCTGCAAAACTTGCATCTTCTGTATCTTTAGATTATCACAATTTTAACATCCCTATGACTACTGAATATTTATATATAGTAGTCAAGGTACCTTTCAGCTTTTGTTCTGGTAAATTGGATGTGTTGTACTCTTTAAGGCTTACACTGTAAGACTGGTTTTCTGACGGCTGTCCTAAGAACTTTCTCCATTTTTTCAAAACCTATGAGAACTATAAAGAATATATTAATGTAGAAATTTTGCAGATGCTGTATATAGAAGCAAAGTAATTTCTTATTTGTACATAACACCTTCTTTCTCATTCTCCCTTTTTTAGGCATTTAGCTACAGTTCAGAACCAACACATCAGGTTGCAGTGATTGTATCAAGCAATTCAAGTGGTGATCCAAAAAAATTAGCTGATAGAATAGGAACTAATGGTTTTCCCCTAGTTTGGTGTGGCTAATGTGAGATTAGAGGTGGGAGTGCCTATCTTGGCAGCACATGAAATCTAGCTGCTTCCAATCTGCTCATTACCTGGGTGGGCACCTAGTTGTGGGTGATCCTTACTCCAAACAGGAAGGAGGATTAGGCAGCATGTGTCTCTAGGGAGCGGGATGAAAAAAAAAAAAAAAAAGGATAGAGACTTCAAAGCATGTAAGGATATTAAATTTCCTCCTAACTCTCAGGAGCATGCCAAACAGAAAATGTGGTGCAGTCAGTCCCTGTAACCAAAGGCTTTTTCTCAGTGCTTTTAACCAAGCTACTCTTACTCAGATAATTACATTCCTTCATAATCCCACCCATGCCTTCGTGGGAGAACCTTGAGAGATCTGGGTTCCAAGATTATGTTTTCCTATCTGACAGATAAGTATGCCGCAAAACTGGCCAGACTAAAATGAATTTAAATCCATTCTTGGGTCTTTGCCTCACAGAGAAGAATCTCCCATGCTGTAAGTCTAAACCCTTTGTTCCCAGATGTTCCCAGTCTTCTGTTTGCTTTAAAACACATTTTGGTAGCAAACTAGCTTGTTCAAACTGTTACAATAGCTTGTTCAAAGCAATTATTTGCTTTCCTCGTAACGTTTTTTTCCTGGGTAGTGAGGGAGAGATGGATTTTTAGACTCTAGTTCTTACCTCAAGGATAAGTTATATATATTGTATTACAGTCTTTGGATAGGTGCATAAAACTATAGTGAATATAAAGGCCAAACTGAGAGATCCTTGACTCCCGGGGGAGCGTCCTTAGGAGTGGACTACTTGCTCAAGTTATGTCTGTAGCTGCATAGCTCTTGCAGTCCTTGCATTCCTTTTCTGTGCAATAGCCCAGAGATGTAGAATAACTTTATCCCAGGTCCCCTTGTAGACAGAGGCAGTAATAGTTGTTGTTAGAGTAACTTAAAAAAAAAACCAGTGTGTGTGTTTCAGTTCTGTTACTTTTGCATACTCTGCTGTGAACTCATGTCCTTGGGACTGCAAAGGCACCAAGGCACTTACTGCTACACTGAGTTATGCCCCATTCAAACACACCCCTCAAACTACTTCCCTATACCTAATAGCTTGTATTAACTCACTTAGAAGATTAAGAATGTACATTTAACACACAGGAGCTCCCTGGAGAGGGTACTTAACAGTTGTCTGGTTTGCTTTCCAATGGCTGTGAAGCATGCCTGTGAATTCCTGTTCTGGATCACAGCTATTAATTAGGTGCCACCTGAGCTAGGAATCAAAAACAGATAATCCAAATGCACCTTCTGCCTCTCTGTTGAATTTTCTTTTAATTTTTCTTTAGCATGGAGTGTTTTCTCCTTTTCTTACAAGCACCTGAAAATATCCAAACTCTTCAGTAAGATCCACAAACTTTGGTTTTCACTGTGTTAATGATGAATACCGGTTTGTTGTGATTCATCTAAATTGGCTTGAGGTTTTATGAAATACTTCAGGGATAAAGTTGTGGCTGGCTATTTATTCTAGTGGTTCTTCATTGTAGGCAATATAATGCTAGATTTCAACTTCAAAATGTCGGTTGTTTCTGAAAGTCATTTAATAGTATAGGGAAAAGACTGTTGTCTTGTGGGTAGACCTAAGACAGTGCTAAGTGGAATGAGAATCCTCAGGTCTTTGTATAATAGCTCAAGCTATGGTAGGAATTTGGCACCTGCAGTCCTGTGGAAAGTGTTTAGAGAAAGAGGGTCTCAAATGCTCATCAAATGTGAACACAAAATATCCATTTTAATTTCTGGATGTATCTGATCACAACGTAGTTGGTTGGTGACCTGCTCATTTTCCAGAAGAAATAACACATTGTGTGTGTAATAAGCATAATTTCACCGGTTAGTTAATACCCTATTGACCTGTGCACTTTCCTATTCAGACCTGCTAGTTTGTAAAAGTTAAATGGACATTTCATTCATTACACCAGTACTGGGGCTTTGTGGCTGAAATAAAATTTTATCTGAAAGTATCTGGTCAGCCACATTATTTGTAGTTACTGTAGCATTGAGTCAGGAGTGCAGAAAGTCTCGTCTTCATCCTTTTTCTCTGCCTTTTTCAAAGCATATTTAAGATTGGATACAATATTAATGAAGAATGGATGTTTTAGAACAAATAATGCTGTGTGGAATTTAGTCCAAGAATATAAACAATGGAACATCAATGCTATTTGATTATTGACAGGTCTTTAAAGAACAAATTTGGGAAACTATAATTTCACAGCTGCTTTTGGCTAGCTATCCTCTTGACTTTGTCCAGGGAAATGCTTGCCCAGTGAACTCTGGCTAAATGATTTTTTTTTTTCCTAAACTTTCTACTGAACTTTGGTGACATTAGGCTGAATACAAGGTTGATTTTTAAAAAAAAAACAAACAAACCCAACAAAACCAAAAGCAACCACAGACTAAAACAAAACATACAATGAAAGCCATCAAACCGGAAGGGGGTGGAGTATGATGAGCAAGTAAACAAAAAAGGTCATCGCAGCTGAGCTCCCGCTTTGCTTTCTGTTCTGTAAAATCCAGTGGATACAATAACAAAATAAGTTAGCTTTCTTTGATCTATTACGCTTCATCTAGTATAGGTTTTATCTGGCCTTATAACTCTTTTTAGCTCTGTTAATTTCTTAGTTTCATGTTTGTCCCTTAACTTTTTTTGTCTCAAGTAAAAACTGTGAGGACAAAGCTTACATGTACACTGTACTTCTGTTGCCTTTAGAGTCTTGATTAGGATTAATTGTGCATAGTCCTGCACAAATTCAAAATATCAGACTGCCAGATGAACCTGCAATTAAAAAAAGTTCCAAATTGATTGAAATTTATTTTGTGCAATTTTTTTATTTCTGAGCTTTTTTGGGCTCCTGGTCAAATTAGCTCATGAATTTCCCATCTGGGTTGCTTTAGAGCCTGCCTCTTAAGGGTGATTGAGCAATGAGGATTGCACCTCACTGAGCAAACCTTTCCTGGGGTCGGGATGCAGATGGCATGTGCATTGGGGAAGCTGAGCTGGGGCATGCACAGCATAGTGGTGTAGCCCTGCCCCAGAGTGCAGATTTAGTCATGGAGTAACAAAGATGAGAAAACGGACAAAAATGAATAATCGTGCAGGAATTTGACAGTTGTGTGAATTTCATTCCTGTATTTCATTATTTACTTCTGTATCCTCAATTTCACCTGTTTATTTTCCACTTAAATATATGCCAAAAAAAGAAAAATAAAAGGGATATGAACGCTTCTTGAAAATAAAGTCATTTCAGCATTAGAAGGATCTATATGCACCTTGTTTGAAATCAGGGCTTTCACAGAGACATATGATACTGGTGCCACATGGGTTTCTTTTATAATTTAGGATTACTTGGTCTCATTTCTTTGGTTCTTCACTATGATACATAGTTGACAAGAATGGTATAAATAGCCATGGGTGTAGAGGTACAGGTACTGCTAGTCATTTCTTAGCTATACATTTCTTAGTATAATGAGTTATAAAACTTTGAGTTCTGCACAAATCTTGATCATGTTTGGTATCAAGTTAAGGATTATTTTTTTAGTTATGCTTTTAATTTTTTTGATATTTTATTAATTATTGGTTTTAAGCGCTCTGAGGTGTTTCACGTTAAGGGTACAGAATGAATCAGAGTAATTATATACCTTATTCATTACCACCAAACAGAAGTAAAAGGAAATAAAAATTTTAAAAAATATATATTTGGACTCTACTAAATACTGCAGAGCTACATGATGTATCTCTGATTTGCAAGTACATGATTTCATGCGTTGATTCTTTCTTAATTAAACAATTTTTTTAGAAAAATCTGAAACATAATTATTTGAGAGCTGCAAGTGCAACAGTAATTACTATATTGGGTTTGTCAAATTATCCTGAACGTTCTATTAAGGCAGCAATTTTTCTAAATTGTCATTCAACTATTCTTGCTCAACGTTTAGCCTGTGATGCTGCTGGAAATTGTTTTGAACGTATTATGCTGCAGAACATCTTAAATAGCCCTAACACTTCATAATGTTAAGAGAAACAGGTCAAATGAAGTCTGAAATATTGAAGTCTTCTAAAAGAAATACATTCAGATGTTTTAAACTAATTCTATAGTCCACAAGAACTCATATGAAGAAATATATTAAATGGGAATTATAGCCAAAGGCAAATCCTTAAGGAGAATAATTTAGATTTTGAATTGAAAAGAGCCATGTTGGCTTGAGGCATAAATTTGACATTAATCTGCCAAAGTTTGAAGTTTTTATAGATTCTGACATATCTATGAAGTATTTTCTATAGCTATTGAGCTTTCTGTTGCCATTACTACTTAAAGCTGTCTTGTTCTAATTTACAGTAGATCCTACATTTCCTTGGAAAGAATCTGATTGTTTTCTCTATAATACTGTCAGGAAGTAAAAACAGTTGTCTTCAGGTTGAGACAGAAGTCTGACAATCACAAGTTAAAGCCTGACTTCTTGCAAAGTTTGCCTACTCACTTAAAACCTGTCGCCTTTAATTTCCTCATTTTCATAACATGGGTTAAATGTAGCCTTTTTTCACAGCTAAATATCAAAAATGCTTTAAAATTTTCAGGTGGTAGCTGCTTAAAATAGACAAGTATGATATCCTGCATTGACAAGGTTTCTATTTACTGTGGTTATGTACTGTCCAATGCTACTCCTTAGTTACATGTTTAGGCCAGCTTGTAGCAGCTGAAGATTATACCTAGAATATTTTACAAAATATGTAGTTTGTGTTAGTACATACTTTGCTATGATATATCTGTTTTCCAGGGCACAACATGAATCATGACCATTGTGATCCCCAATGGCCAATGACTTGATAAAGCAGCAATTTTTTATGCATTTTAGCTGTTTCTGTATACAACAAGGAAGATTAGAACTACAATATAGAACTATTATTAAATTATTTTTTAAATATTGCTTTCTCAAAGATTTTCCCTAAACCAATATCGCCTCAGAATATTGTTTAAATTTGTAATCATATTTTTGAAGCTTATGTTTATTTCAGACCTTAAGGTTTTTGCTTTCTTTGAAATGAAAATCTCAGTTGTGAATTTTGAAAGCTATGCTAAGAATAGATGTTCAGATAACTCTCTACAAGTCAACAAAATCTGCACAGAAGTTTAATGTATTGCGTAGATCACAAGTGATGTAGTCCATTGCTGCTACAAGATTTTTAACAAGAATGAATTATACTGCTATATAAACGTATCCGTCTGAAAATATTAATGACACTACTCAGTTAAAATGCCATATGCAGTCTTTATTATTTCAAAATAAACTTAATGATAGAATTTAATTTATTTTTACATAGTTCTAGAACTGTTTCCTGATTCAGATCTCAGCCCAGGAAGTGATCTTAAGGATCAGAGATTATAGCAGCTACTGTTTTCTATAGCTCTCTCTACTTCTAATTAAATATGGTTGTGATTCCTATAACCAAAAATTTTGTGTGTGGTATTGTGAGACTTATCTATCAAGATCAGTGACTTGTGTAGGTGTGTGTGGTTTTAATGCAAGCCTAGGCACTGTTAGTTAATAAGGAGATTACTTTTTACAGTCTTAGTGGTTAAACACTCAATCAGTTTTTGCAGAAACATGATAGTTACTATTCTTCCTAGTTTGGCAGGCACACTCATCTCAGGTCAAGAACTGGAACTGGCTGCGATGAAGTCTGTGAGAGGGGATTGCAGAATTTGCCCTATAGGACAGTAAAGACTAATGCGCTATTTAAGTAGCATAACCCAATGTTCATTTATTATGTATGTTCAACTGCAGGATAAATATACTGTTAAAAGAATTACACCTACCACTAATTATTACTTTTCTTTTTATATCAAAGTTTTAGATCATACATACTTAGTATGAATGAAATAACAAGCAGGTTCTGTATATTGTTTGGATGAATGTAGAAGTAGAGGATAATTCTGTGCCATAGCATATCTGTCTGGAAAAAGGCATGTGTTGCACTTCAGTTGAAATAAAAACAGCTAGCTGTCATGGTTACTTTTCACATGTTTTTTAGCTGAAGTTCATGGCTGGCATATATTGCCTCTCACACACTGATCCCTGAATTGCCACTACCAAATAGTCATGTAACCCACAGGACAGATGATGCTGTACTCCAACACCACAGCCACTTTTCCAACTACCTGTGTCAGTTCCTGCCTTTGCACTTCAACACACCAAAATCAAAAATACCTTTGAAATCGGATAAATCTTCTGCATCCCAATACCATGTATAATTAATTCCCAGCTGTGAAGTTAACAGCTTAGTGTTTTTACCTTCCATATATTTGCTTGGGAAGGAAGATATGTGAAGAGGTGAGTGCCTTAAGGTCCCTGTCAGGGGCTCAGCACAGGAGAACTTCAGAAACAGAGCCACCACTTCATTACGGAGTCTACAAATTCAGCAGGCAATACTGCCTGCTTTCAAAAGCATCTGTTACCTATGGACAGGCTGTGATTCCCTTGCTGACATCAAATAGATTTCTCCTCCAGGAGGAATTCTTCCAGCCTCACTGAGAAAATAGTGTGAGACATTATTCTTTGCGAGGCGAGGATTGCAGGCTGGCAATCCTAAACTTCCAATAGATAGAAATTGATGGTGCTCCCTCTGATCTTTCCATTTAGGCCATGGCTACTCAAGTGTGAATTTTCAGTGTACCTTTAGTAAGGGTATTAGTTCTGGTGCCTCTTTAATTTCTTATTTTAAATTTTTTTCACAGACTTTTTTAAAAAAAAAATTGAAAACTATGGAGCCAGTTGTTTTTAAAAAGCACTTTAAAGTGATTCAGATTAATAACAAGATTCACAGAACCACTGAGGAAGCAAAAGACTTAGGGCTATGGGAGTGTGTCAGCAGTGTGTTAAATTAGTAACTGTGTGTAGGCTCAATATGAGATTTAACAGGTGCCCCAGATATGTTGTGCTGACTGCATTGAAGTGAATCTTATTCTGGTAACTGAAGGGAGGAAGGAGAGAAAGAGGGAATCTGCCAGCAAAGAGGCTGCTTCTGCATATTCCAGAAAGAATCAGATAACATAGAAGCAAGCCAGCTGCAGGTGCCTTTCGCTGGATCTCCCGCACTGTAAGGAGAACTAAATTAGTACATGGCAGGTTGAGGATGGCAGAGAAACCATGTAATACAAGTGAGAAGAGAAAAAAGCATTTTATTAGCCTGCATCTGAAATGAAAGCTGTACCCTCCTCAATGTGTTTCTAGTGTTCTGTTTACTGTGTCAGAGTCTTAGAAGAAGTACTTTTTTTATTTTGTAAACTGCAATGACAGTAAAGTCCCTAGAATGGAAAGTGGCTATGTTAGCTACATTATGTTGCCTGTTGCCATGGGAACAGTAGCTCACAAATTTTTATGCAAGCACTTGAGCTCCAGTTCTTATGACATCTTATTCTAATAGAGCAATGTTTATACTTCATCCACCATCATTTTTTTTATTTGTTTTAATGACAGTTTTGGACAGTAATCCCCAGAAGCAAATGCTGAAATA
This sequence comes from Falco peregrinus, assembly GCF_023634155.1. NCBI lineage: Eukaryota > Metazoa > Chordata > Aves > Falconiformes > Falconidae > Falco > Falco peregrinus. The sequence continues at coordinate 69,186,953 of NC_073727.1, forward strand.
AAACACCATTCTGTAGAAATATCTTTCATAATCATTAACTGAGCAGTTTTCAAATTGCAACATAATCAGGAAGATATCAAACTTTAAATCTGATTTATATCCCTATTGCTGATGGTTTAAGTACTTACGGTTACAAGAAAATACAATTGGTCTAAGCAAATGTTTATTCTGAATGTTGCAATTAAGATTCTACCTGCCTCCTTTCAGTATCTCCTTTATGTCATTTATTGTTTTGAGATGTAGCCAAAAATAATCAATATTAAAATAGGTTTTGGAAGTGTAGCCTAAGCCCTCAACAGTTTTAACCAAAACCTGATTTTCTATTATCTTACAGAACATTCTTATTGAATCCAGCCAAACATTTTTTTTTCCCTGCAGAGAATTACCTGCATCCTTGCAACACACTTTCCACACCATGCAAGATTCACCCACTGTAACTGCTCATTTCTTACTCAGTAAGAAAAGTGCTATATTTGTCTCAAAATTACAAATTGGAATTTGAAACTCATATTTTCCCCATGATATTTTATCAGATTATGTAGTTGCTAAATAAACAGAGGTTTATCTACCTGCAAGAGACCAGAAACAAGCCAAGCAAAATATATTTTCTCTGGAACACTGTATTTGTTAAGCATGTGATCCAAGTGAAACAGATAAATATTATAAGAAGAAAGCAATTCTTAATGAATCTGAAGATGCACTCACTAACATTTAAAATATAGGAAGCATTTTCCACTTATAAAGGATACTATTTCTCAGTCATCTTATAATGTGGAATAACCTCATTAGATGGAATGGTTATATTCTTTAAACTCTTCAGCTTCCATTTGCCTTGACAATTTGTCTTCCAAGTTCACTTGTATTGTCCTCACCTCAAAAAAAAAAAAAATCCCCAAATGACTGCATTCCTTGGGCAAGCAAAGCATCCTCTGACATTGCACGGTGTGCCATCAAGCATTTTGTGGGTCATTACTAGGATTATTGTTACTGTAACAGCAGGAAAGATAAGTAGTGTTAAAAACTGGGTTTTCTTTCTGTTTCCTTTGTTCATACCTTCCTTTCCTCCTGGTAGGTGTAATTATCCACTCTCTCCTATTGTAGGACTAGGCCATCCCTTTTGTACATGTCTGATCTGAATCTCATATGTACCAGTTCAGTAAACCATACTGTCCAGTGCTTATGACTGCATCTGCCATAGTTAACTAAAGTGGGCTGGGGTCTGAGTCCCCACACTGGTTTGTGGCCATCCACGTAATTAAGTGCCAGCACAATCCTTGTACGTGTGCCCAGGTATGTTTCAAGAACTAAGGTTACCCATGTATCTTTACCAAAAGACAATTTTGATGCATGCATCTCATTTGTGGAAGAGGTAGTGAAGTGGTTTCAGCGGTACAAGCAAGAAGTGTGTAGTGTCAGCCTGCCTTAAGGCCAGTGTGATCACCCAGCGCTGTTTTGTTTACATGTTGTGGCTTAGCACTGTCCAGCAACTAAGCACCACCCAGCCACTTTCTCGCTCCTCCCCAGTGGGAAGGGAGAAGGAAGCAGAAGAGTAAAAGTGAGAAAACTCATGGCTTGAGATAAAGACAGTTTAATAGGTAAATCAAATGATGCACACACATGCAAAGCAAAAGGAATTAATTCGTGACTTCCCATCAGCAGGCAGGTGTCCAGGGAAGCAGGGCTTCAGCAAGCATAACTGTTACTTGGGAACACAAAATGCCATCACTCTGATTGTTCCTCCCTTCCTCCTCCTTCCCCCAGCTTTATATGCTGAGCATGACACCATATGGTCTGGGATATCCCTGGGGTCAGTTGGGGTCGACTGTCCCGGCTGTGCCCCCTCCCAGCTCCTTGTGCACCCCCAGCCTGCTGGCTGGTGGGGTGGGGTGAGAGGCAGAAAAGGCCTTGGCTCTGTGCAAGCGCTGCTCAGCAGTAACGAACACATCCCTGCATTATCAACACTGTTCTCAGCACAAATCCAAAATATGGCCCCATACTAGAGCTACTATGAAGAAAATTAACTCTATCCCAGCTAAAACCAGCACAGCATGTAAACAGAGCCCACACAGATAATCCTGAGCAACAGTCCATGCTTCTATGGAGATATTCTTTCAATCTATTGCATTTGTTTCTTCTGTGGCCGTCAGGTAGCCAAGTTTTCCCTGTTAGGGCCTGCACAAAACTGTGGGGCAGTTCTTCTCCTAGTATAGGTTATTATAGCACCTTTGAAGTTAATTGAGCCATGACACTTTACAGCAACTGAGAAATTGATACATTGCTCTGCTCCTTCTCTCCCCCATGCACCAGGAGGATAACCCTATTCATCTGCACTCTCTAATGCCTGCAGAGCTCTTTGGAGATATATTAAAGATCTAATTCAGAATACCCTGATGTGTTTTTAAAAGAAAAACTTCAAAACCCTACCTGCGTGGTCTCATAAACAATTTTCCTTACATGATCTAATTCCTTTCCATTAAATAAGTTTTGTCACCCAGAGCTTTCCTGCAACTGCATCTGTTTTCCAGGCATTTCTTCAGTCTTTCTGTGTTGCCTGATTTTTCTGTTATCCACTGGTATCACTTAAGCTGAGGAATAAATTTCATTATTTCAAACACACCCAGTTATTGTTCCGATTAAGAAAGTGGCAGGACTCCCAGGTCAGTATTTGCTTGATGCACTAACTTAAGCCAAGGTGGATTATAGCTGTGTTTGTTGATTGTCATACACTCCAACGATATTAGTTAACTTCATGCTTTGAATAGATGTTACACTATTCAGTCCTCATAAACTCTAAGAAGTTACATAGCATGTTCTTATTTTACTGTTTAAAATCATAGCTTGTCTCGGTTTTCTTGACCTCATCTGTATTTTAGTGCTTAGTCTTTAAAATATTGCATACAGTTTGCGTGACCTTTTGCAAACTTCTCCAACACAATGTAGAATCATAGAATCAGAATGGTTTGCGTTGGAAGGGACCTTAAAGATCATCTAGTTCCACCCCCTGCCATGGGCAGGGACACCTTCCACTAGACCGGGTTGCTCAAAGCCCCATCCAGCCTGACCTTGAACACTTCCAGGGATGGGGCAGACACAGCTTCTCTGGGCAACTTGTTTCAGTGCCTCACCACCCTCACTGTAAAGAATTTCTTCCCAATATCTAATCTAAGTCTAACCTCTTTCAGTTTAAAGCCTTTCCCCCTTGTCCTGTCACTCCATGCCCTTGTAAAAAGTCCCTCTCCAGGGGGGGACAGAAATTACATTTCTGTCTTGCCGATGTTTTCGTAACCAGGCCTTGGCATGGAAGTAAGGATGAGCATAGCCGGGGGGCTTCACAGGGCCTTCCCTGGTGCAAATAGGTCAGCTCTGGAGGCTGATTTCCTTTCCATGCATTAGGCAGTGGAGAAGTATAGCCTGTGGCAGAGCTGTGGATGCTGGAAGCTCTCACTTCTCTGTTTGCAGATCAATGTGAGCCTCGCCACAAACTGTACATGTGTGGGTGTGAGAAATGGGAGGGCAGTGGCCTTCCCACCTTTTGCTCCCTGGACTCCAAGCTTTGAGTTATTCAGCAATATGGGAGGCTCAGCCCACACTAAGCAGCTACTGCTCCAGATGATCTGTGGGCCAGGTCTCAGGGCATGCAGTGACGTGTCAGATGGTGAATCAAAGCTGTGGTCTATAGACTCATTAGGCATTGTGGTGTAAGGCTTCCCTCTGTGAGTTAGGGTCCCTACATGTACAAGTCACCTCCTGGAAGAGTTCAGGGTAAGAAATAGTCGGCATGGGTACTAAAGGTTATTGTTGATAACTACAGTCTAGAATTGATTGTCATATTTCTTTTGCTTGCAGTCTCCCTTCTTTTTTCCTAAAAGATGATTTTAAGTATTGCTAAATAATCCTAGACAACTATTTAGCTTGTTCAGTTGGGGCAAAATGAACTGGGTTAAGACTGATAATGCTTAGGTGCAGGAAATGCAGAGGGCTGGGGAAGGCAGGGGCTATGGGTATTTCTTGCCAGTATGCCACAGACCAGGGTGGAAGGTTGTGCTGTCAGCTGACAAATTTGGGGCTCACAGAAGAGCTCAGTTTGGAAGAGGAGAGTCTCAGGGGAGACCTCTGCTCCCAAGTAGTGACTAGTGTGTCTGCCTTTCATGTTAGCCTAACCGTTCAGGAGGTTGTTTTTCTGTGTTGGAGATACAGAACAAGAAGTTTTGAAAAACTAATTTAATCTTTGGCTTTACTTCTAAGAAAAAAAGAAAAGAAGAAAAATTTATCTGAGGTTTAAAGAGATTTGCCTGGTTGTTTTTTGGTGGGGTTTTGTGTTTTGGGTTTTTTTTCTTATTAAGAAATTTTACTATAGGGACTTCGCCATGGTTTAGTTGTACATTAAATATCTGATTCTGCATTTGAATTTCTAAGGTGATATTCAGTTCACCTGACTCAGTATTTACACTGTAGGTGTCTATGTAAAAGCTAGTTACCCCAGACCCACTTTACAGTAAATGGAGAGAAGCAAGTACTGTCAGGATATGATTCATCTGACCTATTAAGATGTTTTAGGATTAGATGAATAGCACCCTATTTGCCCAATAACACTACATCTTCACACTGACTATATATGGACTCAACACTGCTAAGATTCATTTAGGCTGTTGAATCTTGCTGCTGTTGAGTCAAATAAGCACGCAAGCAAAGTTCAGGAAGAAGCACTTCTGAAGTATGAAGCATGTTTTGTATTTCGGTACAATTCTAGTTAAGTAACATAAATCTCTTTTGGGGGGGTTAGTGGATAGTAAGTAAAATGATTTTTCCATCAGCTACTCTTCATGAGAACTGGTAACGTGTAAAGTATACAGGCACGTCTTAATTAATCAGGATAACTGATGAGCAGGATAACATGCACGAAATGAGTTCCTGTTTAGGCAAATGGAAATACTGAAGTCTAATTTCCTATGGATTGTGTTTGCTGTCTGACTTTTCATCCTCCACTTTCCAGCGTTCCTTTACAGTCCCACATAACAGCCCATATAGTAGTAATGCTTCTGCTACCCTGCAACTGTGTGAGCATTGCCCAGCTAATGCCTGTGTAACGTGTAAAGTATACAGGCACGTCTTAATTAATCAGGATAACTGATGAGCAGGATAACATGCACGAAATGAGTTCCTGTTTAGGCAAATGGAAATACTGAAGTCTAATTTCCTATGGATTGTGTTTGCTGTCTGACTTTTCATCCTCCACTTTCCAGCGTTCCTTTACAGTCCCACATAACAGCCCATATAGTAGTAATGCTTCTGCTACCCTGCAACTGTGTGAGCATTGCCCAGCTAATGCCTGTGTGCAGTGGGGCACTTGGCTTCTGCCAGCTCCAGTGTCACGGCTGGCTTCTGCCCCAGTAGAGACACTTTTTGCATTTCTGTACTCACTTTGTGATTTTCACATATTATCTCTAGGAATTATTTTTCTTTTTTAAATTGGCCCTTGAATTCAGAGGAAGCTGCCAACTGTCAGACCAATGGACAACCTGATTGCGTAAGTCAGACCTTAACTTTCTAGGCTAAAAGTAAAAATAAGACATATATAAGTAAGACTACCAGAATATGTAGTGAAATTGTAGTTGCAGACAACTAATATTAACAATGCTGTGGAATATGGAGTAGAGGTATCCCTAAATTAATATTTATTTGAGTGGTAAATCTTTGTAAAACAGTGCTATTGGTATGCGTCTATACTCGCTTCGGTGGATCTGCCGCATAGCAAATCCTCAGCTGGAAGAATGCAGGCTTTGGTTAAGTGAGAACCCAGTGTCTGAAGTGTTCTTACGGCCACTTGTTGCCAGTAAAGGGGGCTGACACACACACGGTGGTGATAGTGAGCATGGGGAACGCAACCGAAAGCGGACTCTCAGGAAGAGCAGTTCGTGTTGGTTCGGAGCTGCATGACAGCAGCGCAAGCTGGGAGTGACCAGGGGTAGAACTTGAAGGCTGTCCACAGCAGGTGCAAGGAACCTTGCCGCCCACTGTTGTCCTCTGCTTGGGAGCACTTACAGTGTTGCTTCCACCTGTCTCTGCACTGGGATTTGGTAGTTCAGCAGGCAAGGGGACTTCTGTCCATTGGACCCAGTTTGACCCTGCAGTTCCATGCTTTTTGTGATCTTTGTGCATAATAAATTTTAGCCGAGCGGATACATGGTCCTTTCTAACAATATGTTTGGCAGATCCTCGAGTGGATAAACAGGTTTAACAGTATTAAAATAAAATTAGGTCAACTTAAGGTGGCTGAGGCTGGCTCCTGCACTGTAATTCATGTTTCTTCTATATGTCTATATTTTCAGTCGTGCATGAATTCATTCTTCTCAGGATCTGAGCTGGTCATTCATGAGCAAGTTTCAGGCCAAAAGAACATGTAGCCCTAATTAGTGTGATACAGTATGGAGCTAATAAAGCCCTGCTGGGAGCTGAGTTAGTGCTGTGCTAATGACAACTTCCATGGCTATTGCATAGAAGTTGGCTCGGCCATAATCATTGGAGCCTGCATTTTTGCTAAACGCTTTATAGACACCCTCAGTACTGATAATCCCATGTAGTATTTTACCTGCAGTTTGTGTGAAGGAAGAGCTGACCGAGACATTAGGCTAACTAACAAGCCTTACAGAAGGACAGGATTCAGAAAACACCATTAAAGCTGGTAATTGTGAACAGCCCCTCTTCAAATACGATCTTTAAGACTGACTAGAGTGGCACTTAAAATGTGCTTTTAAAAAGTGGGCTCTGTATCCAGCTGCCTGAGGGAAGTCTCACGAGTACTTGTACAGTTCTAATCATGATGCTGTGCTTTTCAGGCCTTTTTTTTTTTCTTTTTTTTTCTTTTTTTTCTTTTTTGCTGATCCTGGCTTAAAAGGTCAGACAGTTCATGTAACATTCATTACTTTGACCTAGCAACATCAGGCATCTGTAGCAGTTAACTCTGTGGCTATTATTTTTTAAACCCTTGGAGTGAGGGCTAGAAGCCTCCAAGTCCTGAGCTTTGAGTTTTCTCATGTTTCAACAAAAGGATTTTGCTATTGAAAATGAAAGAAACTATACCTCAAGTATACCAATAAGGCCGTAATGTGGGGTGGGAATAAAAGAACAAGAACTGACTGCCAGCAGTAATTCTTACACAACTGGAATACACAAGTGTGTATTAGAAACACCAGATTTGGGATTTGGGGTGGTTCTTTTTTTATTATTTTATTTGTTTATTTATGGAATAATATCCGCTCCTAAGGCTTAGTGAAGTCCTTCTAATCTGCAAGGCATCAGACTGAATAAGAACTCGCATTAGACATTTTACTTTTATTTGTCTCCATAGAAACTGAATGTTCAAATGTGTTAAGTTATTTTTGTCTTTGGAGTCTTTATGTTCGTCAGAACTTGGACATGTGCTCAGAAAGAAAAGCTGTGATCTCAATTAAATTGTGTTGCCTTATGTAGCATCAGCAGGTGAATGAGATGTTGAGTGACTAGTGTAGCGAAAATAAACTCTGGCAAGAAAGAAATTCAGAACTCTGTATTGCAAATAACCTAACCCTAATGTTCCATCAACTTGCAAAATCTGTACAGTGAAATATATCCTTTTTAGAATATCTGGAGCCAGCACTTTGTTAGTGTTGCACCTTTGAAATCTAATTGAAATAAGGAAGGCCATTGAAGGATGGTTATCGATATGGCTATGTGAAATTTAATCTTGGTTGGTACTTTGTTTCTCAGCAGAGACATTATAATTCCTCAGAATCAAGGAAGGAAATCAGCACTGCAGTTGAATTAAAGCTCACTTTATTTGGCTCTTTAATATAGAGTTTTATTAAAGAAAAACTGTCATCCAAAGTAGGAGAGCTCAGAGAATAAAGAGCCTCAGAGAATGGCTCAGTAGTAGAGAGCTTCAGTAGTAGTGCTTCAGAGAACAGCTGCTTTCAATCCTATGACTTAGGAGAAAAGCTGATATTTATTTTTATTGGGTTTGTTTGGATACAGATAATGTCTGAAATTCAATTACTTGCTGGTGGCACTGTACTGAATTTGTAAATATTGGTGTTAAAGGATCACCACTTCCTAGTGGGTATCAAGTCCCATTCTCTCTTTAAATAAATATTATATCTTTTTTGCATGAAGGACAATTAGAGTGAGTGATGGTAAAACAACAGCAACTATAAACAAAAATGAAGACAATATGAAGCCACATTCATTGTGCCATATAATAGCTTACGTTCATCTGTTGTTTTCTGTTGCAAGGCAGAAAGACAAAAGGAGACAAAGTAAAGGGAGAGTGCAGGAAGTGCAGGAAAGATGACACATAGAACACAGTGACAGACGTAAGGAATACCATGCAGAGCCAGGAAATTCTCAACATATAGCAGAGAACAAGCTTGATATTTATACAGGTGCTGTGACACGAATGCAAGCACACATTATATCTCCATAGCAAAGAACTTTGCTGCCTCCAAGCTACCATATAGTGGAGTCTGTAATTCCTCTTCAAAGGCTTCATGTTAACTAAAGCACAGCCACACATTTAGTCTACAAGTAAAAAAAATCCATTGGGTACTAAAAAGCAGTTTTAAGGAAAACATAGAAGCAGAATTTCATGGAGAGGTACACTGGAAAACAGGTCAGTTAGCACAGGAAGGGAGTGCAGTAAACTGAGTACAGTAAGCTGTTATGTTCCAGATAGCTGTGTAAACTCAGAGATATGCCCTTTAATTGCATGATAATGTCAAAAATGCCATGTTTTATAGACTAAATCCAATTCTACAAGGTTATATTTTCTTAGGGTATACAAAGTCACATTTAAGACAAGTAAATTTGTGGTATCAAATGAACAGAAGGCCATCTATTTATTAAACATACTGAGTAAAGAGCATATGCTACGAATGGTATCCTATCTCTATGCCAAGGGTAGTCACTAAATCATATGAAACAGATGCTAGCAAATATCTTGTTAGCTAGAAAAGATCTGGCTTATGAGCATGCTGTACTTTCATTGTTGCAGTGTCAGACTTGCAAAATTATTTCTTGCTTTAAGAATGACAAATATGTTGTCTTATTTTTCTGAAGTGAAACTATAACTGGATATGATGCTATGCAAGGATACTCAAGTGCAACTCTATTCACCCATAAAAGATGGAGAAAGGTTGATACAGTATGCAACAGAACTAATACTTTTGTAATCTTCAGTATAAATGTGTAGTATTCCATATTTTTATGAGAAGGTTGTTAAAATTTAGAATCTCAAAATAATATAAATTTTAAGGTACCTCTGCAGAACATCTGGTCCAGGTCCTGCTCAAAGCAACACCAACCTGGAGTTGCTGAGGACCTTGTAGAATCCAGTTCTGAACATCTCCGGGGGTGGAGAGATACGCAGCCTTTTGAGAAAACCTGCTCCAATGTTTGACAGCCTTCAAGGGTGCCTTGTTAAGTTACCTTCAACTTGGTATCCACCAGGAACCCCAGGTGGCTTTCTGCAAAGCTACCCTGTAATCAATTGGCCACCAGCCTCAGCTGCGGCAAGAGGTTGTTACGTGCCAGGTGCAGGACTTGGCATTTGTCTTGAATGGGATAAGTTTATTATCAGCCTGTTACTCTAGCCTTTTGGGTCCTTCTGAATAGCAGTCCTAATCTCCAACACACTGACCTTTCCCCCTAAACTGATACTATTGCTGCTGGTGGATTCTGTCCCCTTATCCAGACATTAATGAAGGCGTTAAACAGTACTGACCCCAGTTTTAACCTCTGGAGATGCCACTAGTATCAGCCACTGGCTAAACCTTTTAGTAGTGATGGTGACACTGCAGACTCAGCTGTCCAGCTGATTTTCCATGCACCATAAGAACAGGTAGTCCACCTGTTCAAACCCATGGCTATGGATATATGGATAGGGATTAATTATGCTAATAATATATGAGACATTAATGAATATTAATGAATTGCATTTATGTTATTCTCACTGAAAACAGTATGTTTCCAGTACATGACTAGTATTTAGTCAGTATACTGGGACGTTTCTGGCTATGCAGCTGTTTCCCCTTGAATTCAAAGTGTCTTTGGAATTGGATATTTCAGATAAAGATATTATCTTATTCTGCATTTGAGTACTGTTCCAGATGGACTGATAAGTGATTTTGTCTAGAAGTAGTACTATGTGGCTAAAGTTCTACAAGCCTGATCCCAAGAATGCTGAAATCAATGAAAATAGTCCTATCGATATTTCTAGGTTTTAAATGAGAGTCAGTGAACTCCGAAGCTGATGTTAAACAAATGCACTTGCATTACTGAGGCACTGGTGAGACCAGCAGCAGAGTAAAGTGTTAAGGAAGCATCTTAAGTATGAATAACTGTAGTTTAAACCTTAACGTATAACATTTTATTAAATTCACAAGACTTCAAAATATTCATGATACTACTCATCACATAGATAATTTAGATGGGGGTGAGGCAGTAATGCTTTAGGACAACAGGATCCCAAGCAAGATACTCAAAAGAATTTTGGAAACGCAGGAGATATTTAAACGTGTTAGAAAAGTGTCAGAGTAGATTTGGGTCCTTGTGCTGAAACATCCACCCATCTCTTGGTGCAGTAGATGTTGGATTAATATCGAGATATTATAGTGAAAAACACCAAAGAAATATAAATACATGCACACAAAGGTAAACTCTGGTGCTTTGGGAAATATTCAAGAACAGTTTTGCCCTGTGGCAACCTTAGCTGTTTTGGGGAATGATTTTTCCTTTTCTCATCAAATTGGAGGCTTGCTAACAGCAAATTTCAGTCCTATAGGATAATCTTTCATGAAGAATCTATAAAAAGATTGTTATCTGCATTTTAAAAAATGTGTGCTTGTATGCATTCACCTAGACATTTGAAGATTTTCAAGTAATACAGGATTAGAGATGGTTCTGAAACTTTTGAGTCACCTATGAGCATTTTACCTTCATGTGTTATGGCCAATACAATTCTGTTCCTAAAGCCATATTGCATTTTGGAGAAGGATTTATATTCATTATTTTAGGGTTAGCTTTCAAATTTTAGAAAAGATGTCCTAGCTGGAATCATCCTAAAATATATGCAAATACAAACCAGAAACTAAGGAGCCCTGGGACTAAAATGGTCCAGCCACCTTTTTGTAAAACAGGTACATATTATTTTAAATAACAGCACCTGAAAGTTTTTCATCAGGTATAATATTTGCTTAAGCTTTTTTTTTCACATTGTTACTTTTAATTGTCTTTCATAAAGCCTTTCATTAACAAGGAGACTGCTAGTGAACTTTGTTCAGGAAGGTGAAGCACCTGAATGAAAAGTCAGAAGAGTAATTTTTCTGAAAGACATTTTGTAATAATTTGAGCTGGATCCTCATATTTATTTGGTTAACTCCATCCAGCTTTCTGCACCAGAAAGCAAGCTGAATAACTCAGACCTGTTTCATATTATTATTACTTAAAAGCTACTTGTTTGTACACTTTGATATTCTTATCATAAACACACACAGAAAGATCAGGCCAGTAATATCTACTTTATTTCTGGTGTTACTTTGACTTTCTAAAAGTTGCAGTTCGTTCTTCATTGTTTGAAATTGTTCCCACTAAGAAGCACTGTTACAGTTGAGGGATGATGGAGGGCACTGCTTTCTTGGAGAAATTCTGCATTAAATATAGTCATTGCAGCTGCACTGAATTGAGGGAATTTAGGATCATGTACACACAACAGCTTGGCTAACAGGGCTGTCATGAACTGGTGACGAGGTCACTATATGGTCATGAGGAAGAGCTGCTTCTCCTCTTCCTCCCTGCTGCCAGTCAGAAAAGGCAAGCCAAGGAACAGTAGTACAAAGCACTCAAGCAATATAATCAGTACCATTCCTGCCCAACATTGCCAGTTTTACTATGGGAGAGTTATCACAGTTATTCCTTTGGTTTTAAACAGAAATAGCGTTTGTGTTGCTGCTGATAATATCTGCTTAGATTGCAGTAGTTCCACATGACTCTGGTAGAGAACCATTCCTCATATTCAATGGGGAAAAAGTAAGGGAGGGGAAAAAACCCTATATTTTTAATGGTCTAATAACTTCTGTATATTGAGGTAGACCAAATTTGGAAATGTCTTTATCATGGACATGAAATACGTAACTTCCATGTCCACCATGTTGTTGTAGCAGTTGTACAAATGTACATTAAAAAATTACATTATACATGGGTCTTTTAGAATATTGATTATATTTTTATGTTTAAGTAACACCTCTGTAAATCTCTCATCTTGAGATTAAAGCTCTTTGTATTGCTGAGGTAGTGGGAAGTGTATCCTCACACAGCTTTTGAAGCTGTTATTCATGAGCCATCAGTTACTTTGAACACTGCAGTAGAGAAAGAAGTGTGACATGTTTGTGTTTTGTAGTTCTTAATATGCTTTATACATGTATTATTAATAATAAGATAGGAAAAAGTGAAGATCTTTGTTTTAGGCGAGTGCACTTCTTTGCTTTAGACTGTCACAATTGCTTTAATCTTTTTAGATTTCCCATTTTACTTGAAGTCTGAACATAAACTAAAGATATGTTATTAAAAAACTGACAGGTCATACAAGATCTGATCCTGGATTATGATCATCTCTTAAAAATTGAAATGCTGCAATTGCACAGAATTAAGTGGAGAATCGTATACAGAGTGAAGTGAAAGAGATTTTAAATAAACATGTCTTCTAGTTTGAATCTCAGCACAGTCTCATGCTTCTTCACTTTTTGTTTCAAGTTGGAGCAAATTCCAGGTTTCTCCTGAACTTTTTGTATTAGTCTTCACATTGAACTTTGGATTTCATCTGGCTCCTCAGATGTGCCAGAGGTTCCCCACTACCTGGGCTTTAGTTTAGGAAGCCTTTGGGTAGGGAGCAGGGATAAAATCTGTTTGTGTGTGTTTGGGTGGTTCTCCTTTTACTTCAATGAAAGAGAGGACCGTCTGTTTTCCTGAGTGTTTTGTGCGGCATGTACGGCATGGTCCTGATCCTAAGTCATAAAAAATAATTTTCAATAACCTGTTTTTTATTTTTGCTGAACCCAAAAGTCAGGGTTTTTTCCTCCTTTTTCTAGTCCCCTTCTATAGTCTTCAGAGAGAATTACTTCTGCAATGTGAGAAAGAATAATGTTATTAAATAAAAATACAAGAAGAAAATAAATACATGTGGAGCCTAGATACTTTTCTCAGTTGCAGTAGCAGTCATAGAAGTTACAAGTCCTTCTTTCTAAGGTTTCTGTCCATCAATATTTTTTTTATTCCTTTGAGAGAAATCATAGGAAATAATATATGAAATATAGTTAAAAAGGTATCAGAATGAAGCCAGATGTTGGGACATGCCAGCACTGAGACCTCTGCCTCTCCATCTTTTAGTTACCTTAAATACTTAACATTTTTTGGTTTGGGATGACAGCCAGCTTTTAATCAATGATATCAATAGTCCTTATTCCTGTCTTCTCATTTCCCCACCAATTTCTGATGTGACAACTTATCATGTCTGGGTGAAATACAAACAGATTGCTTTCATCACCTTTCTATCATCTATTTCCTTGATCACCCTTTCAAAGAACTCACTTGGATTTGTTTGGCAAATAATTATTAGCTGGAGTTTGGGGTTGGTTTGTTGGGGCTTTTTCTGTCAACCTTTAAGAAGTAGACCCTGTTTTCTTTAATGATTGATATGAGTGTTTTGCCTGGAGGAGAGGTTGGTCTAAGGAATTGCATTTTTCACTCCTGTTCCTTTCTTGAATGGAGTGGCTGATGTATTTAACTCTTTTAAAGATGTTAGTCTGTAAGAACACAGACTTCAGCAAGACAGTCTACTTCTGAAGGCCCAGGTGGATGCCACTGGGGTTTTGGAGAAGGAAAAAAAAACCTTAAAAAAATAAATCTGTTCAAGCCTACTAATGTTCTTTCAAGCTGCAATGTGACGTGCTCTAGCAACTAGTACAGTGAAAGCCAAGAAACCTCCTGTTTGCAATTTCAGCCTGTTAACTGTGTTTTGCAGCTGGTTGCACACTGCTGGGCTTTGTATGCATAGCACAGAGAAATCAAATGTTAGGCTCTGCTTCTGAAAGGTTAAAATAAATAATGAAAACAAGCTAGTGCTGTTTCATGGGGTGGTGATTTTTACTGTCAATATCCTGCATGCCACTAAATGTACAGACGGACTCTCAAATGGCAGTCCCTGGCAGGAGACCAGCCAGTCGGCTCCACAGGTGGTGGGTGTCACCTTCCGGTTTGTGCCTGCCTCCGGAGTGGGAGGCAGTGAGGGAAGGGCATGTGTTGGGGGATTCAGAGTGGGAATGGAGAGAGCATGTGATGCTGCCAACCAGCTCCCAGCGGCTGAGGGTTGGGATTTCTGCCTGTTGCATGACAGGGCTTTGTGTTGCACCCCATGCTGTCAATATGTGTTATCATGAATGTTTCTAAAAGATCAGGCCCTAGTGGAAATTCAAATTGAAACCAGCCACCTGGCCTGTGATTTTTACATGGTGATGGAGCTCACGAAGGATTCAGAAGTCTAGTTCTCCAGCCATAACTTTACAAAAACATTGCCCTATTACCATGAAGGGAATTTTCTGACCAACCAAGAAGCTACTGGTGAAGAGCAGAAGATGCTGGATAATTTCTAGACCTTTCTTAGCAGCTGATTCTACTGGTGTCCATATTCAAGGCTGCCTGAATCTTGTATCTAATGTCTAAAATCTAGGTCACACCAAGTGACAAACAGTATAATAAAACATTCATACTAATTAAGTGGATTTTTTTCCTTTTGCAGTCTCTAGTATCGTTACAACTGACATTTTGTTGACTGAACTCTTTCAGGGACTTTTCTCTGATACACACTTACTTCAGTCCTGTAAGACTCCTATGCCAATTTCCAAAAAAATTCAATGTTAACTTTTCTAGTGCTGAATTACTGGTCTACTTTCCCACATAAGCACAACAGGGCATATGACCTTCTTAGGTAAGGATCACATAACAATGAAAGTTTGAAGTTGCTTCCCTGACACAATGCAAATACATACATTGTGCACTTGAAAGGTATTATTTCAAAATTAATTCTATAATACAGTTCAAGTGTGTGGATTGTTAAATAACTCTCATACTGCAGAGTTGCCAGTCTATTAATTTCCATCCCTTTATAACTAAGAAAACGAATCTTTTATTTTATCCTTTGATTATCCCTCTATTTCATCTTGTGGTGAAGGACAAGATTTAATACTGTTGCTTAGATTTGATTTTCAATACAGATATGAGCTGGCTTAATCATCAGTGCATATGACTAAACTGTATAATACCTACCAAACAAAGTAAAAGATAGTTAACACTGTCAAAGCCACTTGGCAGTATATAATGGGTAGGAAATAAGAATTAAGACATAGTGCTTTGCCTGCAGAGCTTCTATGGCTGTTTTGTGTGCTTGTTTTTCCAGGCAGCTGGGCATGCACATAATACTGGATAAGGTACAGTAGTTGAGTCTGTCAAATGACAGAAGCAGAGTTTTAAGATCTCTACTTATACTATAGTCCTATAAACACTTTAATTGAACTTATTTATATAAAGGAATAGATATAGAAAAGCTATATTTGTTTTCTATATAAAAAAGTGTGAATTATAATATCCAGATAGCTCAAAGTCTACCTCCCATGTCCATATCGTCAGCTCAGTCATTATCCATATAATTAAAAAAAGAAATTACTTTGTCTTTCTAACCTTTTTTTTTTTTTAATGGCAGTGGTATAAATAAGACTCACTCCTCTGTGGGTTTCAGTTTCAAACGATGACCATTTCAAAAGCTTCAAAAACTTGGGTGGAGGGTGTGAAAGAGGGAAAATCATTGTCTCATACATGTTTTTTTAACTAACAATTACACACTGCTTTTGTGTCATTAGATTTAGTAAGTCTAAAAAGAAAGTGACCTTCACATATTTGTACGTTTCTCCAGTGTCACTTTAGTATGACAAGATTTACTATAGTGCTGAAGGATAAAATTCAGTAGCATCTTTCATTGCTAATTAATTGTAAATGTTGCTTTGCAAATTTTGCTCTTTTCATGGAGGCAGGAAGGATTCTACATGATTCTACTTGCTATGTAAATAAATAAATAAATCGGGAATTAAAAGACCATGCTCCACTCACTCCTGAAAGTCTCACTGAAACTGCATATTTAACAGCACTGACATAAGGTGTCTTTGTATCAGATTAAAAAATTGTGATTTGAGGTAAGTGTTAATTCTGCTTCAGTGGACATTTCAAACATGAGTCTCCAGGGAAATCCAATCCCAAAAAAGAAATAGAATCAGGTGCAAATGAGGCTCAGCTTTTTACTGTCCTTTTCAAGACACAGGCTATGCTTAAATACGTCCCCAGGTTCATGGTATCTGGTGTGCTAGAAAGTCATGCAAATTTTACATACTGCAGCACACTGCCATTCAGAAATAAATAAAATAAATAAAGTGCAAACTCGAGCTTCTCTCCATGGCAACCACTGCATTGCTTAAGCCTTGTGCCAGTTCCTGAACAACTGCACATAGGAAAATAAGCCAGCAGCTAGCATGGGAAAAAATAATAGGGAGAGGTTTGTAAAATCTGCCCAGGTGTCCGGCTTGGACTTTGTATAGACTTTTAAGGGCTGCGTTTTTTAATTTTGTTTCAGTATGTTCTAGTTTGTCCTCACTGTAACAGGGAATGCAGGAGATGTGTGATTAATGGAACAACTAAAGCCCGGATGACGAAGACCCTTCCCAGCAGTGGGCTCACGCGACAGCCTTGCCCCACTGCAGGTCTCATGGGCAGGAAGGCAGGAGAAAAGGCACAGTGTCCCTGCGTCTTTCCAGAACTGTTAGCAGGAGGTCACTGCAGCGGTTCTTCCCAAACACATACGTATCTGCACTTGAAACCGAGCTACAATAGCCAGATAATACAGCAGGCTGTTGACAACGAGAAACACGAATCCTTGAACTGTATTCATCTCTGCAAAAGTTGTCAGTTGTACCTACTTAACCTTTCACTGAATCCATTTTAGTAAGTAAAATGGGCCATAGTAAGTGGCTAAACCATCCCCTTCCAGGACAGCGTTACCTTACCCAAAATGCCCCAAAGAACGGGTCCCAAAACATGGCCAAGCATTGCCTGGTGAGAGGCCAGCTGGGAAGGCGTCAGACCATCCCAACAAGTGTGCTAACCGTTAAATCCCATGGAGGAAATTGGAACAATATTTACATGCCTTCCTCAATCCTCTTTACGAGTTTTCAGATAAAAATGTTGGAAACAGGTAGGAAACGTGACGGCATAAATGTGGGCTATGCTTTTTTTACAGTTTTGCACTTTGAGAAGGGACATTTAAGTGGGGCTGGCAGAGTGAGCTGCTGTAAGGGCCAGCTTTGCTTTTCATTGAGCACATTGATTTAGCTAGGAATTGGTTGGCAGTCCTCTAGGAAACTTTTTGTCTTATTGCAGAGATGTGATTCTTACAGTGTTTCTGACATTTTCCCTGCTTAATAAAGTTAATAAAGGGCTTAAATATGCTGGTACCTCCTGCAGACACAGAGAACAAATTTAATTACCTACAGCTCCACCATAGAGAAGGCCTCCATGTCTGATAGGTTTCTTTTCTACAGCATTCTACATACTCCTCACCTCAAGATTAGTTTTTTGGTACTTGGTACAATGTAAGAGATGGAAATCTCTATACAGACTTTGTAAGTGTACAAATTGTATAAACTGTGTACTTTGCAACTGTATATATATGCACTCCTCCTTAGCCCATATACAAACCCAATTATAACAAGATTTTCAGACGTAATTGCTTCAAATCCATTTTATGTTATATATAAAATGTTAAACCCATTTTATATTAGGCAAACATTTTGTTACACTTTGCAAATGTGCTACATAGAGAAATGCTAATGTACCAGCACTGTGGCAGCCAGCAACCGGTGCTGGATCAGGAGGTAGATGGCTATTGGGAAAACTAATACAGTGAGTAAGGGAAAAAAACCCAACTTTCTCCTTTTTTGTTAAGGATGAATTGACTATAAATATCTTTGCAGAATACTTTCTTATCAGATCAATGGGTCAATTTGCCAGGCGAATGCCCTAATCACTGGATTAGAGAAACACACTCTTCATGGGTCACCAGATACTTAATTATTTAAACAAGATGGAACAGCTCCAACTGGATAGGAAATAACATTAGCCTGGTGGTTAGGCTACTCAGCTGTCATTGAGAAATGTAGAGTCAAGTCCCTGCATCAAAGCAAGCAGCATATAAGCACCAGGCAGAACATCTGACCATTTGCCTTTTGGCCATTCTTTAATAGCAGTCTTTACATCTCATCTTCCTCATTAAAAATTTTGAAATGCCTTGATTTTGCTCCAATGAAGATTTAAATTAAGACCCAAGCCTCATTTTAAAAATATTGCTTATGAAGAAGAAGAGACTGGCTAGCTAGACTTCCTGATTAATTGTTCAGAAACAATTTTAGGTCATCTTTTTTCCTACTGAATGTGTAAAATGTGGTGGATTTCCAAAACTGAATTTATTAAGGAAGCATACGTATGTGCATGTATGATTGGGAGAATGGGAGAAAAAGGGAAAAAAAAATTGTCACGAGAAGTGTAGTCAGAAACATCACTTTACTAATGCCATTGTCAAGCAGCTGTTTTGGAATTTTTCTTTTTTTCAGTTTAGAGGAACATCATCACAGCTGCAAATTCTCCTTTTGGCAAACACTGAAGAGCTTTGCTCTCCTAACATGCCTTGTATAGGAGATGCTCTCTGCCAGATGTTCTGTTGCACTTAGAGTCAGTCAAGGTCTTTTCTCCCTTTTGGGGACTCCTGCAGACTCAGGTAAAGTGGCAGCCTGCTTGGAAAAGCAGAGGAAATAGCTGAAGGCAGTACATTCACATCTTCCCATTATCACTGAAGGTTATTCAAACAAGTATCTTCATAGTTTCAGGTCATAGTTGTATGGTACTTTCATACATGTAATCAGGTACATACGTCATTCTTAATAGAGACAATTTAGAAAGCTGTGCTATTTCAGGCTTATGTAGGCTATATATTTTACAGGCTGGCTATGACAGCTCTGTGCTATAGCATGATTCTTGAAATTTTCTGACATAATTTGCGGGGGAGCAGAAAATAGATAACATATAATCAGGGTGGAGCTTTAGAGATGTGTGCAATAGCAGGCTCAAGGCGTGGAAACTTTTCCTTTGATCAGTGTGAAGACCATATGCAGCTCATTGACTTCAGCAAGAGCTGTATTTTTATGTCCAAAGGTGGATTTGAGCCTTCAAGATGTAGTTTATATGTGTTATCCTCATATGGTTCCTGCAAATGGCTGTAATGGGTGTTTTACAGAGATGTGAGCAAAAGCTCAAAACCACTTCAAAGGATAGTTACTCTTTGAAGTAGTCAGCCAAGACTAATCACCTTATCAAAGTTCGAAGTGACATATTGAAGTAGTCATTTGGATGCTGTATCCAGATAATAAATGTTCGGAATGAGACTTACTTAGTATGTCTATACTGTTCTAACATCTCAGCAAATCACGTATGCATCCTGAGCCACCTTTAAACTAGTTTTGTAAGTACTGGTTGCAGAGCAGCTATTGTAGACTACAGCTTTATGTGGCTTACTCAATACACCTGTTTATTTGTACCCTGCGCTCAGTGTTTTGCAGCAGCAGAAAAACATTTGGAAACACTGGCTTGGAGGAGCTGTTGCTGACTGCAATATAATCAAAATGGGTGAAGCTGAGGGAACCAGTTGTTGGTTCTGGGTCTAAAAGACACAAGATGGCCCTGTCCTGCTTCAGGGAAAATGAAAGCTAACAGCATGCTGGCCCTAAGCTAATACGCTCTCCCTCACAATGGGCTTATTAGCTCAGACTCATGCCCATGCTAATTGCTTTTCATATCTTACAAACATAAGCTATGCAGGATGGACAAACAAACACGTGCCTGCTTATAAGTAACTATTCAGACACTGCATGAACGAACCTGTTGGGGTGGAAATGTATGACACAGGCATCTCTTGAGCCCAACTGTCTCATCTGGTTTTCTTATAAAAGCCTAAATACTGTGTGTCTTAGGTGGGATGTGAAAGAGATTTAGGATACTAAATTAACTTAACTGAGTTTCCCTCTGCTGCTTTTTCATCTCAATAGCAAGCATCCTAAATCTCAGGTTTCCACTTGGCATAAAACAGCAAGAGTAAATCCTTTTGTGTGATCTGTCTGTTGAAACAGAGGAATAACTAGAGACTGTTTATTAGTCTATGAAGAGAAACTGGATCGTTGCTTCTGTCTTTAACAGTTCTTTTGTGTTCATAGCTTATCTGAGTAGTGTATTAACCAGGGATTCAGGAGGCCTGGTTATTAAAGTAGCATATGGCATGACTTCTGGGAGAAAAACCAGCTTTACCGTTTCCCCAGTTTATAAATTGTGAATAATGACTGTTCCATCCAGAAATCTGAGATGTACTGATGAAGAGAGAGGTACATATTAGAAAGAGAGATTATTATAATCATTATTTATTTCTTGGTTCACCGAACGATAATTGTTGGGTAACATTTAGTGCACTTACATATTAAGATAGGAAATGAGTGCAGAGCGTGGGAAATACAGTTTGAGGGAGTAGATTAAATGAGTGAAAAAATGCCTACCTTGTGTCTCCTGAGGGGGTTTAGGTGCTTCCTACTCATTACCTAGTACAGTATGTTCGAGATGAATAAAATTAGTGCAAAATGTTTGGTTCTGAGGGAACATTAGAGATAGTAACATAGTGGAAATCTGACATCTAAATCATTGGATTCTTTCTTAGGTAGAAAGATGGATAGATCCAACTTAGATAGACAGGCAGCATTTATGTTATATATGAATGTAGTCAGACCAGATTTGAGAATCTAGATTGCCTTGTAAATCTAGCCCTGAAAGTGAGTTCTCTAAGTTTGAAATAGGAAGTCTTTGACAAAATGATTGTTTAAATTCTGGTATCTCACATCAGAACTAGTACCAGAACAAGGATGTGAACGTACTTCTCTTCAGAACATTGTCAATTATGAGCAAATGTGAACTTCATGAGAGTGCACAGAGATGAAGCAGGTAGTAATTAATGCCAGTAGAAAAGGAGACTATCACACAGCAAGTTTCTGAGACCCTTTTCATCTCCACAGCTTTCAGTCTTTTTTTCTATTAGAGAAGAAACGTCAAGAAGGAAAACCAAAAGAAAGATTCAGAGGATGCATTTTGGAACAGTATGTAATTTAGTACAGATTGCCTTTATCTCCATCTTAATAATGTTTTTCACATACCAAAACTTTTTTTTTAAAAAAAAAAAATCTGATAAATGAAGATTAGGAGGGAAGAGGGAGAGCTGCTTGATTTCTTTAGCAATAGTTTGCTAACAACTGTAGCACAGCTGAGTTCTCAAGCGTAGTGAGAAAAAGTCACACCATTAATGGCAGAGTATTTCTTATGTTGTTCTCTAAGCTTTGAGTATTATATAAATGCTTTGTGCCAAACATAATAAAATGGGCAGGATTCTCATTACAGAAAGTATAAATTGCTGAAGGCAAATAAATTATGAGGGAAACTGTCAATGTGATAATCATGCATTCCTGTCACTAAATTGCATAAAATCTATGTATTTATGAATATGCTAACCTTCTAGACCATTTACTGGTAGACTAACTGGAAGAGTGTGCACTGGGAATATTTTATTATTTTTGTCTTTTTCTTTATTACTACATAGCCTATAAAGATCACATATTAAAATATATTTGAAAAGTGTTATAAATAGGTCAGGATGCCACTATTTGCCTAGTTGCAGTCAGGCACTTGCAGTAATATCATTCTAGGAATTACAAAATCATTTGAGCAATAAATTAACTTGCAATTCAGAGGAAATGAAAATCAGTCAATGTAAGTATGGCCTTTGTTAAAAATATGAACTCAGCTGGTTTTACTGATGAAACACATGCTTCTTGTCTATAAATCTTTTAAATGCTTCAGGTGATAATCATCAAAGAAATACTGGCTAAGATAATTTTAACAGTTTAATAGTAACAAATAGCTATCTTACCCACATTGAATGAAAAAAAATATTATGAAAATCATTACATTTAGTTATTTTTAAAAACTAGCATTTGTATATTATGAATAACTTGGTCTTTGGTATCTCCAGCAGGAGCAGTTCCTAACCGTAAGACTTAAAACAGTCAACCAATCTACAGTTTCTCCATTTTAGGGTCATTTACAGAAAACATTACGCAGTTATCATGTATTAAATAAAATTATGCAACAGAAATAAATATTCCCAAATGGAAAGTCTAGGGAAGATATGCATAGGATGGAGAGGAGAACAGAGGAAACAGAGAAGAGGAAAGGGAAGAACTCCAAGTTCTTCTTGGCTACTGTCAATGAATGCATTCTGTGTTACTCAAGTTACCTTCCTATTGACCAGGAAGGAATTTGAAATGAAAGGAATGAAAAAGAAAAACAACAGTTTACATCCTCACCAAAAGCGAGAGAAAAGTGAGACCCACAGAGAGTATCCACCCAATATTTCAGCTACTTCACAGCTCTCTGTTGTGAATGTTTCACCCATCTGCATGCTAGAGGGACCTTCTTTCCCCATGTTCTTGTTTCTGTACATAGGTAGGAGCTGGAATATACTCCAGTCCCAGTTTTAAATGAGAGACACCCCTCAGCTGAGCTATCCGTCCCAAGCTGCCTGGCCTTAAAGTTAGCCAAGATGCTAGAGCAGAGAAGGAATGAGATTTTGTGTATAAAAGAAAACTTTTTTCTTGATTTATCGTTCAGTTCTTTAGCCTCACTTACAGTTTTGAAATCAAGAGAATTACTGTGGTTTTCCAATGTCTGTATATTTAGAATGACTTTAGGTAACGGTGGCAAGCATAAACATGTTGGGCAGAACTCAGTTCAGGATTAAAAAATGTAAACTATAGATGTCTACATGAAAACTATGTACCTAAATTCCCATTATAATCAATGAAGGTCTCATCGGTGGAGCCTCAGCTCACAGTACAGACTCCATTGACTGTATTGAATAAATCCTTGAGTATATGGCAGCTCATCTGCCTAGCACACATGCAGACACTTCATTAAGTATGTAGTTAGTAAGGAATTCAGTTTCACCCATAATACCTTACGAAATAATAACAAATTTTAGCCAGATGTTTGGAAGTTTTATGCCTTTATAAAACATGGTCAGATGGCTGTAACAACCATTTGCTACCCATAGTACTCCAGGATGGGGTGGATATTGTAGCTGCATCTATGGAAGTAAACTAAATATGCCCAGCAATGGTGTGCTGGGCAGTGAAACCATCTAGCATGGTCTGACCTACCTTAGTGAATCTGTCAACCTCCAAAACTTGTCTTTGTGCGTGGGTGCTTGCATGCCAAGTGTCCATTGGGAATGGCAGAGATCTACTAATCTCTCTGCAAGATTCTGATCCCACACCACTGCTGGAAAAACTGTCGGATTATTTTTTTTTTTTTTTTTTTTTCCCTGAGTGGCACAGGCAAAAAACATGTCACAGACCAGTCTAACATTTTATCCATATATCTGACTACAGACCAGAGTCTGGGAATGCTCCTGGGCATTGTTTATTAGTATACTTATAGCTTGTAGATAGTACTTCTCATCTATATAACTTGCAGGTTTTTCCATTGCATGCAGCATGATACAGCTGGACTGGAAGAATGTTATAGTGCTGTGAATAAAATGTAGCAATTCGGTTACAGATGAAAAAAAAAAAAGACCCCACAAACGAGCACTGATCCAAGAAATCAAGAAATGAGGTTCATGTTGTTTTGTTTTCACCTTCTACAGCTTTTGACGATAACTTAGTATTGGTACAATGGTGCAGTATTTCTCAGGATTTTCTAGTAAGGCACTAGAACAAGTGGCGTGGGAAGGTAAATGGTGCCATGGAAACAGAATTTAGATACTGCCTTGAGCAGGATGGTACCATAGTGTAGGACTAACAAAAGCATATATAATAATTGTATTAAATTTAGTCTAAATGTGAGTGATTCTTACATTGAAATTCAAGCTAACTCGATAAATTTATGTTTGCCTATTTTCCAACTCCCTCGCCCCAAAAAAAGATCTATCTCACAGGACAGAGAAACGTGAGATTGTCATTCTATAGTGCCATACCTACTGACTTTTAGAGGTAACCCATGTATTTTAATACATTCTCAAGTCAGATTTCTTCCCATTGTTTTTGCTGTACAAATAATAGTTAGCTTTAAGTGTGCTAAAAATCTCTCTCATCATTGACTTCAGTGCAAACTGAAATTATGACAGCAGATAAAAGAAAAAATTAAGCTCAAATGATCCTATGCAGATAGCCTAGTGAAAAGAAAACAACTAGCTTTTGTAGCAAAATACAGCTTAGGAGAATAGCAACAGGGTTTTTTAATATTTGTGTTACCACCTTCTCTTAAAATTACTTCAATTTAAATCAAAAGCAGATTGTTCCACTTATTTCATTCTTTTGTTTGTTTTGTGCATGACTTCTTTTTCTCCAGGCGTTGCAGCTACCGAGAGATTTTGGTGTTTGTGTGGTGCATCTAGTTTTTGCATTGCAATGTGTTTATTACTAGGAGCATCTTTTCCTGTGTGCTTGAAGTTATCCATCTAGATATCCTGATGTATAAATAGCATCATATGGATGAAATAAATCCTGTATCCGAAATAATTTAACAGGATTTAAGTTTCTGTCCCTACTAGTTTTGAATAAACTGTCATAGTATGCTAAGATGTGTGTTTTAGGATCAAGGGCACAAAAATGAAAACCATTCATAATTAATTGTTGCTTTGTATTATATTTTATAACCATCTATTTTCAATAAGATTTATAAGCCTGCAAGCTGGAGCGGGGCAGGCAGAATATCAGGGGAGGTGTGAGGGCATGAGCTGTCTTAGTCTGTGGGAGCAGCTGCTGCCCTGTTTGCAGCGCAGGTGGTGAGCAGTGGTACAAGAACAGGTTCTACAGAACCATGAGCGTTGCCCACTCCACTCCATCTTAGTGCTGCTTTCAGTGGGTCCCTCACAGCCACTTTGGCCAGGAAGGCCTGAATAAACTCAGGAATAGAAACTCACAAGCTGTCTTTGAAGAGTACAGCTGCATTCCACATTACAGAGATTGAGTAGCTGAGGCGGAAAGGCTCTCACTTGCCCAAGGTTTCAAATCAAACCAGCAGCAAAACAAGTAATTAGGACCAATGAGTTCCTGATTCACAGCCTTCCCTCGTTTGCCCAGATGCTGCCAATTCACCATTCCTTTTTTCTTCTTTCTTTTTTTCAGAAAGTTAACTGGAATTGTGAATTTTAATTCATGTCGTTTTGAAAGACCAGGGCATGAGAGCCTTGACATGCACTGGAAAGCATGGACAGTGGTATTAACCTGTCTCTTGAAAATTGAGAATAGGATATTGAACTGAGTTTTGTGTATTAAACTGAAATATTTATCACAAGAAATTTAGGGAAAAGGATGCTGAAAGGTCAATTTTTCCATTATGGTCTAGCAGCAGAAAGGACAGCACATATCTTCAGAGAATAGCTGATGTAAAAATATTACTTTGTTCTTAACCTTGCCATACAGGCTTTTCATTTATTTCAGCAAACTCTGTCCTATTCCTGTTTGACCCCTTGTCACCACTGACATTCACCTACCAGAGCAATGCTTCACAATTTCTGCTTAGTGTTTTTCCTTTTATTAATTCTTCCACACTTGTAGGTGTGCTTTTTTGACATGCTCAAAAGCAGTTCTGTGAAAATAAAGGTTTTGCAAAGGGAATTGTTACATAGCTTTTTCCACTCTCTTGATTCATTGTGAGCAGGTGATCTTTTAAAAAATCTGTGAATATTCCACTCATTCCTACCTGATAAAGTTAACAACTTTTCTACGACTTCCAGGTGCTCTAACTGCAGCCTATAGTCTGGGTAAAACCTGGAAAAAAAAAATATTGTAGCTTTATGGTTGCTCAGCCATACATAAATTAAGCATTCATATTTTTTTAATAAATTCAGACTTCCAGTCAATGCTGTGTTTGACTCCTGTGCATCCTTTCCTTGTGTTTTGGTCATTTTCATCAAACTCACATTTGTTTTTAGGAATGAAGGAATCCCTCACAATGAAGGAAGAGGTCTTTTATCCTGTGATTCTCTTCTAGTAACTAAAGCAGTGTTCTCCTTTGAGGTTTCCTTTGCATATTTCTATAGTTCACAGAGCATGATTAACTTATTATTATTATTTTGCCTTCAAGGCTTTGTAGTTTGCCTTGTCCTTGTTGTTGTTATTTGTAGAGAGGTAACACCCCGAGTCTGGCATCTTGTCCCTTCTGCATTCAATACTCTACAAATGCAGATCAGCTCCCTGTTACAAATATATTTCTCTCCAAATAGAAGACCCAGAGCAAGAAGAGAGAAGGTATGTGCTGCAAACAGATTGATGTTCAAAAAGCAAAAACAAGTTCCAGTTTTTTTAGTGTATTGCAGCCTGTAAGAATCATGAAGAGGAGTTACCAATAGGAGTACTACAACAATAGAAAAAAGAGAGCACTAAAATGAAGAAATGAAAAAAAGAGATGAATAGAAAAAGTTTTTTAATTGACCACATTTCATCTCATTTGGGTTTTAATTTTGGTGCACGGTGATGGAAAGTTGGATGTAAATATTTTGATATAGCAGAAATGGGCCCCAAATAAGTAGTGACTCAGATTAAGGGATACTCTGAAAAACACTCTGAGATCTAAAAAAGCAGCAATAGAAAAGAACTGTTATTTTTCTGGTGAGTCATTTCTGATCCAGAATATTTTCTCCGTAGTATATTTTTGCATTGACTTAGTAACTTGGAAAACAATTTAATCAAATTCTAAAGTTTTGAAAAGCTGTCTTCTGGGCTTTGGTTTGGTTTGGTTTTCTCACAAAGCTGGCTTTGCTTAGACAAAAGAACAGTTGGTATATCCGAAGACAGAAGTCTCAGGACTCCGGCCATGTAGTAAACTAAATTCTATTTTATTGCTAATGATTAAAAGCAGAAAAAAAAAAAAAAGGAAAAAAAAAAAAAGCGCTGGTGGTAGAACCACTTACTGCAACTTTGTAATGTGCACAGTGCCACCAAAATTCACATTAATTCAGCAAGTAGAAGTCACTGACATCTGAAAAAATATCAGGATCATTTTGGCCAGAAGTGTCATTTTGTATACCACGTCAAATATTGATACTAAAAGATACCCAAAACATAAAATAATGGGGAATACCACACACACCCCGCACTTTTCTATAAGCTTTTTATAACTTTTTACCTTCAGATTTTTAACTGATTATTGAGTTGGGAAGTATTTTCAGTTGTCTTCAGTTAGACTTTTAATAATTAAGGGGCAAGGGTAATACCTAGTCTTTATGCGGTTGTCCAGACAAGCAAAATGGAAGTAGAATGGAAAATAAGACCCTGTGTTCCTTAGGTCAGACTAGATTCAGTTACACATACTTCTTTCATGTCCTAGATACCTGACTGTCCATTTGCATTTAGTTCTTGACTTTGGGGAAGGAGATTGACACCAGTACAATTTTCTGTGGTTCAGGGACGTTATGGCTCACTTAAGCACTGAGTTATCAGTCATCAGATTCTCTTGATTAATATCTGAAGAATTGTTTAAAGCTTCTCTGGTTCTTAGACTTACACCAGTACCTTTTAAAAGGCATCCTCACTTGTATTTGACATTATTCACCTTCTTTTTCTAGAAATATTTAACTCTTTTTCCCTTCAGAAAAGCTCTGCTTCCTTTTGTTTGTTTTTTTTTTTATTTTCTATTTTCCCAGAAGGGGCTTCTTTTTCCCTTTTTTTCCGAACACAATACAATTTTTAGACAAGTAAAAGCTGTAAAAAGACCTAGGGGTTAAAATTCACTTCATGAGGATATTGAAATTCTATTTCATTCTAACTCAACATAAAACCCCCAAAATTTTCAATTTTTTCAGCCAGAAGAATTCCAGCAGATTGGGTAGTTCCTATGGTGAGCTTGTCTCAGAGCTGTAAATGCTGCCTGGCTGGGTCTCCAGGCTGCAGCCACACTCCAAACGAACAGAGGGAGGGATCCAGGGAAAAATGAATTTGTTTCTCCTGCTGAGTTCTGGTGAAGCCTTGTTGGGATCAAAACATCTTCATAAAACATCTTGACTCCAGTGAACAGGAACCAGAAAATGCTGGTCCTTTTTCTGAGCAGCATTGGTGTTAGCAAGATTTCTTTTCAGTTTTGCCATGAAGGTATGGTTTTATACAAGTACTTGATTGGTGTCAACTATTTCTTTTATATCTGCTCACACACTGCCTTTTACTTCACATGCTATACTTTTTAGATATTTTCAAATAAATGTTGGCCTTTCACCAATTTCAGCAAATCCAAACAAAATAATATTCCATGTAATTTTGCTGTTATTAATATTTTTTTCTCACCAGTGGTATAAGCAACTGTTGTATTAAAAGTATTGAATTTGGGGGTATATTGATACATTGTGTGATAGGAGACTCAGAATGATGAAGTAGATGTAAGATTAATGGAGAGGACCTACGCAGTGTTGATAGCTGATGAGAAAATCTTGAACATGTTTAGATAAATAATCTCTGATCTAAAAAAATGCAGTTTAAATGCCAGGGTATGTTAATTACTTACAGTTTAATGAGGAAATTAATTAAGGCACAGCACAAGTCCAAAGAAAGAATGCCTGTTCATTTTCTCAGCAGATAATTGGTAGCCTTGAAATACTGAGAAAAGCCAAGCTTGAGACTTACAAGGCTATTATAGGGCCTATTATTTCACGTAGAGGTGAGTTGTGGGCACACATTGAAAAGAAAGTTAACTTCATAAAGGAACCACCATGAGGAATCTGGAGCCATAAGGAAAATGATACATGATTAAAAAAAAAAAATCTAAGAAGGAAGTCAGTGAAGTGGTATATGCAGTGAAATTCCAGCAATGAAAGTATGCCAGATATGTAATCAGGAGGATGAAAGATCCTTCCAATTATTTTCTGAGAGGTTACACCCCTTTTTTTTAGTTCATGGCTATGGAAAATAGAGAAGATTGAGCAAAATATGTTAATATCTTAATGCGAATTATCAACAATAGGAGAAATTTGTTCTTGGCTAGAAATGTTTGGGCTGTTTGTGGGAAAAGCTAAGGAAAAGTTTTTGGTAGCTGTAGGAAAGGCTCTTAGGATCAGGGAGACAGTAAGAGTGTCACATATATATTCTCACAGTAGGGTGTCTTAAACATTTCAGACAAGAGGGATTCTACTTATCTGTTATAAACATAATGCTCCTGCATAGTATGCTGGCTAAAGATTTTTCCAGTTTGCACTTGGCAAGCAAGTAGTAGGTCTCTACCACTATACCTGTAAAATTTGTCTGATAATCCAATGAATCATGACGTAAGGAAGTTTTATTTTTCAGCCTGATGTTTTCCTTTCTATAGATGTATCATATTCTTTCTAATCATGGTCAAATGGATAGAAGAAAGACAAGAGTAGAAACAACCAAAGGAAGCATCAGTGGCTACTTGTGAAAGATTCTGAGTGACTCTTTCAGAGAGTTTATGACACACTACCTAATACAAACAGCAAAATTTAAAATCTACAGCACTTTTCATAAACTACAGACTGAAACACTGAAACTACTTTTATTCATACTTTCACATTCTGTTTAGTCTTAAATGCATATCCAGGGGAATCAGATTCCTGTAAATGGAAATAAATATATATGCTGATTAATTATGCCTTTTGAATTCAATACATATTGATAGTGCTGTCCTACACTGCCACTCCATTTACATGTCCATTTATTTACTATTAAGGGTAAGTTAGTGAGTTCATTTTCAGAAGTCTTATGTGTATATTGTCACGTTATTTACTTGCCAGTTAAATCAATCAAGTAATTATAAATGCAAGAGAATCTGTGTCTTCCTACTTACAGCACCCAAATATTTGTTTCTTTGTTGCTTTTATTAACTTTTCTAATGTTGTTGCTCATCCTTGAAGTTATTTTTCATTTTAAAAAGACCAGGATGAAAAATTCTATGGCTGTACCATTTCCAGGCTACATCAGGCGGTCCTAACTTTCATTCAAGGGTCTTGCTGTCTCAGATTGTGCACTTTCTTCATGAACTCTTTTCAATACTAATAATTCTTCTAAATATTAGAAACACTTATACTATCATACTACTAGGAGTAACTAGTAGAATAAATCTAGTATTGATTAATTCTTTCATTACTTATATATTGAATCTAGCATTTGTAGCATCAAGAAACCATGAGCTGATCAACACATGCATATAGAGATGCTGCAAAGTTAGAAGACTAGTATTAACAATCCATAATCCCCATATGAGCAAATAACAGGAGAAATTACTACAACACAAAGACTGCAGTGATTTACAGATATCATGTTAGTTCTGTGTTTGGGTGTTCTTTTAATGGAGTTTTGCTCGTTATCTATAACTCTTAATTGGAGTTTTGAGAAGAAGAGAGATGTTGCCAAGTGAGAAACCAGACAAAGGAAAACAGCTGGGGAAGTTTCAGAGGCTCCTGGGTCTACCCAGGGCTGGTTCCGTGCGTCCAGAACACCAGCAGCATAACTTGGCAAACGGCAAAGCAAGCCCTGTCATGCTGTTCTGGACAATATTATCCATGGATATATTTACACTGCCATCATGCGTGATTTCCATTAATTTGTTCTGCAGAGTAGTTGATGTAGTTAGCTCCAGTGCTGATGGCAACAAAGCTGCTGCTGTTCAGGCTTCAGTGAGGGTTTTACCAGGACCCTGTGTATGTTCTTGGTGGCTAAAGCATGAGTGGTTACTGCTTAGCAACTCTTGATTGTTAATCAGATTTAAAATTATACACGCTGTAATCATTCTTAATAGAAAGGCATATGATGTCGAGCAAGTGTCTGTGAACAGAGGGCTGAAGAGGGACCTAAGCAGTTAATCAACACGTGAGAGATTGAAAACTACAGAAGTGAGCTTGACAGCATAGGAGGCCCTGCCTTCACTACCTAGATGAAGCAGTAAAGCTGGGAAGGGGGAAAGTGGGTTCGAGTGTAGCATTTAGTGTCTTTTTGTACCAGTGAAAGCATTCCACCAAAATATGTTCTGTTCCATTACTTTAAAAGCTGGCAAGTTTTAGTCAGTGAAAATTTCCCTTTTTTCCCTTTTATCCATAAATCTAAAAGCTTTAAATGAAGTTCCATTTTAATGAGGTTCCTTTTCCCCCTTCCCCCCCCCCCCCCCCGCCTTTTTATGGAATAAGCAGTAAAATAATATCCTTGTAATTTTTCATTTGGATGGTGCAAATGATGGTAATTTCAAAGTAAGTATGGAGGATATTCACACAGTTACTGGTCTTCTTTGGAGCATTGAACATTTGCTTCGTACTGATCTGAACAGAGCAGTTTTTCACTATCACAGGACTTGTCAGGATCCCAAGTTTTCAGAACTAAACAAAACTGTGCGGTGGGTTGACCCCAGCCAGCAGTCAAACACCCACAAGCTGCTTGCTCACTCCCCTCTCCCACAGGACAGGGAGAAAACAGAAGGAAGGTGAGAAGACTTGTGGACAGGGTAATGACAGTTTAATAGAGAAAGCAAGAGCTACGTGTGCAAGGAAAGAAAACAGAGGAATTCATTCACTGCTTCCCGTAAGTAGGCAGATGTTCAGCCACTCCCTGGAAATCAGGGACTCAGCATCCATAATGATTACTTAGGAAGACAAATGCCGTAACCACAGTTCCACCCACCCACCCACCCCCATCCCCATCCCCATCCTCTTTCTCCTCTGTATGGGCTGGCATGAAGAAAGCTAGCTCCACCGCAGCCAGATCCAGCAGAAACTGAAACTTTGCTTTTTCCTTTTTTCTTTTTTTTTTTAAAGAAAGACTGAGGAGGGGTATGGGTGATGGTGGAAATATGAGAAACCCAGACACATTCTTCTGCTTTTTCTATTCTACTTGACTTTACTTGACTTTTGGCATGCTGAATCAGTCTCCCTCTGTATTAATGAATATTTACTTACTTAAATTAATTTTAATAGGTCCAACAGAAGAAACTAGGAAAGATCAAGGCCAGAACATCAACATATTTTAAGTGCTTGATCAGAGTGTGAGGGACTTGCTTTGTAGCCCCAAACCTGACCCAGATAAAGTAACAGCTGACAGCTGCTTCTCTGAGGCTGTATCCATGTCAAAATTACCAAGCTCAACTAAGGCAGATTTCCTTCTTTCTTTGGCTGGGAGAGGAGGTATCATCAAAATTGATACATTCCTGCAAAAAAAATTAGGTCTCAAAAAATCAGGTCTCAATGAGTTGATATTTTCTCAGAATGGGAGTGGGGGGGGGGGTGGGGAGAAAACCAACAACAAACCCAGCAACAACAGAAAAAACCCATCTTTATTTATCCATCACTGATGGATAAAATTCCTCAGGAAATCCAAAAGGATGAGATACATATAATAAGGCTCACTGAGACGTTATGGTTTGAATAAGAAATTGCAGTTGTGTGTACAGCACAGAGCAAAGCCATTGGAGCCCCCATAGGTGGTGGAAGCACTGATGCTCTGTGGGAGATGATTCCACATGTAAGAACTGAAGGTGCAGCAGTCAGCTTTAAGAACATTAAATGCTTCAATGCTAGAAACTGATGGCTAGAAAGTCATGGATATGTGCTGGTTATCAGGGTGACGTCTTTGTACTGTACTTGGTTTTAGCTGCCACTTTTACACATTCATGTTCTTCCTGTCATGTGTAAATACATATTGTTTCCATGCCTTTGCCATTTTCCTTTGGTCTGACTCAAACTTTAACCAGCTGAAGGTCTTGTATGAACCGACTGCATAATTCAACTCAGTTTAGCTTTTTGCTCAGAGTCCAGAGAATGAATACAAAAAGTTGTATTACTTTCAAAATACAGCCATTACTAATCATTAAAGCAGCAGTCAAATGCCGACAGCATTACAGCTGCATAAAAAAAATGGAACTGGAAGTCAAACATTACTACTAATCACTGCCATTGTCCTGAAAGAGCAGAAATTAAGCAGTGATTTAAACTCATTTTAAATCCCATTGCTGGGACCAAAGATCTAAGAATGCAGAGGCCTTACTCATGGATTTCTATAGAGCAAAACCAGCTTTGCTTTCTGAAACACTCACAAATGTCCTTAAGAGATATCCGAATGACAGCCTAGGAACCATATCCAATTGCATGGGTGAATAATGGGAACATGGAGACAAGATTGCCAGTACTGTCTTGCTGGTATGACTTGCCTCTGATGGCATAAGAAGCTGACAGGTTGTTTTATTCCACTTGCCCTTTCATTCTGAGACATGAAAGGAGAGGTGAAAGTTTTGTAGTGATGGACACCTCGCCTGTGGGAATTGACAGAATTCACTAACTCATTTTCAGCCAATGAGTCTGTCACTACCAGCCTGGGCTTGATTTGAGCAGTGCATCAGAAACAAAAATCTCAATATTCCATTTGCAGTGTTCTGACCTTTCTATTGGCCCTATTTATGGTCTTGAATAAACAAAGATATGAAGAAGCAAAATGGGCCCAACAGTAATTATTTGTTTTCCATTTGTAATGTGAGCTTGAAGAATTGTACAAGCCTTTCTTCTCCTTCCCCTGAAAATGTAGCCATGGCTGAAATACTGCATGACTATATGTAATGTCCCAGAGAAAATGTCTATGGATGCCCTAAACAGTTGTTAAAGTAAGACTCTACAAAAAATGGAATGTAATGGAAAGACACTGTCTTCAAGGTAACAACACTGCCCAAATGTAATGTATTCAAAGACATGTTAGTTCCCTGTATATTTTCTCTCTGTGATTACCAGATCAAAGTGAGGACCCCGCCACACTACTGGGTTGGTGTAGCTTGGCAAGTGATCATGTGTCTCCCGAACCTTGGTAACTGAACTTGTTTGCACTGTCATACTATTAGCAAAAATGAGCTAATTCCAGGTACTTTTACCACCAGGCTATAGCTTAACTGATTCAATTTACCTTGCAGGCTGATGGATAGTTACACCAGCAAGGCAGATATGCTTAAGCACATTAACCCATCAAAATTCGATCAGGTATCTAAGATGTTATTAAACACTTTTTTGTTGTTGTTGAATTTGTCAGCTGTGTGAGTACTTTGCCTTTTCCTTGTTGCTGTCACTTGCAGAGAGTTCCTCCAAAGGTCAAGCTGGATATATAACAAGCCTCTCCAGTAACATGCTTATATTTAAGCTCAGGCAGTGTGGGTGAGATGGGTGGGCAGTGGGGTGGGCTGAGAACCGGCTGAGTGGCAGAGCTCAGGGGGTTGTGATCGGTGATGCAGAGTCTGGCTGGAGGCCTGTAGCTCGCGGGGTTCCCAGGGGTCAGTACGGGGTCCAGTCCTGTTCAACTGATTCACCGGTGCCCTGGATGAAGGGACAGTGTCCCCTCAGCACCTTTGCTGGTGACACAGCACGGGGAGGAGTGGCTGAGACCCCAGCAGGCTGCGCTGCCATTCAGCGAGACCTGGGCAGGCTGGGGAGCTGGGCGGAGAGGGACCTCATGGAGTTCAGCAAAGGCAAGTGGAGGGTCCTGTCCCTGGGCAGGAATAACCCCCCGCACCAGTACAGGCTGGGGCTGGCCTGCTGGGAGGCAGCTCTGCGGGGAAGGGCCTGGGAGCTCTGGTGGGCAGCAAGGTGCCCATGGGCCAGCAGTGTGCCCTGGTGGCCAAGAAGGCCAGTGGGACCCTGGGGTGCATCAGGAGGATCATGGCCAGCAGGTGGAGGGAGGTGATCCTGCCCCTCTGCTCTGCCCTGGTGAGGCCGCATCTGGGGTGCTGTGTCCAGTGCTGGGCTCCCCAGTTCAAGAGAGACTGGGAACTGCTGGAGAGGGCCCAGCGGAGGGCTACCAAGGTGGTGAGGGGACTGGAGCATCTCCCTTGTGAGGGAAGGCTGAGAGAGCTGGGCCTGTTTAGCCTGGGGAAGACTGAGAGGGGATCTTACCAATGCCTACAAATATTTTAATGGCATGTCTCAGGAGGATAGGAGCAGACTCTTTTCAGTGGTGCCCAGCAACAGGACAAGGGGCAATGGGCACAAACTGCAACAGAAGAAGTTCCTATTGAATATGAGGAAGAACTTCTTTCCTTTGAGGGTGGCAGAGCCCTGGCACAGGCTGCCCAGAGAGGCTGTGGAGTCTTCTTCTCTGGGGACATTCAAAACCTGCCTGGGCACAATCCTGTGCAACCTGCTCTGGGTGACCCTGCTTTAGCAGGGGGTTGAACTAGATCTCCAGAGGTGCCTTCCAACCCCAACCATTCTGTGATTCTGTATCCCTGACTGCATTTTTGCCAGGACAAGAATAGGTCAGGCTGACTTCCATCCAAAGTACCTTTAGCGTATGTGGATATAAGAGTAGAAAGAGCCCATGTGCATAATGTCATTGGTTTTGGCTCTGCATGGGTATTTGCCCACATACAGACCCCAATAAGAAATTATTCTAGTGAACAAGGAAACTATTTCACATGTGTAGCTCAAGCAGTATTAGCAGCACCTAAATGTGGAAGGAATTAGGTTGTCCACCCCCTAGTGTAGCAGCTACAAACATCAGTGCAGATAGTGAGGTGACCTGAACAAATAGCATCTTTGCTGAGAGCAAGTATTTGTGTTTAGTTTCTCAGTTCCTTTTTAACTAATCACGGCAATCTGGCTTCATGTCATTTTGCTTTACACCCTCAACTGAGGAAAAGTGAAGAGCCCAGCCACCCAGCACTCCTCAGTCCCTGGAGAGGTGGGCTGGACAGTGATCAATCCAGACCTGCCTGCTCCTCTCAACTAACAGTGAAAGACAAGGGTGGCCAGGCTCTGAGGTGCTTCAGTGAAAAACCTATGCTTGGAGAATGAAATGAAAAATTCATTTATTTTGGTGAGATGTAATCCAGTGAATTTCAGGATTAGGAACTGGCCAAGCATCTGCACACCTGTTTGCAACATCCTAAATATTGATTCTGCCCATTTTGCAATACACAGTTTTGCTGGGCACAGACAGAATTGATTCTCCCTCACCTTCATTTCTGTTTGTGTCATAGGGAAAGTCCTAATAACCCAGCAGCTGCACAGGTTGTAGTCAAATGTCACAACTGACAAACAGAAAGATCCACCTCAGCCCCGGTGTAATTGGTTTTAAAATGTAACACGTCAATGTGTCTGTGTATCCTAAGCAATCACAGAAATATGTGCTATTTATTACGTGGTTTCTAGAGCAACCAGAGAGGGTTGCACCCACTGTGCAGAGTGCTAAACAAATGCATTAGTGAGAAAGCTCTCTGGGGTGAGGTAGATGGCAGAAGCATTTTCTTTGTAAAGCAAACCTTCCTGAAGCTGAAACTGTTTACGGGTCAGTTCCAAACAAATTCCTTCTTTAAATAAAAATGCTAGGGAACAAAAAATATTTTCAATTTTTCAAGCACCCCATTGTGACATTTGTAGAAGTTTCCTTTTTCCAGCTTGAACATGTGTTACTTCAGATCTCTTAATTTGTGTAAGAAGTCAAAACTCTATGGAATTATTTTGAAAATATAGAAGTTTATTTCATTTTAGACTCTTGCTTAACAATTTCATTAATTTTAAGTTAATTCTAAGTTGGGATTTTTAAATTTATGGTTGAAAATTGCTATGGTAGGGGAAAACAGTTTTGTTGCTGTTTCTAATTATTTGCAGTCCTTCATTAAAGACCTTGTGGTATAAATAACTCAGTAGAGCATATAGTTGGGAGTACACATGCATACACAAAATCTTCAGGTGAGCTTTAACGTGTGACATATTACTTGTGCCTCAGTAGTATTATGGCTGAGTTTGGAGAAGGACGAGGAAGAAAAGAGAGGGAGGACTGGTGGGGGAGAATTGAAAGGAAAAAAAAAAGACAAAGTCTCTGAAAGAGATGGAAAAAAGAGGGATATGGGACAAGGGAACCAGTTAAAGATGAGAAGGATGAAAGGAAGCAAATGAGAACGCAAGACTTGCATTACAAGTGCATCGGGGGGGGGGGGAGGTGGGGGGGGGTGGGGGGTGGCTATAGGAACTAATGACCAGTCACTGGAAAATTCGTTAAGTTTGGGGGATGGATCTGAGCTGCTGAGCATAACTTCAGTGGTATCCACAGGATGATGAAAACATACAACAACTAGATGAGGCATCCTGGTCCATCAGTCTTTGCCTGCTACAGCTGCTCCAGACCTGTGATTCTTTCTAGGAAGAAATTTTGTTATGGTTATTGCTATTTTTGAAAGGGGAAAATGGCTCATTTAAAAGGTAGTGGCATTCAGTATCTGCTTAAATTGCCAAAAGGAGGTTATGTATTATATTTTATGCAATTACATTTATGAAATAAAAAAACCCATCAGCTGTCAATCATACCACCCCAGCGTTTAAGAAATCCTCACCAAAATTGGCTTGTGTAGGAATTAACATGTTTGAACCCTCTCTGTGCTTTCCTTACAACCTTTCACATACGGAAAAACCCATATGCATCCCATCTCTGGTAATATAGATCTTCATCATCTAATGTCAAAAGGCCTTATTGAGGGTTTTCATGGCTGCAGCTACTAATAGCTAATTTCAGTTTTCAGCAGAACTGCTGACTTTGCCCTCACATCCCAGCAGGGTCAAAGGTTTTTCCTGCTAAATGTCTTCTACCATGGTAGATCAGGGTAACAAATGCCGTTGTTCTCTACTGTTAAAAGATCTTATTTATTGAACATTTGAAAGATGGGGACAGTGCTCAGACCTTTTGCTCTATCGTAAAACAAAACTGTAAAAACAGAATGTCATGACCCACTAGTAATAATTGTTGTAGATCTGGCCATGGTTTTTACCAAACAGTAAAGTAAATATATGTGTGCATTTGAAATATATTGAAAAGGCTAATTTAATCTACACTTTATTTTTGCTGAATGTCTGTTCCATTTTCCGTGCGTATGCAGAAGATAGAAGGAAGAACGTGAAATATCTACACCCATCCAGTAAGACAAAGAACCTGTGTTTTCTTTTCACAAAGCAGGGAAATCCAGGGACATTTTTTGTGCATTTCTAGGAGAGGCGTAAGCCAAGTTTTCTGACTTGTATACTTCTCTTTCACTACTGGACTTTGCCCTACACATTGTTCTGATATTCCTCTTCACTTTGGTCTCTTTGAAGTATGTTTTCCTATAATTTCTTCAGGTATTATAATAGACTTACACAGTATTTTACTTCTCTGACACTACAGTTAAGCCTTTGGAGCTGTGCAAAATCATTCTGTGTTCCTGACCTGCATTTTCTATTTACTCACTGCCAAGGCCCAAGATAGACTTCTTGGACCTCCTCAGATGTCCACTGTGGAGGCAGCTGCAAGTCCTTCCATGAGCTGTCACAGCAGCTGGAAGATGAATGCTTACAAAGGCAGTTGTTGCATTTTATCTGGGAGGAAGGAAAAGGATAAATTCTGAAAAGCTGTAGCAGGGAAGAGCTAAAGATTTTTCTGGGGTATCCAGAAGTCTTGGGCTCACAGAATGAGGGTCATTATTCACAGTAATTAGCTAATACATTCTTTATTATTCCCACATTTTAATACAGAGGATCTGGGATTCCTCTTACAGATCCTGAAAAGCAATAAAAGGTAAATGGCTCCTTCAGGAGCTTGACACAGCTATTCAGCTGTGAAAAATTGAGGAAAGGGCTTTTAGGAATTTGCTAGGCTGTTTGAAGTGCATGATCACATGGAGCCATGTCTGAACACAATGTGTTACCACTGGCTCGCTCTTTTTCCTTGCAGTCATTTGTTAATTTTGATAAGAAGAGATAGAGTTATTTAACTGTATTAGTCATTTAAATTCTAGAATGACTGAAAAGTGAATCTTCTTTAACACTCCACAGCATTATTGAACACTTTTTTGCATTTATGGCTTGCAGAGGGGCAAGGAAGTGGAACTTGCAGATCTCTGGGGTCAAAGGGATAAGGCAGCTCAGAAAGGCTTCCAAAGAGCAAAATGACCCTGGCTGGCTCAGAAACAGCTGCTGTGGGGAACCAAACCCTTTCAGGGTAATCACCACAATATTGCTATGACAGCCCGTGTTTTCTAGATGATTTTCGGCTGCCAAAAAGGAGGTGGGAGTTGGTGATGCCAAAACCAAGATGACCCCTGACAGCTTCTGTGATCCCCTTCAATATATTTCATTTTATGCTTTTTCCAAGATAGAACCTGAGGGGTGCAGCCAGCTTCCTCTCCTTGGTTTAATAGGCTGTGTACATGGGTACTCTGCCCGGTAGCTGAAGCCTGGTTTCACAGTCCTGCTAACTGGAACTGTGCTATATAAAAGTGGACAGGCTGGATGAAAGCAAGAGATCACGGATTCCTTAGTCCTGCTCTTCGGGGGATGGGGAGAGTGATAGTTTTGTTTTAGCAGTCTTGGTAGTAACCTGAGCTATGTAAAATGCTGGGATTCTTCAATATTTATTAGTGTAATTTATATGAGAAATGTGTTTGTGTTTGGAAAGCCAAACAAATTCTGTCTCTTGGGCACAACTTAATATGAATAACAAATCCTCTAAGTTATGAAATGGGCAGATAAAAACATTTTTTTAAAAATAGGGAAAAAATGCAGAGAACCGCATTGTGCCACTGGAAAAACATGTACCATAAAGCCATTTGAATGAAAATGTCTGAAAATGGCATAGCAGAGTAACAAAAATGTACGGAGGAGAGTGAGAAGGATGATGAAAGATTTAGAACAGCTTTGCCATAGTAAAATACTAAACAGATTCCTTCATTTGGGAAAAAGAGGACTGAGGAAGGGATATGGTAGGTGTCTGCACAATTATGAATGATACAGACACAGTGAATAGGGATCGATGATCCATTTTTTTTCACAACCAAAGAACTAGTGGCACATGATTAAATTATCCGGCAACCTGATAAACAAACAAAAGGGAAATTCTTTTTCAAATGAAGCATAATTAAATTATAAAGTGCATTGGCACAGGATATGGTAGAGGCTATCAGTATAAATGGGCTCAGAGAAGATTAGATCAATCCATAGAGGATGGATCCATTGGTGGCTATTAAAAACAATGGTCTAGATCAGGAGTTCTCAAACTACGGCCCGTGGGCTGGATATGGCCCCCCAGGGTCCGCAATCCAGCCCCCGGTATTTACAGACACCCCCCCGCCGGGGGTTGGGGGGGAAACCAAGCAGCCGCAGATGACTGCCTGCCACTTCATCCGCGCGCCGGCCCCCTGGTTAAAAAGTTTGAGGACCCCTGGTCTAGATTAAAATTCCATCTCGGGAAGTCCCTTAAGTGCCGATTGTGGGAAGCTGGAAAGGTATTCTAGGCAATCTGTGTATTTCCCCTGTTTACAGCAGCATCCACTTTGGACCAGTGCTGGATCCAGCATACTGGGATGAACAGACCTTTGCCAGATCTATCAGGAAACCTTTTATATGTGTGTGTGAGAAAAAATGAGAACAAAAAAAAGAGAGTTAATGCAAGAAGAGCAAAAGCAACTTAATTAAACAGTGGTTTCCTTTTACTGTTAATACTTTTCACACAGGCCTCTTGCAAAGGAAACTTCAACAACCTTAAATCTCCTACTATCATTTTTAATTTTTACTTCAATCAGAATTTTCCCAGCCCTGCTGTTTTTCTGTGCATTTGTTGTTTATCAGCATGCTATCAAAACAATGCTCAAGAATATTGTATTTGACAATACTGCCACCTGGGCTACATCTGTAGTAGTAAATTTAAATACCAGGAAAAAGGCCCAACAAATAGGAATTTGATTATTTATTATGTTGGTTAGAGAGATTCCTGTCTTAGTTTTCACTGTCCCAAATATTCCCAGGCTTGACTAGGGAGTTAGCACAGACAAGGGACCATTCCCAGTAACAGTTCGGGTGAGGCCAGCCAGTTCTTGAGGATACGGCTAGACCATGCCAGTTGGCATCCCGGCCAGAGGATGAGACTTTGCCATGCCTAATTTACTATGTAGATGTTGTAAAATTGATTGGATGTAACCTCTTGTGGACTGTGTTAGAAAAGGAATAGGCTTGCCACAAGTGGTTTTAGCCACTTGGAGAAGATCCAAGCCAAGCCAATTAGCAGTCTCCCGGGAGGAGTGAGGGGGCTGTAACAGCACCCAGGCGTGCATGCATTTGGTCATTTCCTTTAGGTCAGGATCAGCCTAATGAGAGTCCTCAGTGACACATACCCTGAGCAGACTGGAGGTATCTTTGGCCAGGGTCAAAGGCCATCTGCAAGGAATACTTTAATTGGACAGCAGGCTAGTGGACTTTGAGGTACAGGAGGTACCTCTCTCCTCAGTCTCTAAGTATCTCTATTCTAGAAGGGGTGATTTGGTTTTCTCAGATCATGGAGTGATGCGGTACTCATACTCTGGACACATTTTATGTTGTGCAATTATATGACCAAATGAAGTTGCACCTGCTGTTTAATCCAGACATTTCAAGGTTTGTGTTTTATTTCATCTGTTGTCAGAGTTAATATGCCAGGTGCTATACAAGACAGAACTAAAAGAACAACAGCTACCATAGGGAGTTTACAGGCTGAAAGAAAAGCACACATAGTAAAAAAACGGTGGGAGGTCCAAAGCAGGCCAATAATAAAGAAATTAAAATCCAATTAACTAAGAAGTTCAATATCGGTTGCAGTTCAATCTTACTCTTGTATTGCAGTGGAGAAGACAGTTCATTGCTTATAAGTCTTACTGATGTGAGCCTTTTAAAGTATGTGAGTGTTGTGGTTTAACCCTGGCTGGTGACCAAGCCCCACGCAGCAGCTCGCTCGCTTCCCCCACAGTGGGATAGGGGAGAGAACTGGGAGAGTAAAAGTGCGAAAACTTGTGGCTTGAGGTAAAGACAGTTCAATAGGTAAAGCAAAAGCCACACGCACAAGCAAAGCAGAACAAGGAATCAATTCACCACTTCCCACTGGCCGGCAGGTGTTTGGCCATCCCCAGGGAAGCAGGGCTGTATCATGCATAACAGTTACTTGGGAAGACAAATACCATAATTCCAAACGTCCCCCCCCTTCCTTTTTTTCCCCCCAGCTTATATACTTGGCATGACGTCCCATGGTATGGCATACCCCTTTGGCTAGTTTGGGTCACCTGTCCTGGCTGTGTCCCCTCCCTACTCCCCGTGCCCCTCCAGCCCACTTGCTGGCAGGGCTGGAGAAACTGAAAAGTTCTTGACTTAGTATGAACATTCCCAGGCAACAACTAAAACCATCCGTGTGCTGTCAACACTCTTCTCACACCAAATCCAAACCACAGCACTGCACCAGCTACCAAGAAGAAAATTAACTCTGTCCCAGCTGAAGCCAGGACAGTGAGCAACAAGTCCACTGAGACTGGGGCCTATTTTGTGGATGGATGGGTTATGAAAAAAGTATGATTAGGAGATGGAAACAGTGTGCCTGGTTATTGAGGGCAGAATGAATGCATAAAAAAGAGGGTCAACACAGAGGCATATCTTGGTGCAAGACTTTGCAGGTGAAGAAAGAGAATTTAAACGGATAGGTCAGGCTTAGAGAGGTCAAAACTGAGATGATATATTTGAAAGATGGGTACGGTGATTATCAAACTCAGGAAAAGCAGTGATATCAGATTGTTTCTATGCAGTGACTTTCAAAATGCTCACTTAGACCACAGGCAGACAGCAACGGGGTAGAAGAGAGTGTGTGTCCCTTAGCTCGTACAGAAACTTCACTTCCCTGACCCAGAACACAAAGTAACATCCTACTCTACTCACCCGCCATCCAATGCCAAGCGCAGCTCAGGCATGATTCAGAGTTGATCCCCCAAGAGATCAGCTGCACCTCCTTTACCCAGTTTTTAAACAGATGTGATTCTGTGGGCTTCAGCAGTTTTATTTTGGATTTACCTTAGACTGTAACCTATTCTCTAGAGACAAAAAAACGAGTAGAAGCTAAGGGTCCCTCTGTACTTGTAACTGGTTGGGAACACGCCGCACACCTGAGCAATGGCAACAACCATCCCTACCACAGCACATGCCCTTGCCCAGGTTTGGCTCATGCCAGCCAGCACTTCCCCAGGTAATGCCTCCCTAGCAGGGTAAGGAACAGCACAAGCCAGGGCACACTCCTGACAGACACCCATCCTGTTCTGAGGACAAAAGCTGCGCCATGCCAGCTTGATCTTGGGCACTGGTCCATTTCATTTCCCACTGTACATGTAGTAGCCTCAGGGTTGAGTAAGCCATATGGATCTGTCAAGCTGGTTCCAGCTCAGCAATGTCTCCTGACATTTCCAAGCTTAAGTCTGGAGAACTTCAGCTGTGAAAGGTTCCTATCACAGTCTTGAGTGTCGTCTGTGCACTGTTGCACTGAAATGCATGACAGATCCATCACATTTTTTAAAAAGAAAATGAGATGCTAGATGTAAATGAGTTTATGCCTCCTATTTATGCAGATCACAGCATCATTTTACTGTATGTTCAGCTTTCACAGAAGCAGATATCTCTGTACTTTTAAAGCCTATCATTTTTTATTGCTATTTTGAGCTCTGTTGAGAGTGAAGACTTCTCCCACTATTTTTTAGTTTCAGTTTCAGAGGCAGGTTTTTGCTTTCTATTTAGACCAGTCTGTGGTGCAGTAGTTTGTATATTGAGAGGGGATTTTAACTAGTAATTTTGTCCC
Organism: Falco peregrinus; assembly: GCF_023634155.1. Lineage (NCBI taxonomy): Eukaryota > Metazoa > Chordata > Aves > Falconiformes > Falconidae > Falco > Falco peregrinus. Next base: position 69,230,791 of record NC_073727.1, read on the forward strand.
TTGTCTGTAGACTGTGTGTTCCGTATATTTTTTAAAATCTTAAGTTGTAAATCATTCTATTTTCATGATCTCATCTTTGTTTGTCAATGCCCATTGGAACAGTGCTAAGGCTACCATTTTCCTCTATGTCCACGGCTGTAGAACGTTCTGCCAGTAGGCCCACCTTGACCGAAGGGCAAGCTGAAATACTGTGGATCTATGAGACAAAGGAGGCGAATGACATGAAATGAATGCACCATTTTATGACACTTGAATTTCAGCATGCACAAAAATTCTGTGGTAATCCGCCTGACTTCATTACCATGAGATATGAAGGCTATTGCTGTGCTCATGAATGAAGGATATGCTTTTCATTTCTATGGTCAGTAATAAAATCAGTAATTTCTAGGAAAAATGTAAACTGAATAAGTAAAGACTGTGTATGTCTGTTTTTGAAGGAATAATATGACTTTGAAGTACAATTCAACCTCACACAAAGATTGTCTTTGTAATATTGCAAGAGCCACTGAGACTTTAGATTATGTTTCATAAGTGCAGAATACAAAAATTTAATCTCTTCAAGGGCTGAAGGAACTGACAGTAGCCATTTGAAAAGACAGTCTAAACAATGAATTAGTAATGTGAATAGGTATAATCATAAAATATAAAGAAATTAGAAGTACTCATGCTTAGGAAGTAAACTAATCACTAAGAGCTACTCATATCCCTAATGCAGATTCATAAACCCAAGGAAATCACAAAGGAGTTTTAAGTTCCTTTGAAACATTTGCAATTGACCCTATTCAAAACAGAATACAGCTTTTTTTGCAGAATGGAAATTCTAACTTTTTTGTGCTCTCTATACGATCTTCTAGGCAACATGCTCGCTGACACTAACATATGTATTCATATAGGATAGCTATGAGAAAGAAATCAATTCTAATCCTAAATCTACTGGAAAATTGAGGCAGAAAGAGATTGACTGAATTGTACAAATTTGCACTGGGTTTCTTACAGCAAAGTTAGAATCTGACTTAAGGATCCCATTGCATGACCTTTCCTATTCATTTTGAAAAGAAAATTTATTTTCTTCCTTTTTTCTGCAAACATGCCAAAGCCATAAACATTTAGTCTAGTTTAGCCTACCCCTAAAATTTTTGTCTAGTTTTGAGCAGAGCTTGTGAGAATAATGCTGACTTCTTGCAAGGGAGAAATAATGTTAAGCATTTTATTTTCTTTGGATTATTGTACAAGTGTTTCTGAATATATGTATATGATACAACTTTGGAATAAATTAATAGCTTCTTTTTGAAAAATACAAAACTACTGTTTCAATGTAAAGCTTGTTTATTATGAAGTTAACAGTAAGATCTCCTAGTTTGTTTCATGAATGTAAAGGATCTTTCAGAATATTTTTGTTATAACTTTCATTTGATTCCTTATTTCTCTGCAGCCAAATTAGAGGACAGGCATATGAGTTATACAACATAGGCAGATCATGTGAGCGAAGTCTCCATGGAAACTGCCTAATTTGTGCTTTTATTTAATTAGAGTTGTCCATTACCTCTGAAAATGAAATTTAATTTAAATTCATATGCCAGTCATTTTTTAAATTGTGTATGACTCTTTATCCATCACTTAACAAGATCTCTAGTAGGCTGTATTTTAGCAGAGTGAGTTTATTTAACAATTGAGTTTATAAACAAGATGTTTATTTGACAGTTCAGCTTATCCAACATTCTTAACATCCTCGGGACTTATTTTCTGTGCAGTGTTTGTGCTATAACTACCCGTTGTTATCATTTTTATATTCTTAACCTCATGAATTGTCAATACCAAGAACAATTGTTTGAGAGTATCTACAGGAGTATGTTCACTCATTTTGCTTGCTGTCAGATAATTGGGAAAAAAATCATAGCACAAATAAAAAGTGCAACCAAGACCAAGAAATACACAAAAGACATGTATTTGTTAAATGGAGCATTGAAACAGGAAAAACAGTGTGTGTGTTGTAAGCTGAACCACAAAAACCAGCTTGTCTGATACAGGGGTTGAGGTAGTCTGAAGAAAAGTCTTGAGTTGGTTCAGACTGATGGGAATGTCTGCCTGAGGATATAGAGAACATGAATTTATGTGAGTTATTTAGAAGTCATCAATCCTCAGTTGTGCACTACAGAAACGTGGTCTGCAATACCTGATTTTATCTTTCTCTGAAGAATTCCTGGTTGAATGTATTGTGAGAGGCTATGGAGTACTCCACTCTTTCACTGTTCTTTTTAGGTGTCTGTGCTTGTAGCACACACAGATGGTAAGAAAGTAAGTAGAAGGCTGTATATACTCAGAGAATTTCCACTCAGCTGAGACATCAGCAAATATGGTTAATAGGGCAAAAATATTTGAAAAAACATTAAAAAAGCCTATACTATTGTGTACTTGTATGAAACACATCACTGCAATATTTTGTATCCTAATCTGTGTATTCTCAAGCCAATCTTGTACCTTAAGGAATTGTTACTGGCCCAATTTTCCATATGCAGCTCCGTGTTAGAAATATCTGAGCTAGGTGCCAGGTCCAAATTAATCTGTATGCCAGCATGACAAGAGCACAGTGCAGAGGCAACAAGCTGTGATTCTAAAAGCGACATAGGCAGGGTTGCTAAAAGCTGCGCTTAGGCCATTTGGCAGGTTTCTGCGTACCTCACTGCATTTATACAGCATAGACAAATAGCCTGAACTTAAGTACTTTTCTAGAATTACAGAAGTTGTCTCTTGCACAAAAGTAAATGTTATTGATAGGAGAAAGTCACCATAACAGCATTATCAGTGTTCAGAATCGCAGAGTTGAAATGGTTGTGAATAAAAGATAAAGAAAGTGGCCTGAGAATCATGAGTGGCATTATTATCATCAGAGATGGGAAGTGCTAAAGCTGCAACTGCAGGACTGACAATAATGATTCTTTCTGGAATAAATACATTAAGCCTAAAAGGCAGTAGAATTCAATGTGACTAAGCAAAGCTGAAAAGAACAATGTAAAAAATGTTATAAAAAAAAAGGCATTTATGAATATTATGACACTAGTGATGAGAAAACGTTTGGCAAAATGAACAAAAAAAAAAAAAAAGAAGAAGAAGATCACTAGAACAACTTGCAAAGAGGAATAGATACTACAGATAATGGCACCTCAACAGCTTCATGGTATCAGAGATACTGACTGGCCATAGGTATCACTGAGTGGGTTTAAAAACTAGTGGAGAGTTTATGTCTGGATATACAAAAGTATCAGCATTATTAAATAGCTACTTTGTTTCTGTCTTTTCAGAAGAAGAGGGTGGCGATCTGCTCAAGTCGGGCTTCAGTTTTCCAGGGACGCCAGAGGAGGAGCTAGGTACAGATACCATCTCTCAGATAACTTGTACAGCTTGTACATCCAGAGGCTGGTGCAGCCATGGGGGTGAGGAGGCAGGAGGCTGCTCTGTGGTACAGCCTTTCTCCAGCCACAAAACCCACAGCAGGCATGGTACCGGGCGGTGATAATGAGAGTGGCCAAAAACCTCTCAGTCCAATCTTCCTGGAAATTTCTCACCTACTATATAAGGTTAGAGAATCAAAAGCATCAGATTTGGGTAACATCCAGGCAACCAAGAATTCATAAGAAGGTGTTAAAGGAAATTATCAGCTTTCCTTCTTTTGTCTTTATCTTTTTGTCTTACCTCCTAGAGAACATAATAATTGCAGAAAGTTTTCAATGTTACCTTTTAAATTTAAAACAATAACAGAAGCAAGAAGTCAGAAACTCATAGAGCCCATGAGTGAAATCTTGATACCTCTGTCTCACAAGGCTAGTAGTAAAATGTCCCACTGGCTTCAGTGTAGCCAGATTTATACCTTTCAGATTGTACAAACCTGAGTTTCTGTTTGTGGAATTTCATATTCAGATTGTCACTGTTTTATGTGAAATCCATCAAAATTTTAATTTATATGCGATTCATTTATGTGGTTATTTTTGGAAGAGAAATATGGAAAGTCATTTCTGTGTGTTTGCTGGTTAAAGCTCCCTTTATTCAAAGTGAACATACTTACATTTCAGCAGTTGGTGTAACAGTAATTTTTCTGTTTATGCATATGCTGATGTTAATATATTACAACTCTTTATTTTGTGTTATTAGTGTACTTTTCTGTTTGACAAGAATATTATAAACTCTTGCACACTGATAGGGAGATAAATCATAGGTGCTATATTAAGGAAAAAAACCAACAGCTTGAAGAAGGAGCATGACTTCAGGCAGGGATTGTCATCATGTTTAAATAGGCTCTTAGAACAGGATTTTCTAAAACAGGTAGTGTTGCCACTCGGTTACACTCAAGTCAGGGAGTTCCGTAAATGTTCAGTGTAAAAATACCAGTATTGGACTTGTTTGTCCACTTAATATTCAAAAACAAGTGAAAAATGTGAAGTTACAAAGATTGAACAGAAGGATCTTTTAAGGAAGAAACTGAAGAACCTTTAGGCAGTTTCTATCTTAATTAAAATAGTGTAAGAGGGAAGATACAGTTAAACAAGGCTCCCTAGGAACCTCACATGTGAATCCTACAGGAGTCATGGAATGAGCACACCTCTCAGTGTTCTTGAACATTGGGGTTTTTTTACCCTGCTGCCCCATTTCACAGTACACGGGAAGGGGTTCAGATGCCCTGGGGTAGAATTCTTCTCATCTAACAGTGGAAAATAGTTCAGATGTAGATGTCTAAATTGTGGATATCTGAACTTCCTTGAGAGTCAATGAAGAGTGATAGACTTTTCTAGGACATAGCAGATTTGGCCTACTTTAGAAACTTAACATAGGGTGAGATGAGTCATGCCCTAGAAGTATCTCGAAATTGTTCTCCTTCCCATTTGGTTGAGAAAGAACTGCAGGATTTCTGAAGCCAGAGGAAATGATGTATAAGTTAATAGTATTAAACGTCAGGTGTCTACAGGAGTAGGGACACTCATGTGAAATAGGTAATCCAAGATTAACACAAAGCTATAAACTAAACTGATCAATCATCCAGAATCCTGATTAGGAAGAAGAACAAGGGATTAGTCAACAGAAATGAGGAACAGGAAAGCAAAAATCTTGAATGAAATCACAACCAGACTACAGAGAATCTAAGCTGCTTTCAAAAACTTCAGCTATTTATGGCCAGAGGATTGGAAAAAAATACGCTAAAAGCAACGAAAGATCTCTCCTTGCTCCTAAATTTTGGCTCCTTATCGGTATCCTCTGAAAATATGTTCCAAAGATTGCTAGGTAATGAATGGAGAGAGGTGGGTGGCTTTAATATTTTCAGAAGGAAATCCTGTCCTGCTTAGCTGCCAAACCATAGATGGCCAAAATAGGTGGACTGGATACCATCAGCAATGTAAAACACATGATGTCCCATTCTCCCTTACAGAGAATCACTGTAAAACAAGGAGCATACTATGGGAGATGTAAATTGGGAAGACTTTTATAAAAGTTTTGGGATAGTCAGTTAAGTTCGATGTAGACAAGCTTTGTAGTTACAGCTGTGCTAGTGGTTAACACCTCTACAGACAGCTGGTGCATATCCGTCTGTCTGTCCCCCATTGTTGTGTTCCGTTACTTGAAGATTTGAGTTTGAGGCCATGAACTGAACATAACATTTGTGAAAAAACTACAAACTATTTAGCTCTGTCTCACTCTCCACTTTTGCTTGCTGTTGCACATGTGTAAAGTTAAATATTCGTTGGAGGGAAATCTGAATCTGAGAGGATACTCTAACCACTGGGCTATGGAAATGGGCTCTCTCTCAATATGTATACACATCTCAATGACTATGTAATTTTTTTCTATGAGCAGCCTCAGTCTGAAGTACTGGTAGCGATATTAATTTCTTGGGGGGGGTGGGGGGGGCGGCGCAGGGGACGACACCACAGAAAGGGCTTTCCTTGAGAAGTAAAACAATTGCCCCAAGACAATGCAGAATCTTTAAGGTAGCTTTAACTGCAGGGCCATTCATTATTCTAGACTCTCACTGTCCCAAGGAGCTTCAAGTTATGATCTCTCTGGAACTGAAAAATCTCTGGCTCCAGGCTCTTAGTTTTAAAGTAGGTTTAATACTTTCTAGTGAGGTTTCAGGGCTTTGGTGGGGATTAATTGATGTTCGCACAGTATCTCACCAGAGTGAAAATGCTGAATAGTCACTAAATAATATTATTAATACAATGATCCACTGCCTTAATTGGGAAAAAGTATCAAGGGATGGGACTGATCTCAACTCTTTTACATTATTGATTCTATAAAAGACATCATTAGTTAAAACAGGCAGGAATGCAATGGATTCCTTCAAAAAAAGCTTACCCAAGCGTTCATAGTCAGTTCTCAAGAACAATCTTTCATAGCTTTTCCATTACCTTTTATTTTTTAATAGAGTTCAAGGTGATAAGTATTGCCACGGTTACAAGATTCACACTCACACCAAAAATTCCTGTCCTTTTCACTAGGAATATCTCAAATAAGCAACCCGATAATGACAGCAGGGCATGGTGGAAGAAGCAAGAGATCTGACATGTGTGATCTCAAGCAGCTCACTCTAAGTCTCATGGAAACTGGCGTTCTAGCTGGTGGTTATAAAATCTGGACAATGTTAATGTATTAGAAAATAAACATTTTATGAAACTACTTCTTTTGATGCAAACTAGAAACTTCTTACAATCTTCCTTACTTTAGGCATGTATAGGGTAAAACAACAATTTGCTTTGGGTGTCGAAACCAAATAGTGCAATCTTAACAAGAGACATGGAAAATGTGCCATGTTCAAATGGCATTCAAATAGTAAAACATGTGAACAGGCAAGATGGGCTGACCTTTTCTCTAAATATAGATTTTTATAGGTAGTAGATGCACAAAGTGAAGAGGGAAAAATAGTTTATTGAAAAATTGTATAAACTTTCTATAGATGAGGAAAATATTTTACAGAAGTTCAACACTTAGCAGCTTCTAATGTTAAGCAAATAAAGAGAACACACACTAAATGCTTTTTGTTTCAGTAAAGTACTGTTTTCAGGAAAGGATATTGAGTTGAGGTTAAGAAAAAGGTTAAAACCTATAAAACATATAGCAGTTAGTAATAATGCTCTTAATCTGCCAGGATTGCAAAGTAAACTGTAAGGGACTTTAAAGGCAGGTTATAAAAATGTATTTTTATTTCACAGTTGATGCAGTCATGCTTTTGATTAATTGGTATAGTTCAAGTGTCAGACAGTAACTCATGGTTATTCAATCACTATTGATTGCATGATCATGCCTCTATGACCTTACATATTGAAAGGAAGAAAAGACATAGCCATTCTTGAAATAAAAAAATATGTGAAGGCCTGACTTTCCAGTCCGTCTGTCTCTCTACCGAATTATCCAGCCTTCCTCAGTGCAGTCAGTATCTGAACACTGTGCACTTTTCATGGGTTTTAGCTTCATATAACAGGCACAACAGGAAATTTTCCCAAGAACAGACAAGGGGTTGGCAGTGGGTGCTTGGCGTTCCTTCCTCTGTGCCAGATCCATGCCTCAGTCTACTTTCCCCTAGTGCAGGGGTCCTCAAACTATGGCCCGCGGGCTGGATACGGCCCACCAGGGTCCTCAGTCCGGCCCCCGGTATTTACAGAACCCCCCCGCCGGGGTTGGGGGTGAAACCAAGCAGCCGCAGATGACTGCCTGCCACTTCATCCGCGCGCCGGCCCCCTGGTTAAAAAGTTTGAGGACCCCTGCCCTAGAGCATCCAGGGATGGTTAAACAGCTGTAGGCTTTGACTGGGGCTGGTGGGTCTTCAGTCAGACCATGTGGCTTGGCCACACAAAATGAACTGGTACAGTGACACTTGTCCTTCTAATTATCAGGCACAGTAACAAATCCTTTGTTTTAAATTCTTAGATGGGCATTATCCCAAAGACTGAATGCCTCCCTGCTTTCTGACACTAACCCTCAAAGGTACAGAAGTTATTTTTATTCCTGTGCTATGATGAACTGAGGCAGGGAGTCTACCAGAGATGTCCACAAAGATTAACTTTAACCCAGTAAGGCAAGGTCAAGCCTCTCCATGACCGCTGTCATCACTTCCCGTGGCCTTATTCTGGATCACACAAAAAAATCATGGCTGGACAGGAAGTCTTGACTGCAGATTTCCCAAGTTAATCCTCTTAACCACAGGACTATCTTTATTCCATATAATAAAAAATATATAGACAGTTGGTTTGGTATGGAGATATAGAAGTCATTTAAGAGATTTTAAATATGAGAAGTCCCAATATGTCTCTGTGTCACTATTTTATTTGCCTTATTGGGACTAGCTGAACAGAAACTGCATAAAAGAGTCTTTTTTTAAATTCCATTGTACCTCTGAATAATTCCACTTCAAATCCTTCCTTTTGTTGTACCCTGAAACTGTAGTGTAGAAGTTCACTGATGTGATGATGAAGACCACAGAAAATGTTAATGAAATAACGGGGAATGTTTTTATGAAACTAATTTTTGAACTTTAAATTCCTTTTAGTTATGCTTGAGAGCCTAGTCTGTGAATTACTTTCAGTCATAGAACAAAATCATGTCATATGGCCTAAGCATCATATAAAAACTTGTTAACTATCCTGCATTGTAATTATAGGCTGTTGGCAACAAATGCTCACTAACAATCTGCAGACCAGAAGCTATTTCTAAAAATTAAACACCTCATAACGTCAGATAACTCTGCAAAAATCTCATTAGGCCCAAGGTCAGTTCACAAACAGGAGAAGATATTTGTAAGGATGTAAGATTAATCAAATAGGTTATTTGTTATGAATTATTCATTCATTTCTACTACAGAATACAAAGAGGCTTATGCATTTGTTACTTTGCCAAGAAGCAAATATTTTTGTCCTAAATGATTTGTGCGAATGACAGGGCTGTCCAGCTGAGGAGGCTCCTAAGTTCAGTTGCAGAGGAAATACATTTTTTCCAAACTGGGAAGCTTCATCCCATTGTTAGATCACATCTGGACTACTAATTCCGGTATCTGCACTGGAATAAATGAAAGACTTTTCCAAGGGAGAGAGAGAGAGAAGGTGGGGAGGAGGGGAAACAGTCTGAATTAGGTTTCACATATGGGATGTAGGATGTTAGCAAAGGAGCGACAGTTTTCTGTCCCTCATACCCTGCTGACCTCTGTAACACCTGGCTGCATAGCTGATCTGCAACATTTATTTACCCATAGAAAGTGCAATGGCTGTAATGGAGATGAGAGGCTGACTCATCTGACTGCTTCGCCATGCCCGCCTTCTTCACTGAGCATCTTCACTGTATTGTCTCCTTTCAAAAGGATAAAATGTGCAACCTTTTAATTGTATTCCCATGATGAGCAGCTTAAACGCTGTTCTCTCCATTTCCCCAGAAAAAAAGTTACCATGCTCTGCCTCCACATTCATTTTAGGCTGCTTAGGTTCTGTCGAGGACAGGATAATTTGTATTGGCACAGCCAGAGTGTTGAGGGTGCTTCCAGCATGGAGGTACCTGACCATGGCTGTCTCCCACAGTGCTGGGTATGTAGGTCACTGATTCAGTCCGTCTTCCTAAGGGGATTTGCACTAGTGTAACTAGTACAGCAGGATAAACACCAGCAAATATTGCTAATACAATCCAGTTTTTCACTGGTGAGTTCAGCTGTCACCTTTCATCGTGAATTTCTTGTGCAATTCTGTTTGTTTTTTCCATCTTTTTGCAAAGTAATTACTATTAGTAAATAGATGGCAGCATATTAAGATGCCCTATCTCAAACTTGCCAAGCGTGTGGGTACTGACACCACCACTTCGTTCCAGGAGCAGGGTTCACAGTTTGATCCTTCACTGCCACATGGAAAATCTGTATGCTAATGGTTGTGGGAAAAGGCAATTAATATTTGAAGTGTTTACCACGACCCAAAACAGAGCTCATCCAGGCAGAAGAGATGGCACCCTGATTTGAAAAATTCCCCATCTGAAGGTTATGGGAAAAGGGAGATATTCTGCCTGTAACCATGGCAACAGGTTTAAAAAGGAACTTGTCACCAGGCAGCTATTTCTTCCTGCACCCCACAGGAAAATCAGGATGAGACCTCCTCCATCTCAGTGGGTTGAGCTGAGCAGAAAAGTTCACAATACAATGATAAAGCAGCAAGAGGCAGCACCAAGGATGTACAACTGAGCAGATAATGATGAACTCCAAAAAGTAAAAGAAATTATTGTTTTGGGTCAGACCAAGGCTGAAACTCTGAATTTTTTGGTGAATCAAAAAGCTGCAAAGAACTGATGCTGAAGCAAACAAAAAATCGAATTCTTTCTTTCAATTCTGACAATTTAAAAGCTGTACTGAATGTTTAAAAAAAAAAAGTACAGCAGATTTTGAAATAGAAAGGTATTTTAAATTAAACAGTCATATGTTCTGTGGCAATTATCAATGCTTTTGAGAATTATTGCTTAGATTATCTTTCCCAGAAAAGCACTTTATAAAATAAGCAAAATCTTTAAAATCTATCCATGTTTTAAAGAAATAATAAAAGGCAATGTAAAAGGAGTGTATGGTAAATATTTTTGCTTGGATGTAGAAACATTAGTCCTTGCAGTCTCCTCAGTATTACGGAGGATGGTAAACTTCCTCCATGTCTTCATAAATAAGGGACAAATTTAGAAGAATTCAGCAACAGTAAGCAAAAGAAAAATTCATTTGATGGAGAAGTTCATAAGTATCAGCATTATTTCTTTTGTTTGATTTCCATTTAAGAATAGCTGATAAGCATTTATTATTAGAAAAGAAACCCTAGATATTTGGTAGCTCCATGCAGCTGAATAGTCAGTCCAGGTGGTTTGGATCCTTGGGATTTAATCTTGGCCATTGTGCTATCAGTGGCAGTATTTTAGCAGAACCGGTTTCAGCCTTCCATGCCATCATCTTCCTGACTCAGGACCCTTCAAGGCTTGTAACACGCTTATTCTGGTGCAGCACAAATTGTGTTTTCTGTAAAATACAACCCTGATTAGTGATCGTCTTCAAGTAACACCAGGATTCATAGGTAAACTGAACCAAGAACTTTTCTCAGCAAATATTTAGAAATAACACTGACCCCAGTGAAGTTAATGGGAGATTTGTCATTGCCATCAATGTGACGAGGATTTCCCTTTCACTTCTAGACAGACTTGTGTGTAGACTCCTGTGTATAGCTTTGAGCTGTACTACCCAGTTGCTTTGGCTTTCTTTAATTGCTGAGACAATAGTTGCAGTTTTAATGATGCCAAGAGAATTTGATGGTGTCCTGTATTTGAGCTAGCAACTGCAAGAAGCAGAGTTTTGTCTTTTAGGAAAAGAAGTCCATAAAGCCAGGCACAATAAGAAACAAAGAAGTTTAATGGTGTTGGGCTAGCTTTTCTGGTCTGTATTGGGAAGGATTATAATCAATTTTCTTATAACCAATCGTTCAATAATATTCACATGGTGAAACCCTGATTGACTCCATACAGCTGTATTTCTCCAGAAGAAAGCTTACATGTTAGTTGGTTTAGGTCAATCTAGTCCTGATACTTTATATTTTTTCAAAAGCTTCACTGATCGTACAGATTCTATGAAAAAAATGTTAGTCATAAATCATTTTGTGGACTTACCTCTGTCACAGAACTGTTGAAAAGGTAAATAGTGACAATATACCTCAAACTTGAAAAGCACTGTGAAGGTCTGTGTGCTACATACCAGTCAACATTAGGACATCATACACTTCAAGCCAATGGAAGTCAATTTTGCATCATCCTGAGGACTCCCTGCATCCCTCTACTTCAGACCCTGGAGCTTCTTGCAAATCCCATGCTGCCTTTCATGGATTTCTGTCCTGTCCTTTGTCACAGCATGGGCACAATATTGCGCCTCTCATCCTCCCCATACAAGTGCCCGTTCTTCCACCCACAAGATGTGGGACGTCATCGGTCCTCAAATACTGTTTCTACGTTTCTCCTTTTTCACACATGGCATGCCCTGTTCTCCAGGCCAGGCAGTTGGTGGCATAACCCTGCTTTAGCATGTTGCTGGTCACAGCTTTCCCTGGTGATCACAGTTCTCTGTGCTTTTCTTCCTCACAGTATACTGCACTACGTGGCACCTGAAATTCAGTACCCTCCCCTTCCACCCCACCACCTCAGAGATTCCATTCTCACTCATTGACAGTTCTTCTGCACTCCGTTCACTATATGCCCTTTTCTCTGATCATGCTTATTTATCTCAGAAATAAATCTCTTGGGATGTTGGATTGGCAGGTCTACTAATCTCTATTTGTAAGATGGACAGAGATGAAGTTAGAACTGTTGTGCTGAAAAACATGATTGGGTGCCATCAAGTGTTTGTTCACCTGCAGACATCTGCATCAGTGCTCAAAACTGTGACTGTGCTGAATAAATGGCAGCATTCCACATGCTACTTACTTCTCCCTTTGGGTTTTCTGACTTTGCTCCAAATTGGTATGTTCTGGTCACTGATGATGTTTTTGGAATAGAATTTGCATGTCCACTTTTATCTAACATGGGAGTTATAAAAACCATCTTACCCTTGGTCATTATTCATCATGTGGTTCCACTGAATTAGCTTGGGCTGTCAAATCATTTGCTATGTTTTAGCATTAGACATGCGCCTGATATTACCTAAACTGATATATTTGTCATGTAGTTTTCGGCATTGGCACTTGTCATCTGCAGCTTTCACTGTAGTCAGCAGAGATAGATATGTACATGAAGGGTGTTATTCATCTGACATTTTTTAGATATGTACTTCAGGATGAGATGAATCATACCAGTTTCTCACACTTCAAAATAAAACCACATCCAGGTAGTATATTTGTAACAATCTTTGACCCACATTATTCTTGAAATGGTATCTCTGTATTGGTTGGAAGAGTAATATTTACACAGTATGAAACTATGATGGCAACAGTGTAACCGTATGTGCTGAGCACATCTTCTAACTCTGTTTAGTCAACTAGTGTAAACACAGCCATACGTGTCTACCACAAGGATTGCTCAGGATCCTGAATATAAAGGTATTTCATTTTCACACTTAAGTGTCAGAATGAGACAGGAATCTTCACCTAGCCCATGGCTAATGTTTGTTGGACAGCCTTGGGCATTTTGGTGTTTGGCTTTAGGTTCTCAGAACTGCCTGCTTCTCTCCTTTGATTGCACAGGGAGACTGGGTGCATGAAGTATCTTGTTGCAATAGCCCTGAGAGAGCCAATATCACTTATTTCTGAGGGACTGCTACCCTCCAAAGTTCAGTATTTCAGGTAAGCAACCTGAGATGTCAGATAGAAGAATTCATAGATAGGTGAATGCACTGCACGCAGTGCAAATGCATCAACTCCATGTAACAGAAAATAAAAGTCACCATCTAAAGCTAAAGGTTAAATTCAGGTAGTCACCCAATCTTTGCAATTTTATGTAATTTTTATACAAGTGTTGTGCTACATAAATAGGTTGGAAATCTCATGAGACCAGACCAACAACTTCAGGCATTTCCAGATTTTTTTCCTTGCATTTGGCAGGTTAGTCACTCTTCTCAATCCCTGGAAATACTAATTTTCAAGGTTAGAATAAAACAGACAAAAATACTATAACAAGTTAATGAGGAAACGGTGCTCATCTAATGCTAATTACCGCAGCCCTTGGGCAGACAAATCTCCAGCTAAAACATTTTATTTATGAGTTTTAATATTTAATGTGTAGTTACTTGATTAATATAGTTGTTTTTGCACTACTTAATATTTGTATTAGTTATAGGTTAGACTGTGAGTATATTTTTTTCATAATACATTGCAACACTAATTGAACTGAGTGGAGCAGCACAATGCAACAGTCTGGTTTTCCATACCACGTCTTTTTGAAAGGTAGATTAAGCATCTCTTTTCAGCAATGCATTTTACTGGTTACACTATGCAAAGGAGCTGTCTCTTCTCCAGTGAAAACAGCACAAATGTTTCAGATGGGTAAGCAGTTTACCAAGGGGCTTGTAAGGTTAAAGCAATTTAAATTAATTTCTCAATAGAAAAAGAAGTGCTTTGTGAAAAATAAATAAATAAATAAAAGCAAAAATCAGGCACCATTTACTAGTTCCAGGAATTATTATTATGCTCTGAAAGCTTGCTTTCAATAAGTAACACACAAAAATATTTGTACAAAAAGGTTTGTGGGGACATGCACTTCTTTTGAATGTCAGAGAGATTTCCACTGTTTTCACATTGATTTCTTTAGCAAAGAACAGTGCTCCAGGAACTCCAGGGATGCACAGGCCTTATTTTTCATTGCGTAGAGGTTTTTAGCCCTTTTGCCCTAGAACAATAATACTAATTGTAATTGGTTATTTCAAACAGTTTTCTTCATCCTCAAACTTCTCTTTCTTCTCTTGATACTGACTGGCACAAGGAAGAAGCCTGAATGCTCTAAAAATTGTGACCAGTCCCTTAAGACAGGCAAAGTAACAACTCCTTGGAGTAAGAGAGCAACTCTTTTAGCATCAGAAAGTCCAAAAGAAAAAAAATGGGGAAAAAAAAAGCAGGAAAAGGCATGGCATAACAGGGAAAGAGCTGAAATAGACAGGAAAGGATGCAGAAATCCTTCCATCTGTCACAGGTTAAAGGATGACATATCTGTATAGTAGTCTCTGAAAAGAACAATTTTAAGGGATTTTCAGGATTTTGGAATTACTGTATTCTCTCTGACATAACAGCCTATGCCTTCCTCTAGATCCTTCCCCATGGTCTTTATGTAACATCTGACTAGCCATTTAAGTCAATGGAAAGAGTCCATTTTGCTCTAATGAGACACAAAGAAAAGACATTAATGTGCTCACATATAGTAGATTTTTTCGCTGTTCCTATTCTTCAGTTTTCTTTGGATTAAGTTCATTTGTTCTTCTGTCTCCTCTCAGCTCTTTAGTTCCGACAATGGCACTTCCTTTAAGAAACTAGACATCAGTATCCTCAATTACTTTTATATTTTTGGAGTGATTACCCTAAAACAATGTAGAGGCTGCTGTTAAAAAAAACAGAGAAAACCAAACCAAAACAAAAATCTTATATTTTATTCTAGATGTCATGACATCTAGATGTCAATGACACAGACTAAAATTCTAGTCCAGTCTGTCATTATTTGATAAATCTGGAATTATTTTGTTATACCAAAATCTCAAACTTTATTTTTAAAGGATGGAGGCAGAAACATTGATACTGCAGCTTTACAAATTTTTATGCATCAGCTGAGCTGTGGACATTGACCACAGACACACTTCTAGTCCCTTGCAAATGCTAGAAAATCATGTTATCTTAACTAAATTGTAAGATAGCACATTTTTCTTTGCATTTCTGGCAGGCTAAGAGTTAGCACATGGTCAATTACACTGGTCTGGTACCGTACAGTAATTCATTCAGCCATAGCTCAGCTGTTTCTTCGAGCCCTGAAATAGGCCTCCTGAACAAAGTCGACTGAATAGTACAAAACTCAGATGACCTGGTAAATTTATATATCATAATGCAAAATTCTGAGGATTTTCAGAGGGTTTGTAAGAGGAGGTAATGGTGCCTAGGACATAGTACAGGTTTGATGTCCCAAGCAGAGCCCAAACCTAATCGGAGTGATAAATTTACATGATGCACATGTAAGTAATTTGAGACTTTATCTAGTATCAGTTACTCCCTATTGCAAATTTAAGAGGGGAAAACTACTTTTGAAAAATGCCACTCCTTAATTCAGTTTTTAATTATTTTGATGGTGCGTATTGAATGCCTATAGTAGTTTCTAACTACTGTGTTTCAAAGAAAAGAAATCAGACATTCCATGAGGCACATAAAATGCTCTAAGTCTTTGGAAGCAACATACAGAAAACTATTTTTCTTTAGTTGCACTGAACTAGAATCATAGGGAGTCATGAGAAATGTAAAAGCTGTTCTTACATTATCCAATGCAGTACAGTCAAATCATGATGTCTCATATTCCTAGGGATTTAACATGATGAAAACATTTAAAGACCTCTAGGCTATGCTTGATGCTGGGTGAGGCCTGAAGAAATCACCAGGGACTAGCAGTTCTGTGTTAGGGAACTCGTTTAAATGAGTTTTTTACTCTTGTCTAGCTCTTTCTTTTGTTCTGGATCTCTGCCATGCCCTTCAGGTTTTTTTCCTAAATGCATTGTTGGAACATAGTGCTAGAGTTATCTTCATTCATAGATGTGCAAGATTGTAACGAACAGGCTCGGGGTTGATGCTCCTTGTGCTGTCAGTTTAACTGAAGAGCCTCTTTCCACATCCTTGTGGCTCACACCACTGTGAAAATGAAAATCAGCAAATACACAAGCACTTTGGAAAATGTTACCTGTGTTCCAGTTTCCTTTTCTGTAAAAGGAGAACAGTGCCTTCCGTTTCTCATGGAATTGTAAGAAATAATGCAGTAATCCCTGTCAGGTGCTTTGGGAACCCTTCATGAAAGCACAGACTAAGTGCATTGAACACATGGACCATCATTATTCCCCTGGTAATGTTTAGTAATATGCTGGGTTAAATACCATTAATTACAATCCTACTTATGTGGCTGAATCCCAATGCACTGCTATAATTTACTGCTTTGTCTATATATAGTTGTGCTTTTAATTGGATAATCAAAATTATGTTATTTCAGAAAAAGTTATGTTTCCTTTTTTAACTACATTTATGCAAGGTATTATAACCTAAATAGTACAACAGACTGAACAATCAACAGTAATAAGTTTTTTATTTTAATGTGAAAATAGCCAAGGATTAAGTAAAAGAAACTGGTATAAAAACAAAACAGAAGCAGAAAAGAATATATGCACAGACACATCATTTTCACACCATGATAAAGTCTGGAGGTGACGTTTGGACCCTTAAATCCGTCTTTGACTTTAGTGTGGCAGGATTGTGCCTAGGATGAAGAATACTTTATTCTTATTATTAGTTTAATGCTGCATTCATTTTAAAAAATTATGTGGAGGTCTGTTGAAATTAAGATGTAATAAAATTATCTAAGCATCTTCCACTATAGGAAGATTAAAGCATTTAGGTTATGAGATTGCTGATGCTAAAGAATTTCACAAATTGCGTTCTGTACTGAAGGTATCATGACATAACACTTATTAGTTGAACAAAATTAAAGAGATATGGGTATTGATCTGTTTCATGACCATATCCAGGCATTGAGTTTTCACTAGTAAAGGGAATATGATTTAGGAGAGTTTTGTCACATGCTTAGCACCCCCTCAAAGTGCTGTTAGCTACTGTGTTATCTCTGCAGGCTGGTCTCCAGTGTCTGGTTATGTTGTTATATATAATGACTAGATATTCTCTGGCTTCCATACGGGGTGAAGCCTTTAACTTCCTTGTATCAAGCACTTGTGCAAGATTATTTAGAGTCTTAAGAGCAAATTTGCCAAAAGACTGTGCTAAGTGGATTGTATAAACACTTATGCATCTGTTTAATCCTCTAAAGGATTATCTCGCATCCTATATCTTTGTCTGCTTTTGAAATGTTGCTTAAATAAGCTGAAATTGAAGATGGAAAGTGAATGTGCAAATCAAATTGAAGCATTTCTGGGGGGTTTAATTTTCTGTTTGTAGCATTTTACAACTGCAAGAAATTGCATGAGAGAAAAAAAAATCAAAAGCTCGAGTATCAAAATCTTTGCTTACAAGCTACTCTTATTTAGTAATCATGCTTGTTTAATAACCACAACTTGGAGCACATGATCCATAGGAACAAATAATCAAGTGTACAAAAACCTTGTAGCTTGTACCTAAAGATATTTATCAGGAATAACGTAGAGTCATTAAATAAATATTTTGTAATTTGGACAAAATAAGGGAAAAAACACCTAACAGAGAAGACTTTATATTTATGGGAATAGTGGTAATACTTCTGGACTAAGGATAACAGGTGTTCAAATAGTATGAAATGCTTCTTCATAAACTCTTTAGTGATATGAAAATTAAGCTTCATTTCAGCATGTTCATATTCTTTTACTCTTTGCTGTTTATTATTTATGTTTATGAACAGTGAACTTGGGATCCTGAAGCTGAGATCCATTTAAGAAAAGGTTCAGTTTGTGACACGAAAATGCCTCTATGGAGAAAGGATACATTTAGGTTAAGATATCCAACTGAGAAACCACAGAAATAGAAACTAGATCTGTGTAACTTAAATGACAAGCCACGAAGCTTGACATATGAATTCCAAATATCAAATAATAAACTGAATACTTGAATACATCCATTAAATCTGAGTAAATTTGCATAATGAATAGCTTCGTAAAATTTAGAACTGCTAGCAGAGAATTTTGCAAACAGGAAGGAGGCTGCATTCACCCCATAATTTGCTCACAGTGGGCGCTTTTTACCAGTTTTATACTGGTGAATGAAATTCCATGAATGGTGAGACTTTCCATCAAGCTCATAGAGAAAAAATGTTAAGTTATGCAATATACTTGGATTTTGCAAGTTAATCTTGAAATCAGACACATAACGTAGGTTTTATATGTTCTCCTGACAGACCAGCAGTACTCATGGTCACCTTCTCAGCACTTCAATGAAGAAAGATATTCTCCTGCTCCGAGGAATATGAAAGGATTATCTGGTAGTCGCAACCAACCACAGTTATGTTCAGCTCATACTTGTGGCTTAGCATCCCCTGAAGATTGTGAACACACCCACGACCATATCCACCATGGGCAGGAGCCAAGGCAATCGTATCTTCTCAGCCCCACGGAGAGTTGCCCGATGGACCACCATCGTTGCTCGCCACGCAGCTCCATTCATTCTGAATGCATGATGATGCCCATGGTAATGGGCGATCACATGTCAAGTAGCACTTTCCCCAGAATGCACTACAGCTCACATTACGACTCAAGAGACGACTGCGCCATGTCTCACGGTAACCCTAAGATTAACCGTATTCCTGCCAATCTTTTGGACCAATTTGAGAAACAGCTTCCTCTTCACCGGGATGGGTTTCACACTTTACAGTACCAGAGGACCTCAACAGCTGCAGAACAACGCAGTGAGAGCCCGGGAAGAATACGCCATCTTGTTCATTCAGTCCAGAAACTTTTTACTAAATCTCATTCCCTGGAGGGATCATCCAAGGGCAACGTTAATGGAACAAAGGGAGACAGTCGAGGGGATGACCATCATCATGGGCACCATTCCAAGCATAGCAAAAGGAGTAAAAGTAAGGAGAGAAAACCAGAAAGCAAGCATAAATCAGGAATGAGCAGCTGGTGGAGCTCTGATGATAATTTGGACAGCGATAGCACTTACCGAACCCCTAGTGTGGTAAATAGGCATCATGCAGATCATATATCCCATTGCTATCCTGAGGCTCTCCAGGGGCATTTTGGGGATCTCTCATTGAAGACTTCCAAAAGTAACAATGATGTGAAATGTTCGGCTTGTGAAGGGCTAGCAATGACCCCTGATGGTAAATACATGAAAAGGAGTTCTTGGTCCACGCTTACAGTAAGTCAGGCTAAAGAAGCTTATCGCAAATCATCACTAAACTTAGATAAGCCTCTGGTTCATCAGGAAATCAAACCTTCCTTGAGGCCGTGCCATTACCTTCAGGTAAGAGGAAGATTTTATTAAGATTTGTACTGAAAAAAAGCATCACCATTTATGCCATTAATCATTGTAAAAAATCACAGAATCATAGAACCCTTTGGGTTGGAAGGGACCTTAAAGACCATCTAGTTCCACCCCCCTGCCATGGGCAGGGACACCTTCCACTAGACCAGGTTGCTCAAAGCCCCATCCAGCCTGACCTTGAACACTTCCAGGGATGGGGCAGCCACAGCTTCTCTGGGCAACCTGTGCCAGTGTATTGTCATCCTCACAGTAAAGAATTTCTTCCTAATACTTCCTCTAAATCTACCTTCTTTCAGCTTAAAACCATTACCCCTTGTCCTTTATATATAACGTAATCTGTGTATCTCTCAAGGGATGTCTGTGTGGCTCACCTGATGCAGATATTCCATGAATGTGAGAAAAATCTAGCTTTTGTCTTTGTTTATAGGGCACAGATTAAAAACTATAAAGCTGGTGTGATATAAATTAATCTAAGGTCAATTAATGTGTTTTCATCTTTGGACATCACACTGAACATTTTGATAAAACCTATGTATCAGACTGAAAAAGGAGCAGTTCTGGCAGTCTGGGGCCTAGAAAAAGTGTTTCAAATACATCTGTGAATGAGTGATTTTCAAAAACGTCTGTGTGAGATCCAATTTTTTTGTTCTTTTATTCCCTTTCTCTGAGTTTTTGTAAGTAACAGGAGAATAGATTTATTGGTGTACTCAATTGCTTTGTCATGATGATGATTACTCACAAACTTCCTTTTGGTGATTGGGTCACCCAAGATCATATTGAACTGAGCCTCTTTTGAGACCGTACTGTAAGCTGTCCTTGTCAAAAGTTACATGGGTACCTCAGGGAGACAAATATTTCAGGCCTGGCACTCAGACTAGTTGTGGTGGTGTTCAGCACACTTGTTTTCTCTAGAAGCAAACAAGAAGCTCCCACTTTCTCCAATATTTAAACTTCTATGCCTGCTGCTTACTGCCATTTGCCACCCCAAAGAAATGCTAATGTAGCCATTTATGATGCTGCATGTTGATCTGGATCTTAAAGTGATATAGGCTTAGAAAACAGCTTCAAAAATACTTTGTTTAGACTTTTACATCATGGCCCAGGTCCAGCAGAGTCCCATGGGAAGTGACATTCGCACGTCAGGGTGTACAGAGAATTGCAGTGGGAGCAGAGCAGGAGGAGGGAGTTGTTGAAAGGATAATTTCTTCAGCTAGCTTTACCACTGGGAAAAACATAGTATACGAATATTCCCTTAGGTACTTTTAGCAAGTACAGCCTGCAAAACCCACATTATTCTGAGTACCTTCTCTTTTACTCTTTTTTAAGGAACTTCTCTTTCTCCAGAACGTAACTGATTCTTACGTGGGCAAATCTCCACTCCACATTTATGTATTTAGAGATTTTCATTTCCTGTGAGCTCTGCAGAAGCCAGCAAGCACAGATTAGCAACAATCCTTGTACTTCTGTGCAGAGCTTTTCCACCTGTGAGCAATAGGGGTCCAATAGTAATGAGTCACACTTGAAGAGCCAGATCTTTTCAAATGTATATGCCGATATCTGGGATCAGTCTTCCCGACTGAAACAAGGAAAGTTCCTCATTGCAGAGCAAGGAAAATAAAGAAATTGCAACGTCATAGCATTACCATGCAAGTTGATACCAATTTAGACTGGCAGCTGTGATATTTTATCATATCCAAGTACAGTTCTCATGTATGTAAAACAGCCTGGAAGTTTTTAATCTAACTCGAGCCAGAACTGGAAGCACATCCACTGCAGAGGCTTGCATTTGTGTCTGTGTTCTAAAACCATGTGTACAGCTCTGACATGACGGAGAGGTTTAGGTATGTCTAGCTTTTTCCTTACCATGACGTACTCCTACTTCTACACAGACAGTTCTGGTTCCTCTACATCCCTGCTGAGTTTTGTGCTTTCCTTCTCATCGTGTTTCATTGTCCCCACTCCTTACATCTCATTTTTCTTTGCAGAAGTCACCAGATTTTACTTTTCATGAGTCTTCTCTTCACTGCCAACGCATATTAGCATCCTCAAGTGAATATGAAACACTGAGTTCACAGGCTAACTTGGTTATCACTAAACTTTAGATCAAGCCCAGTGGCAAGCCTAGGGAGCAGGAAAGCATATTTTTTGCAGTCATTGTTTTATGCTTTTTGTGAATTGGGATGACTGCAGAAAGGAATTTTCTTCCAGTAATTTGGAAGGTTCATCCAGCTTAAAATCTAGGAGATATGAATTTTAATATTTGCTGCACCAGAGACTTTGTGGTCTTTGGTTTTAAGCCCCTTTAAAAATGGGATAGTAGCCATTCCCTGTCCACAGGGATCCTATAATGGAAATTTGTTAAGACTGGAGTGCTTTATTACTACCATAAAGGATCTATAGTTGTGTCCAAAGCAATAATACCAGGAATTCTATAACAGGAATATTGTCATTACAAAATATGCCATTCAGAGCACAGATACCCTTCAGACTGAGTGGCTGGTTTAGTCCCTAGCTGAAGGTCAGCAAACAGATTGAAGGGACCCCATTCTGTCATAACCAAACGCTTAGTTTTGAAACCTCTGCGTTGAGGGATGCTGTGCTGTCACACTATAATCATTAAGACCAGAGATATAAGTCCCATTATTAGCTCCGCCATGAACTTTCTCTCTGACCCAGGAAATGTAATTTGTTAATCACTGCACACTGAAATTACTCTATCTGTAAAACTGAGGAGGGATATTTAATTTTTCTTATGGCAGTGTAAGAAACATCACTAAATAATGATTGGATAAAAATAATCATTAGGTTCAGAAACTGGGAAAGGTAGAGAGACTTGTCAGAATCCCTAGCTAGGAGAGTTTACTGCCTTGCTGCAGAATATCTGGCAATGAGAATTCAAGGGATTATGAAGTTGATTATGCAGCAGCAGACTTCCCTGAGGTGCACAAGTGAACAGATTAGCATAAAACCCCAGGCCCTTCACAGGATCTCTGTGTTTATAACATTTCAACACGTGAAGTTAAAAGCCATTTCTCCTGAGTGATGTCAGTTATATATTTTTAAATACTTTTTTAAGCAAATCTGTGAAATTATAGTCCTTCAGTGATCTTATATATGAATACATAAACATACCACAAAATAAAAAAATAATTCTATGTCTATACAATAATATTATAAATTTATAATAGATATATATATATGGCTACCTAGTTGTATACCTGGTATATAGTTATATCTATTTATTCTGCTGCCTAGTTATACAAGGATTCACTGTACCCAGCTCACTTTTCTATCTACTGGTCACCTTCTTGTTTTTTTTTTTTCTTTTGACGCCTGTTTAAAATATTGCCACTTCTGTTTTCCACTAGAGAGTTTAGGTATACGGAGTCCCAAACTGGAAGACCATGGCAGTGCCTTAGGCCTGTGTTTTCTGTGTTGTGGTTTTGGGCTTCCATTTTGCCTTCCACAGTAATCTCTGAGCTGAGCTGCTTTTTCCTTAAAACTGAAACTCTGAAGAGTGAAGAAAGAAAATTTCTTTCTGAGAAGGGATCTTCTACCAAATCCACTGATACCTGAAAACAGGAGA
This sequence comes from Falco peregrinus, assembly GCF_023634155.1. NCBI lineage: Eukaryota > Metazoa > Chordata > Aves > Falconiformes > Falconidae > Falco > Falco peregrinus. The sequence continues at coordinate 69,254,041 of NC_073727.1, forward strand.
TGAGAAAAGTTTTGAAAGCATCTGCACATTAGATGCTTAAATCATGTCCTAGAGTTGAAAGCAGGTATTTCTTTAGCCTGGTAAACCTCCAAGCTTAGTCTCTGGCTCCTCTCTTAGGGTTTCACACTCCCTGCTCCTCCACAGACAATCCTTCAGCTGGGGGATCTCCTTGGATGGGGAGTGTGCTGTTGTAAGTTAGAGGTGATGCAGTCAACACGCCTAGTTCCAGCATGGGTGGTCACCTGGCCCTGAAGTGGACAGTTTCAGAGAACTAAATTAATAGAAATAAAGCTGTATAAAATAGTGATTACTTTTCTTATCTAAAGCTCACGTGGAGGTGGTGGGAACGTACAGGGAGAAGGGAAGAGTAGGAAGCCTCTTTGGGCTCCAGGTCATTGTTAAATCAACTTTGCTCTAAGGTGAACCGGATGGTCAGCTAGCACCACAAGGTCAGAGAGCAGCCATTTGTACACTAATAGCATTTGTCAGATTCTTGTGAATGACTAGCAACAGTTTTTATGCATGGGCCTTTAATTTCTATTTTGAATGCAGACAAATCAATCTACAACTGCATTTCTGGGCACTAAACGCTTCCGTCATCTCACTTAACAGGCAGAACAGCCCAAGTAGATCGCACATACAGTAAAGCGCACTATTGCATAGTTTTAGCTATAGCAGCTGCTACTGCCTTCCATGTCATTTTAATTTTAATATAAAATATGTTAAGAAAAAGATAAATGAGTTGTGAGATCTCTTCTGTCTTCATCAGCTGTTTTGGCTAATTAGGTTCAACATGTATACAGTACAACGACTTTGATTAATTACACTCTGATATGAGTACTAGTGAGGAGCAAAGATTTTCATCAGAAAAAATGGATATGAAGTAGATAGCTGTGCTAAAATGATGAATACAAAAGTGTTGCTTACAGTTTCCAGGACTGAAATGCCTGTGAATGCTAGTTAAAGAAAATAATTTCTACAGTAAAGCCAAAAGATAAGCAAGAGGATAGCACTCACCATCACTGAAGTTCTGGAGCACAATGCTGCATGTCACTGATTAATATTCCTTCCTGATCCATTCAACAGCCCGTGAAGCAGCAAGCAATCAAGGTAAACATACCACAAGGTACGGTGGATGAGTCAGCACTAAAAAAGAAAATAGCATGTTGTTCTAAAAATGGCTTCAGCCCACTCCTGTCCTCCTAGTGCATTTAAGTACTAGCGTCATCCGTTACAGCAGTGGCACTGCTAAGCATGTGGGTAATAATGTCAGCTGTGTTCTCTACAGAATGAAAGAAAAGCACAAGAGTTGGTCTCTTACAAAAGGAAAAGAAAAAAAAAAAAAAAAAAAGCAGCTGTTTCAACAAGACTCTTTGCTGGTTTAAGTTATGCCTACCTGAAGAGCTTTGAGGACAAGCTAATGGATAAACAGGTATTAAGCCCTCATTTTTCCAGGAAGTCTTCTGGGGACAGGACAGATTCCCACAAACGAAACAGTTGCCCTTGAGAGGCATGCTACTGCTTTGCACTCTCCCTCTGGTTTGCAGGGTTGGATGGATCTGAACTCAGTGCACCTTTCTCAGCACTTCATCTTTGTGAAACTAGATTGTATCTGTTTGCTTGACATAAAACCTGTATACGAACTACAGAAGCTATGTCCAATACTCTACCAGCTGGTGCATACTGTGGAGTCAGCCAGAGCTAGCAAAGTTTTGATACTAACATCCAAATCACTATCACCCATGCTGCCTTCACAATGATTTATGACCAGTGCCCACTGCAGAATTGACTGGGTTGTTTCCACAGCAGTAGGAGCTAGTATAGATAATATGTTAACAGGGTAGCCTGCATCCTAAATTAGCATGGGCATGTGCGCTACCATTTTGATTGCTACAGCCCATTCCAGCCCCACAAGCATGTCTCAGCTAGCCTTGTGCCCTCCCAGTCAGGACTGGCGATGTGCAAGAAGAGGCCCAGACAATATGGGAAATGATGGGACCGCTAATGCCCTACAGTCTGTTCACAATGTTAATGTCAGCCTGCAACATCTGGTACAGCACCTGGGGCCACTCTGGAGTTATTCCCCAGGTCAGTAAGGGTGTAATCCTCCCATACAGAGCAGCAAGCTTAACCACTTGTACTTGTTCCTTATAATGTTCTCTCTACCCATCATATCTCTGAAGTATTGCACTTAACAATTTAAAGAACGTTAAATAAAAAGGATTTAATAAAGTTGACACTTCCCTGTATTTACAAAATGCTGATGGTTTTGTGTGTCACAAAACACAGAATACTTCTGAAATACCCCTTCCAAGGGAAAAAGGAGAAAGAAAAAGAAAATAAATACATTCAATCAATGGTGGTGTAAAGCTCAGACCAAACATTTGTCTCCATTACTGGTATCTTGAATTACTGTGTTAATCAGTGGTACAACAGCACATCGCTTCCATGCCCATGTACTAAGATGCTCATATTGGCTGAAATGAGCTGCTGAAGCTTTTTTCCAAACCAGAGTAGAAAGATTTCAGAGTTAGTATTTTCTTAAAGCTGCCAAAGCAAGTCCCTATTACTGTAGAAATGTCAAAGCTAGGAGTGGAAAAGGGAGGCCATGATCCCACTGCCCTTTAATCAAAGAAAATTGTCCTCCTTTATAATGTTAGTACAGCGCAATGCCAAATTGTTTTTCAGCATTCACTTCACCAAAGCTGAAGGCTGACCTTTGCAGTTGTTACTCAAAGGTGTTACTGGGTCTGAAGAAGTTTTCAGGCAGGAGTAGCTTGTTATTTTAGACACTCAGGCCAGTTGCATCTGTCAAATGAGACTGCCAGGGATGCACACCCAGAGCTGTCTTGACTGCACACTCTCCTAAAATACAGTCTTACCGCCTAGGGCAGACCCTGCTCCTCTCCTGAGCAGTCTGTATTGTTTTTCCTGTGAACAGGTGACTGTAAACAATGGTGAAGCATTCATAAACGTGGCTTTGGTTTGGGGTTTTTTTTGCATCTAGTTTTGGCCATCTTACAGTGCTGTGCTCAAAGGTTGTTTTTCAAAGTGGAGATGCAGGTGTGTTTAAATGGCTGAACGTCTATATGGACAAGGTCCTGGTATTTCTGGTAGAGGAACTGGTCTTTTGAAAAGTGTGCAGATAGTTTAGCGTTACCTAGTATCTAGACAGGAAAAAATACCCATTTCACTCTGTCAGCCAAATAATTTAAATCATCTGGAAATAACTGTTCAAAACTGCCAATCATTACTTCAACTGAGAAAAATGGATGAAAGGCATATATATATATATATTACATAGCCTTTACAATTATTTATGTTTTAAAGACGTGCTGTTTTTTGTCAGTAGTAGCCCTATAAAAAGTTGGGTTTTTTTAAAAGGTGATATAATTTCCTGCTTAGATTACATAAGACCCTGTTTACTACAGGCCATCTTTTGGGTCAGCCCTGAATATGCTGCCTTTTAGGTTCTTCCCTGTCTAGCTCTTATACTGGCTCTGCAACGTTGGAGTCCTTGCTACATCTGCAGTCTCTGTGGTTTTAGAGTTGCTGTGCATTTTAAGTGTGTTGGAAGCACTTCTCCTTTTCTTCCTTTAAGGGCATTTTTGTCTCTTACTCTATACTTCTATGACAATGAATGGTCTGTGGGGTCTTGTCCCACTCACATAAGGTGACAACTCTGAATTTCCCTTAGTGTCTGCAGTGGTAAAGGCAAAGATATTTCCAGGGGGACCTACAGGTGATTTTGGCTGATAAGTCATGCAGTGTTGAGACCCTGGGCTGAAGGGGCTGATGACACTTTATTTTCTCATTTCGGAAAGTGGCTAGAAAAGGACAGAATAGTAAGGCACTGCAGTGCCTACGCTGTACCACACAGGCCCCTAGCTACCTGTGGGAGTGTTGGATGTGATGCAGCAAGGCCACAGGGACGCAGGTGACCCCCGGTGAGTGGGACTACATGCCTCATGCACTCAGAGGGTCTTCTCTCCCACAGCTTCATCAGTCACAAAACCCAGGCTGTTCTTCACTGTACTGTGCAGATAGCTGTGTTTCATTCGCTCTGCAAATGTGGTTCAGGCAATTCAGTCTACCTCTCCCAAAGATATCTGCCAGGAAAACTTGTAGTTAGCCTCAGTTGCTGATATTGTGGTCCCTTGGGCTTCGTCTGCTGCCCTGTCAATCAGGAAGCCCTGCTGGCAGGTATATTCCTGGCTCCCATTCTCCTGTAGTAAGCGATAAGCTGCAATCCAGTTTAAGTCTTTAGCCTTTTCACGCTTGGTTTTAGCAGAATTTGCATTGTAACTAAATTAATTCAATTTATAGAGAACGATGTAAAGGAAAATGCGGATATAAGCTGGCCCAGAAAGGCAAAGAAATAGAAAAACAAATTCTGGGTGTGTAACTATGGCAATTTAATTGGCAGAAATGCTGCATTTCGTGGCAATCATGAGAAGTTCCAAGTCTTGGTCTTTGATGCTTCTGTGGACCTCCATTATTACAATAATTGCTACCTTATGGTACATCTATGCTATCAAACTGCATAGTGTCGGGATGGTTTCCTTGGCACTGCACCCTGATCCTCTGTACTGTTATGTGGCTCAAGCTGTCTTGGGCATCGTTTTCATCCAAGCCAGCCAAATTTCCCTGAACAGTTCCTGGGTACAGCTCAGGGCTTAGCACAGGCCAGGGACCATTCCTGGTAGTCACACTCAGTTAGAGACAAAGATTTCTCAGTATCATGGGTGCAGAGTGCTGCAGGCCAGCTGACCTCCAGGCAGGACAGTGGGACTTCATTCACTGAGGTATGCCCAGCCATGGGGTAATCATCACACCATTTTCATCCTTCTGTCTTGCTAGTACTGATGATTGTGCAGTGGCACAGTGAGCTGGAGGAGCTCACCAGTTCAGATGAAAATTTTTCTTTACTTATCTTTATTATTATATTTTCCAGGCAGCACTCTAAGTCACTTTACCATTACTAGCATTGCTTGAAAAGCTGAATATTGCTTAAGGAAAATCTGCCCCACTTAAGATGATGGTAGTATAACTTTAAAGCAGATTCTGCTGACCACAAAGCAGCATCCTGGGTCACTTACCAAAGGAAATATGCAGCCAACTGGAACCCAGGGTTCTTGGTTGAACCTGTACTGGGTTTGTGTCTTTGAGAAGCTACATATATATAGGTTCTTTTTTAAGTACAGGCCAAGCCCGCCCTTCAGTCCAAGCGCAACTCGTGTCAAAGTTCTGGCACCAGATCTCAGTGAGCTAAAATCTCTTTTTTTAAAAAGATTTAAATCTTTTAAATCTTTGAGCAGGCTAAAATCACTTACAGTGAGGACAAGCCCACCACTGTCATCTGACTGCACCTCACTCCACGGTGTCAAAATGGCGCAGAGTCCAGAGGGTCCCAGAGAGACCCAGCAATGTAGCAGAGGATTTGCAGGTGGCTGAACTGCAAAGGTCTTTGCCAGCAATATGAGCACAGCAGTCAGGAGGTGTGCATTTGGCCCACATTCATCCAAACAGTATAAACAAAGCCACAGAGTCCTCACAACACTATTTACAGTACTTAACCATCCTCAGATTACAGTTAACATTGTTGCTGGGGAACCAGTTAGGAAACGAAACATAGTACTGGTTCTTTTTGGTTTAGTTCATCCCTGTTGAAATACGAGTTATGAAGTATAATTTAAATGAAAAGAACTCTGTTCTGTAGAAAATACAGAAGCGGTGACTAAGCAATCCTGAGTACACTGGACAGAAGTCTTCTTTCTGTCAAGTATCAGTTAGTGCAGCTTTGCTTGGAACGTGAAAATTGGGCAGTAAATAATGCTGGCACTTAGTTTGCCTATTCAAACATCTCCCAGCTGGAACGTTATGTTTGTGTTCTGTGATCTGCATGGTTGTCCTATCCATTCCCAACTCCCAAATTCCTGAATTCAAGTTCTTTTCAACCCAGTGTAAAATATATATTGTTTGGGATCTATGTCATGTCCTTCATCTTCCTGTGATACTATGGCTGTTCATACCAAAGCCTGGAGAGAATGGCTGGCAAGCAAAGATGCCTCTTGCTTTTCCAGATTAGCTCCTGCCTTGATGGACAGCGTCAGCGGCCTTTCAGGGGATGCTGCAAGATCTCTCTGTGCTTTTGAGCTGTCAAGGAGTTTGGGGAGTAGGGCGTGTCTTGTGAAAATTACACCTAATTACGAGGATTGGCATTGTTAGTGATGAGGAGGAGTCCCCGGCATATTTTGTAGAGGATTTTGAATGGCTTCATTGTATAATTCATATTCTTTGAACAATGAATCAGCACATTAAAAAAAAAAAAAACCACAGAAAAAAACTAGTCAAAAATGTTCAGGGAATGGTGTTGAGGCAAAGACACAAAGTTAGGTCTCAGGAAACAAAGTTTTTGTTTTCAGATACTGCACTTTTCCCTCCTGCAAAAGCTAGACCAATAGGGTCTAGAGTCTGCATCCAGTAAACAGGGGAATGTCATTAGAAGAAAAATCTAGTAATTGGTCACTGTCCTTTCATCTGCAAAATTTTTGAAAACACAAGAGGTCCAGCTCTCACCTGTCACATTAAGGGGGAGGGTTTTCCCCAAACCCTTTATGTTCAACTAGTCTGTCAACATGCCAGGAAAGACAAGACCCTTGTACCCAGCCAGCCTGTCAGAGCTCGCTACAGAGACTCCATGGGGCAGCACACTGCATCGGAGGGTGATTCACCCGTCCTGTTCAGGGATTCCCGGTGACAGACGCAACGATCAAATCAATTATTCAAGTTCCCGGAAACTCACACAAAACAGATCTCAGCTGAGAAATTTTATCATACAGATTTGTAACAGATTAGGGTTCGAGTTTGCCATTGATAGTACACTGACTGCAAGAACAAGCGTAAAATGGTATACAAAGTCTAATCACTGATAAAAGCCAGCTGGGGTAAATCATTAAGCACACATAGAATATAGTATAGCTCTTACCCAAGAGGCCTCCCCGTGGGGGAGAAGACAGGTCTGGCCCATCGGTCAATCCCAACAGTTACAGTGGAGACTTCCCTAACTTCTTCCTAACTTACTTTTGTATTATTTCTTTACTTTTAGGTGGAGCTTGAGTGACTCCAGTCATAACATCATTTGTTACTGATAGGTGTAAAATTCTCTCACTTTACCTTTAAAGGTACAGTCAATAAAAACGTAAAGCGCACTTTCAGTGAGGGGTGGTCTTACCTTGGAGGTGGGTAGCTTTGAGATGGAGGTGTGCTTTGGTATTACAAAGAGATTATAATGAGCAAAGTTCATCCAAGGAACCAGCTGCTGGTTCAACAGCCGACACCTTCCCCTACCTTCCCTGCTGGACAGCTGCTACGTGGTTTTATCAGTACATGGTACCAGCAAGTTCCCCTCCCTGCAGGGAGTACGACAGGGCCTGGCCGCGGTGCCTTCACCCCAGACCCCCCCACACCCTCAGTTCAGTTCCCCTCAGCATGTGTTGAGGCTGCAGGTTCTGCTGCCTGGGGAACTACTGGGCAGCAGATACTGTGCACACCAGCTGCACTCCATCCTGACAGTAGCAGCTGCAGTTTTACCCTAAAATTTCTTTAATGTTATAATATAACTTTATATTTTTATATATATGTTATTAATAGATAGATAGATAGAACTTTTACACACACCTTCCATTATAATATCGAGGAAACTTTCTACCATGCTAAAAAGCATTGCTGTCTGCCTTGTAAGATTGTCATCTACTTCCATCTACTTACAGCTTTGCACAAAGGCTGTTTTTCTGAGGCTCTCTGAAGAAGGCATGATTTAAAAGAAAATCTCTTACCTACAGATTGTGTTCTTTTTTTTTGGGGGGGGGTCATCTTTGTGAAGAGGCTGAGAAAGCATAAAATTACAAAAATTACATATCTACTACATAGTGTTTCATATCTTATCCTTCTTTATAACATCTATAATCTAATTACATGCACAGACAGCTTCAGCTTCTAGTAAAATGTGAAATTTATATTACTAAGGTAAGATTTAGGTCATAATGAATATTTCAGTGCATTTTACATCTGCATGCTAATTAAATTTCACAGGACTTCTGTGAGATAGGTAATCGTCATTTTAACCTTTGAGAATGAGAAATATGAAGAAGTGATAGTCAGCTCCATCAGCTGAAGGCATTTATTTACAAGTGTTTCATTTTAGATGGTAAAGTGATATGCCAGATTTTAAGCAGATCAGCAATTTAGTGGTGGAACACCTTTAAAATTCTGGGAGCTGGGAGGAAATGCCATAGAAGTGGGTGGAACAACAGGAGCAAATCTATTTTGAAATGCCAGTGGTTGTTGCCAGTTTGATGATTTTAGCTAAATCCTAAACTGAAATTAAAAAACTTGAATTAACAGTGGTCAAAGTCCAAAAGAAAGAATATTTCATTGGTTCTCCCAGTTTTGACATCAGTAGTTCTTAGATACACACTGCTAACACTAGTTCCCGAATGGTAGCCTAGATTGGCCATCTCTGATTAGATGTAAGGAAAAACTTTTTCCTCCCGAGTGTGGTCAAATGCTGGAATAGGTTGCCTAAAGAGGTTCATATGGGCCTACCTCTCAAGCCTGTCACGGTCCCTCTAGATGGCATCTCTTCCCCCAGGCGTGTTGACTGTACCACGCAGCTTGGTGTCATTGGGAATCTTGCTGAGGGTGCACTCAATCCCAGTGTTCAAGTCACCATCAAAGATGTTAAATAGCACTGGTCCCAGTACTGAGCCCTGAGGAACACCACTTGTCACTGGTCTCTGCTTGGACATTGAGACATTGACTGAAACTCTTCTAAGTGTGGCCATCCAGCCAATTTCTCATCCACTGAGTGGTCCATCCATCAAATCCATGTCTCTGCAGTTTAGAAATAAGGATGTCATCCGAGACAATGTCAAATGCTTTGCACGACTCCAGGTAGATGACATCAGTTGCTCTTCTCTCATCCACCAATGCTGTAACCCTGTTGTAGCAGGTTGGTCACCAAATTTGCCAGGCAAGATTTTCCCTTGATGAAGCCCTGTTGGCTGTCACCCATCGCCTCCTTACTTTCCACTTGCTTTAGCATAGTTTTCAGGAGGATCTGCTCCATGATCTTGCCAAGCATAGAGGTGAGGCTGGCTGGCCTGTAGTTCCCCATGTCTTCCTTTTTTCCCTTTTTAAAAATGGGAGTTATGTTTCCCCTTTTCCAGTCAGCGGGAACTTCACTGGACTGCCACAACTTCTCAAATATGTTGTCTTTCTCTTCTAACCAGCCCTCCCCAGGCAATCTGTGAGTGTTTCATTAAATGGCCATGAGTTACAAAAAGAGGAGAGCATGCCAGTTTGTTTAACATCAGGTCTAAGTCCTCTCCTTCCTGAGCACTCCAACTGTTACTGATTAGAAGGTGAGCAGTAACGTCTCCCAATTCCATAACCATTTCGTCATGGAAGGAAAGAATAAGGCTGCTCAGTCCTTTGAAAAAAAATCTGAATTTGTTCTTCAAAAGATGGTTTTAGGCTGTGAATGGGAAATGACAGAAGGGCCTTTCTGCTGCCTGTTATCACGTGCAATAAACCCAAGAAAGGAGAAAAACGTTTGAGATTTTTCTTCATGTTTTGCATTTTGTTTGCTAACTGAAGAGACCTTTTGGATGCTACTCTGAAGGAGCTAACTCTCCCAAATGCCTTGTACAGGGAATGTGGAATCCTACCTAAGTTTCTGGAGTTCACTTTCAGCATCAGCTCCATAAAATGTAGTAAGTTTTAGGTACCAGGTGCTTTGATAAAATTGGCCCCAGATGACTAATGTAAGATATCACATTGAATTAGCAGCAGAACAATTAAAAGGTCCCAAATTCCTGAACCTGGTTCTGCTGCTCACAGCAACAGTGCATGAGAAAATTGTAAGAGAGACTCATCATTCTCTGTAATAGTTATAACCAAATCAGCAGCCAGTGACAGAATTAAATGAAAAGATCCAGACCTTGTCAGCTCATTGTTCTTACAAAAGGAAATTCATATGGTAATATGCAGTCTAACTCCTCTGTGGATAGAAACTACATACACAGGGATTCATGTTAACATCTAGAACAGGAGGAAGGCCTTTTTAGACATTATAAATAACAGCACTCATCACTGTATGCCAGTAGATAATTAGGGTAATTATTCCAAATTAGCAGCTGCAAACCCTGCAGATGGGAATTTCAGGGGCTGGTAACTATTGTAAGAAAGCATTTCTGCAAGCTGCAAAGCCCTTTTCATGTTTTGGAAAATATACGTTTAATGACCCTCACACATGCTGTTAAATATTTTTGTTAATATTTCAAAATAAAAATCTTTCCTACACTAGTATAACACTTCTGCTTTTCTTTAAAGCTATGCTGGGGTCTGAGACGACCTGGATTTGGGAAGATTTTTCCAAGTATTTAACCTATCAGCTAAAGCAAATGATGAACCAGGCCAAACTGGACCTCAAGTTTTGCTTTTATTATCAGTCCATGAGGAAAAGCAATGTCAAGGGCCCTTTCCTTGGCTTTTGACAACAGGGAAAGGGCTCCAGCTGTTTTCCTAGGCTCTGCATGAAACCTTCTGAGAGAGCACATTGTCAGACTTGCTTGCCAGGCTCCAGAAGCATCTTCCCTGTGTTCATTGTATTCTGCTCCTTTGAATGGCTGAAGGGTAGAAATGTGCACATATTTTAATTGTGAATAATGTTTCTTCAACCATAATTTTTTCTGTGATAGTCAACAAGTTAGAAGGGGATTCTTGGTGCATTTGTGTGTACCATGCAGTTTTAGCTTTTATGTGAATTCATTTGAGTCCAGAAAATAAATGTAGTCAACAAAAATAGTAAGACACATAAATGTAAGATTTATCCTCATGAAGCTCCTTATCACAGTGAAGAAACTTAATTTTTTAGATACTTCAATGTAAAGAAATCAGTCATTCCTATCTTTTAAAGTAAGATTTCAACTTCAATCAACAAATAAGCCCGTGTTTACTCATTTAAATCCAGTCCTTATCTAGTTATTTGAACATGGAATTTCAGACAAAAGGAAGTTGAGAAACTAATATTTTTTTTTGCATTTGAGTAATTAAAAAATTATTGATCAATGTCTTTTTAAACTTTCTATTTAATTATCATTGAGCTAAAATGAAGGAAAAAAATTTCAAGCCAAAATAATGATTCTATGAAAAAGTTATCAGTTTTTTGAAAAAGAGTATTAAGACTGAACATAATAATTCAGCTTTAGTTCAGAAAATTGAACAGTATAGCTTGCAGTGGGCCCATGTAGATGCCAGTAAATGCTTTTTCAGCATTTGGATTTTGTTTTTAGCTATGCTGACAGGAAAGTAATAAGGCTTCGAAGTGAGAGTATGTTTGTGTGTTATCAATTAATTTTTCATATACAGCTCTCTGATTCAGATTTTTACAGTTAATAGTGTTGCCAGCTGTAGATTAAAAAAAAAAAGCTTAAGAAAATAGATTTATTTTGTATATTTTAGAAGTCTGGCTATTACAACTATCACTACATGTAAATACTTCTAGGTCTCCTAGTATCTCAAAAAACCTTCCTCCAACATTAATCTCACACATACTAGGTCTTGGAAAAGAAATGAGAGTGATGTATCACATTTACAGGCTTGAAGTTTGGGAAGATTTTTTACACTCCCTTTCTAATCACCATCCAAAGCTGAATAATATGAAAAGTTTGTTTCTTTGCATGATGTAACCAATATTTAATTTAGATTCATGCTCTGTCCTATTACTTTATATAGGAATGTAACTCATAATTTTTTCTCTCATATTTGCCTCTAACATTTTTCTGATATGTGTGATCTGTTTCATCTCTTCTTATCTGTCTTCATCTTCAGCCTCATTTTTCTCTCCTGAGCTTGTTTCTTTAATTTAATATCTCTATTTTCAGTTGTTCACCCACGTTTAAAACTTCACTTCCCCCTTAATCCCTTTTTGGGGCTCCAAGCACCAGGTCTGTTCACCTGATGTGTGGCTAAGCCATGTATCTTGAAAGAGCAGCAAAGGTGACAGGCAGATCATGTTAGTTACTTAGGTCCAATCTCCTGCTGAAACTGAGGGGAGTGTTTGCTTCAGCTCCACAGTGAATTCTGTCTGCAGAGGGTCTCAAATATGTTTGACTTGAAAGTCTTTATCAGACATCTTGCTTTGCAGAAACAGCTTAATATATGTGTAACTGGAAGTTCAGATTTATAGTATATTTGTAAATAATGCCATTGTACTGTTTAATATATATGAAGTCATTACGTTGATAAAGGATTTGATGCTGCCAAGTGCATCAGCCTTAGTCCACTGATGGGCTCTGTCACATCCTTCTTTTTAACCATGAGTCATTATAATGGATTTCAGAGAGCTGTTTATATCCTTTAAATTAAGTAAATTCTTAAGTGTGTTTCTGGATTAGGACCAGAGGACTCAGCATCTTGGAAGATTAAACAAAAAATCAAAGCATCAGCAATACTGGCAGAGACAGGCTTGCTAAATTTTCCCATAAGTCTTAAAACAAGGCTGATTTCACTTTGGATTGGAAAACCTACTCCTGCTCAATTCCCTGCCAATTTGTGGTGCAGAGAGATATACATCCACCAGCTGTGGATTATCTGACTGCCAATCTTACTATTTGATAAACGACCTCAACTGCATGAAAGCAGCCTCAACCAAATGTATTTTTAATTAACTGGCTACATTCCTGATACGATACAGCCTCTATTAACTATTTTGCAGTTTCTACATAAGAAAAAAAATCAAATTGCCACATGTGCCTTTTTTTCCACAGACATTTACCCTAAATGAAAATCCTATCCATTTATGCCAAAATTATAGCTTAGTTTAACTCAAATACTTCATTCGCCTTCCTGAAAAGCAGCCAAAGCCCCATATGAGAAGAGCTGGTAAAAGACTGAAGTGCTCAGCTTTCAGAGAGTTTTAGGTCTGGAGACACCTGATCAACTTACTGTTTATCAGCTGAAAATCTGTGTGCAAACTTCCTGCAATTTAGAGCTTGTCTGCAAATAGATATTGTAGCTCAGCTCACAAACCATGACTTGATTGTGCCTTAGGCTCCAGCATTTCTAAACTGAAAATTTCCAATCTTGAAGTTGAAATTAAATTGCCAGATCATTTGGGTACCTTAGAAATTTCTATGTTACCTGTTTCTGAAGAATAAAAAATTCACAGCTTGTGTTTGTAAAATGAAAAATTGAAGGATGCATTTAAATACATGAAAAGAATAATGCACATTTTGTTGATGTGTTTTATGGTCTCCATTAGGTACCTCAGGATGAATGGGGAGGATACCCAGGTGGTGGGAAAGATGAAGAGATCCCCTGCAGAAGAATGAGAAGTGGGAGCTATATTAAGGCCATGGGAGATGAAGAAAGTGGAGACTCTGATACCAGCCCTAAGACATCACCAAAATTAACAGTTCGACCAGAGTCGTTATTAAAATCCATTGGACAGAGACCACTGGGAGATCATCAAAAGTAAGTTTCACTGTACTATGTTATACACCTTTCTAAAATTTGCCATGACTTGGGTGACTTTTCTTTGTGTGTTACTGGTAGTGGTCAGTATCTGTGAGAAAATATGATACTGTAGTTAAAAAGCTAACTTTTGTGTCTTAGTTTTAATTTAGCTAGAGTTCCTTATAATTACTGGGTGAAAAACTGTGATCTCCCTCCATCTGTGTAACACACATGCTACCTCAGAAAGATTTTGTTATGTTTACTGAAGGAAATATATCCATATTTTTATAAAAAGTTTAAAATTCTGCATTTTTTCTTCTCTAGAAGGATTGTTTTATATTACAAGTCTTTTTTATTTCATTGGTTTCTCTAAATAGCAAATAACTATTCTATACTAGGTATAACAACAAATATATAATTCTGTCGTATATTTGGCATCTTACACCTTTCTTATTGCTACAATGCTTTATATATCAGCTGTACTGTAACATACACATGTAAACATTGTGGAGGGTTTTGTTTGACTGTTGTGTTTTTTTCATTCATACTGCCTACAATATGGCCTATTAAATAACTAAAGCAAATTTTAAAACTATAGGAAAATATGTAGTTAAGTATGTTTTTCAATAGATCTCTATTTTTCTCTCCTTTTTATTCTTTCAATATATTATTTTATAACTGAACGGCAAATATACTTCTGAAGACAGTTTCAAACTGGTAGCCTGATTTCAAATCTGCAGCTTCTATTAAAATGACTGGGTGTTTCTCACAGCTTAGAAAATGGATATTTTTGCCTGGGAGAAATACACAAAATGAAGAAATTAAGATTGAAATCTTTAATCAAAGGTTGTTTATTGTTCTGTAGATAATACCATGTATAGCATGCCATAGTGACTCATCTTTCCATAAAATAAAACAAAACAAAAACCTTAGACAGAAGTCCTTAATTAAATTTAATTATTTAGCCTGCAATCTGGAGGAGAACCATCAACTTTCACTGTTGCTGAAGAGAACAACTCTAGAGTTTGCAACTCTATTATTTCACATAGCTTGCTCATGCATCTCTGTAGACTTAATTCAGATGCACAAAGGTGTCTGTACCATGAACCGATGTAAGATTTCTGAGATAGCATTAAAGGACACTGACAGGTCTCACTTTCAATTGGCAACTAAAATCAAGGCAGGATACTTGTTCATCTCAAAGGGTGCTGGAGACCTATGCTTAGGCAATGGAGCCAAATTCTAAAGGTGAATCTGAAGAATTTGCTATAGTATTGGTTCCAATGATGAAAACATGGCCTGTAACATGGGTATTTCTGACAGACCTGTGCCTGGCTGATTACCAACGATGAAAAGATGAGTGCTTAATGACAGTGGTTGGAAGCAATATTTCAATTTTTTTGTATTCTTAGTCACTGTATCTGGGCTGAGTTTGGAGTTTGAGGTGTGCTGGCTACATCAACTGGTTCAGTCCAAATTTGTGAAAGTCTCTGGGAAACAGAAAAGGTGGTTAATTTTCAGCTTGTGAGTACTTGTCAGCGGAAGTAGAAGTCTCTCAGGATGAGGAGCCTGTAATTTCTCAGCCATAGTGGAGACATATGTTGTGAATTCTTCAGTCCTGGATTTTCTCATAAATGGCTCTGAAAGCTGTGGGTCTTGCAAGAAGGCAATTATCCTTGTAGGATAAGGTGTGCTAAGGGAGAGTAAACTAATTAATGTCTGTGGCTTGTTAAGAGTGACCCTTCTAAAGGCAACAGGGAAAGAGGAGATACTCGACTTAGACTTCCACACGTTGACCAGCTTTGTTCCTGCTGGTAAATTAAACATTTCCAGAACACAGACCTGAGTACAGAAACCTGACCATGTACACCGAGAAGGTTTTGAAGTGGTCTTTCCCAGCGGCAGTCTGGATGCAGCCATCCTGCTTTGGAGGGTGTGTCATATCCATCCTAGTACCACAAACTAAAACCTTTTCTCAGAGACAGTTCTAATTTTCCAAGTACTTAGACCAAACAAAATATATTTTATTCTGTTCTTTGGTTTTGGCTATGATTGAACTTCCCACAAGTGAATGTAGATAACAGCACAAATTTTCCACTGAGTGGCAGGTCTCAGTGCCTGCCCTAGACCCCTACAGCTTATAAGCGGATCCAGACGGCATCTAGACGTATGTATTCGAGCAAAGAATATGTTTCAAGAACGAAAGTCTCTGATCTGTTAAATCCTGAAGGCAGGTGGTTATTAGCAGGTCAGTACCAAATGTTGTGTCTTCCATCACTTTTCCATGTAATGAAAATACACTGCTCAGAATATAATTGACTAAAATATGGGTGAGATGCTGATGCAGTGTACTGGTGTTGACAGCTGTGCCTGTTCGTGCTCCCAAAGGATTTAATGGCATAGTTACCAATAACTGCAGTCAGAAAAGGAAGAAGGTTTTTGTAATACTGTGAAATATTATTAGGGGCTCCGTTGAGAATTTGTTGCAAACACTGCACTAGGAATAATTGAGCAGCCAGGCTGCTGTTGACAGATAACTTTTAAATCCTCGGGTTTCCCTTAAACTGAGGGGTGCGCCTTGAATCTGCCAGCCTAACATACAGGCTTTTTCCGGTGAACTTCAAGCAGAAATTGACAAATACTCTGGTTCTTGTATCTTTTCCTTGCAAAAAACTGCAAATTTCGGTAGTCCAAAATCAGACAGAAAATTTCTTGTCTCGCAGGAATACAAAGTGCTGGTCCTTAACCTGGGTTTTCACCACAAGCCATTTCCTCCCAGTACATCTCTGTCTCCCTGTCACTGTGGTTACCTTTTACGTCTGGTGGATTTCTGTGAAGGATGTAGCAAGGGGTGATGGTTATGGAGCCTGCCTTCCTCCTGAGCGCGGCTCAGTAATCCCCATTGCATGCCGAGCACCCTTTCAACTGCTGATCATGCTGCTGAGCCAGAAGCCAAAGTTTTGAACAGCATTCCTGCATGCATAGCAGGGCTGAATAACATTTCTGGCATGTATTATGAGACCTTACATAATTCAAGATGTCAGCTGCATTAGCTGGCGTTTTAGCTTGTTTACCAGGATGGAGGGAGCTAATGCACAGAAATAAAATAGGGCTTACACTCTTAGTCATCTGCTTGGGTGTCAGGATAGCTCAGAACTGGGGTCTGACAGAGCACCAGTAAACCTGTAATAAAAACTGAATATTGATAGTTTTGGCAGTATAAAAACATGCATTGGCTGCAGAATGTATGTAGGTGGGTTTCATAAGAATATGCCTAGTTTTCTGTCGCTATTCTGAATAGGGTAAAATGAAAAGTAGAACAGCCTTCACTTAACCTTCAACAGGCCTTTGACATGTCTGCTTGTTTCTCTGAGTTTTATCAGGCCTCTTTGCAGGAGAGTTTTCCCATTTAAATTCTGTTTCTACTTTGATGAAAGTAAGCCCCTATTTTGTTGGTTTGTGTTGCTCAAAGATTCAGCAAATTGAACATTAAAAATTTATAAACAATAAAAATGCATATTTGCATCTGAATAGAAAAAAATGTTTAACAACATACAAATAGGTAAGTGTAACTGATTTAACAGAAGCATTAAAATTCTGAAATAATTTCTTTTTAAGTTACTCTTGGAATGGAGCATATTTTATTCCAAGTGGGAATAAAAAAGTGCAGGGTCTGCCACTGTTGGTTTATGCAGATGGCAGAAGCAGGGCATATACCCAACCACTGCCATCTGATCACCACCTCTGTCAAACTGCTGTCACAACCAGCATGATCCCCAGCCTGCTTTCAGCCTGGGCCACCTGGCTCTCCTCTAGATAGTGCCCAGGCATGTTTCAGAGACTAACCCTGTTAGATGCAGCCACCCTCCCTATGGGATAACAAAGTTTAACCGTATAGGTCAGTTGGCCAAAGGGTCAGGTAATGAACCTAGCTTATTTCTGAGTATAGCTGTAGCCTAAGTGACTCAAATTTTGCTGGATTTTTCAAAAATTAAATGCTTCTAAGTATATAGATTACTTACTGAAGATAAATGCATTTTGGTTCCTTCTTTGTGAATGCTGTTTCAAAAGACTAAATAGTGTATTGCACTACAAGTTGAAGGCCGATGTAATTTAGTGTTATGATGAAATTGCATTTGAGTGAAATATAATGCAATAAGGCTTGCTGTGGTGGAGACAGAACGCATATTTGAATCTGCTTCCTTTCCAACTTTTTGCTTTCTTGGAATCCTGCCAGTAATCCCATTTATTGAGGAAATTATCTTGACTCCCAGTAGTCCCAGGAGAAAAACATATTACACATTTTTCTTTTTTTTTTATTTTATTATTTTGCATTATCATTAGACATACAAAATCTTTCTGATGTCAGTTTTGGTATCCTATGAACAAATATAGGTCTTCTGGAGGTGAAATGCAAGCTACTTCAGTCCAGTCTATTTCTTTCTGCTGTGCTGTGATGCTGCTGGGAATGGAGTTAAACTGTGTTGGAAGGTAGTTTGCAGAAGGTAGTTTGTAGAAGGTAGGTAGTGTGCTGCTAGGTATTTTCACTTACAGTAAGGTCAAAACAGCTGAACAATGTATGGAACTGGTAGCTGAAACAAAAGGAATGTTTGTCCTAAATAAGTTTTGTGCAGTCCTGGAAGAGAGACTGACCCATGGGATTTGGAAGGGTATCCTTCCAACCTAGTAAATGTCATGTCTCTGTCTTTGTGACAAAAACAAGAAAGATGAGAGATGGAAGCATCAGAGACACTGGGATCCAGAAAGGAAAGCTGAAAAGGCAACAAGACTTTGGGACTATGTGATGGAAAAACAATTCTATGACTGAGGATGATATTCCAGTTATTTGATGCTTCTGATTTCCAAGAAAAGAGTATTTAATATACCAATTATGTAAATGCACAAGATAGCACTGTAGAAATAGCAAGTTTCATTTTCAGTATCTCCTTTTTGAAGTGTTGCAAAAGACTCTAAAAACCATCTAACCATTTAGTCAAAAGGGATAACAATAGCATTTAGCCCAAAGTCAACACGCTCTATTTGAAGACCATACTGTTATCACTCATGCAAATGGGTAGTTGTGCTGTGCTGCAGTTTCCATTAGGCTCTGAAGTGACTCATAGGAAACTAGATGCTGCAAACGTGAAGATGAAATAGGTTAAGCTACAATAAAATAAAATCAGTGACAGCAATGTGTATTTTTGTTTTGTGAACCCCTCTGATAGCCGACTTTACTGTGATGATGGGTAGTCCAGATACCTTAAGCTGATGGGTGAGCAGACAGAAAGGCATGTGAGCAGATCGGTAGTACAAAAATGTGGTCTTTCATTGAGGAAGGAAATCTGCCATAGCACAAACCATTTGGTGGACTACTGCAGTACAGTACCAGTGGTGCTTTAATTTGTCTTGGCTATATTCTCCATCTAACCCTCTGCCAGGTTTGGGCCCCTGGATGGAAGTGTCTGGAACTCTGAGTCACAGTCACAGAGAAAGCAGCTGTGCCTCCCTCAGATGTTTAGTGCACTGGACATCATTAAAGCCCACAGCACAATTGACATGCACAATGCATGTCCGTATCTCAGCCGCTCTTCTTCACAAGTCTGGTATCTTGGCTCAAAAAACATTTTATTCGGTATTTGAAGATAATACACCTAAGTAAGACCTGAAATGGTTGACATGTTTTCTGCGCTTATGGTAAACCAGATCAAATCAGTGATCTGAATGAAAATTAACCTTTCCCTGCTCTCCCCCATTTCAGAGTAAGAGATTGCATCTTTCCATGGCCATACTAACTTATGCTGACTTAAAGAATATCTGGACTATGACCTGATGCATACCCACATGTTCTGTTCTGCAGACTCTATTATAACAAAAACGTCCCCAAAGCACACAGCAGGGGAGTTAAACTGCAACAAGATCTGACAGCACTTAAATGCCAGAGCCCTTGGCTCAGCAGGAATCATGGAACAGCACAGGCTTCTCTAAAGCATGTGGGAAATCTCCGTTAAAAAAAAAAAAAATCTTACCATTTGTAACCATATGTGCTAACCGTAGCACACTTAAAACATGAGAAAATGAAAACCAAATGACAAGTTTGGAAGCACTGCATGAGACCAAACCTCTGTCTCTTCATCCGTCTTTGCCCATGACAGTGCCAGTACCATATCATTTAGTGATGGACGAATGTGTGGGTACTTGCCACTTGGTAAGTACCCAGAGAGAAGTCTTGATGTTGCAGGCTGTAGGTAAGTGTGCATATGTGGAAAAGTGGGTATGATGCAAAAACATTACAGATTGAGAGTTTAAGCACAGCTTCCTTGCTACAGAAATTAATGTCCTATTTTAGTGCTGCACACCAGTGATGCAAGCCTTTGTTAATTTTCAAAGGTAAACTTCAATTTACCATTAACTCATCTTCTGCATTTTAAATTAGAAATGGTTTTGAAGCCTTTCCTGAGAAATGTTTTCAATTGAAGAGATCAGAAAAATTGCTAGAAAAGTAACCCTCATCTTTTATATGCTTTTTATTTGTTTTTTCCTCAGTCTTCTGACTCTAAAAAGCCTCATTACACACTTCATTAGTAGCTTTCTGAGGCCCTATAGTGTAGTAGCATCTACTCAGAGTCTCTGAGGGGTGAAATTGGAGATTTACTGAGGAGAGTTTGAGGGCTAATTACAAAGCCTTATCAACTAATAATGCAATCATTGGGCCACTGGCACAGTGATAGTGTTCTCTGCTGCAGTCAATAAGATCTGGGTTAGATTAGTCCTCAGGGTTAAGAGTGAATGCTGATGAAGGGCAGCTAGTCATCTGGCTACCTAGGAAGTATCTTTTATGGGCTCAGAAGATGGTTCCCATCCTTTCTCCCTTTGCACAGTAATAGGAAATGTTCTTAAGCAGTGTTAGGCACCTTGTCCTCTTAGAAGTAGCATAGTGTGAAACTCGAGGAGTAATTGAGCCCAGGTTTCCTGCCTCATTGTAGCAAATACCAGCTTTATGTTGTAGTGCTGAAATGTATCACCCTGGATGAGGAAAGGGGATCCTAAGGCTCTGAACAAAGTGCAGAGTCTTCTCAGGAATAAAATAGGCTTTGGTCAGAAAGATGCAATTATGTGATGGATTGCGGTGAAAACACAGTAAGATTCAGGCCAGTCTCACAACCACAGGTACTGAGGTCCAAGAGAGTGTGTTTCTGGTGCTTATTCATTCCTGCTTTCAACAAATATGTTAGTTTTCATTTCAAAAGGATCAAAAGCTGCTTTTCTCGTTTGATTAGTTTTTAATAAAAACTAAATGAGGCTAGAAAGTATGTGTGTAGAAAGACTTCTTCAGGCAAGGATTTGAAAATTAAGATGCTTTTGGTTAAAAAGCAGAAATCATGTATATATTTTCACTTCTTCCAATTCTACTGGTTTTTTTTTCCCCAGAAATTACAGTCTCATTAATATCTTCAGCATTAAGAAGGTTCACTTATTTGCTTAAGACCTATTGGCTTTAATGGACTTACATGTGTGTTTAATTTAAACTCATGTTCAGATGCTTTGCTGAGTCCCGATGGTCTGTAGTCTACATGTGATGTGCCTAATTATGATTTTTCACATGTATACATGTATATGTACCAAAAGCAAAGAAAAGAAAAGGGAGATAGCTTCCTGAAGAAAATTGTGACTATTACAATTCCATAAAGGGATATAGGAGCATACATCCAATATCTGAGTCCTGCTTAGATCCTCAGATCCACTTACTGAACTGCTACATGATGCTTTAAATGCCTCTAAATTTTTGCTGTAACATTTGCCTGAGTTTTGTTGTTGCTGACCAGTTCGCTGCCTACTCTCCAGGGCAAGCTCAAAATAGCATATTGGAACAAGACTTTTAGGATTAGCTATATGGGCACATCTGTCACCTCTTACAAACAAAAGCTCTGAGTTTAGATTTCCTACATCAGACTTTTTTTATTACATGTACATTCTGCATGATTTGGAGTACAGGCTTGATTGAGCCTACATCCTCTGTATCTTTACAAGGAGTGAGCAAACCACCAGACTTTAACTATTCCAGATGATTTCCTCTCATTCTCTTCTGCTTTGTGTTCTACAAAATCCCTAAATACTTACTGATGAGAAAGGTTCTCTTCTACCAGTGATTAGTAGGCATTTCATAAGGACAGAAACAGCGGTCTCCACCTCTTTGCTAACATGTTCCTGTAGCAAATTAGATGTTCAATATCTTCTAGGCACCTTTTTTAAAAAAGGCTGTAGGTCAATGATGAAATATATAGTATCTTAAAAGTTTAATCTGTCCCAAATTCTCATATCTATCACTGATCAAAGAGAAGCTCCAGTCTGACAAAGATTAAAAACCAAATTCTTTGCTACAGATAAATTTACCAGATTTATGTGTACTTTTTTTTTTTTCAAAGAACCAGACTAACTGTGCTATTCTGAAGGGAGAATCAGACTTAATGTCTATACTCTGAGTTCCCCAATGGGCTGCATGGAGCTACATCTGTGCCCCTTTGCAGAGCTCTATTGACTTCAGCACCTCTCTCCACGGAGACACAGTATAACTCGCAGCTGCTATACAATGGCACTGCTAGCTAAGCTTAATCATTAGATTCTGGTCGATGAGTTATTTCATGTACCTACAAAGACATAGTTAAGATAGATCCAGATAGAGAAATGAATATCCATTGAAATGCAAATCTCTCAATAAAATAGGTTTTGATAACTTATGCTACCTTGCTAATCCTAATGCACTTCCCTTTTAGGTGCCCAAGATGAATTCTTTTACAAATTTTATCTTTTTGTCCCAGAATGATACTTCTGAATCGCATATACTGATTTAAACAGAAGTGATTGTACTTGCTTTATTGTTCCCATTCATTCTCAGATTTTTGGACAAATGCAGGCATGATCATGAAAATAAAAAGGGATGATTTTAGAATATTAAATTCCAAAAAATAATTTGATGGCAAATGGACTTTCTTTATATCTGATGCTTCCTTAATAAACCTGATAGACCCATTCAGAGTCAGAAGGTGACTTTCTTGCTGCAATTTTAGAAGCCTAGGAAGATTTTAATTCACTTTCGGTACCTTCTTGACCAGGGTGCACTGGTGGCTGAACATTTGACAGAAAACAGGTACTCTGGGGAGTGGTCATAATTACTATTTTGAATGTGAGTAAATCAAGGAATGACCTTGGCAAGTGCATAATGTTTTCTGCGTTGCTGACATCATGTTCATATTTTTATACAAACATAGAAAGTTTGTGACAAAGTATATATCAATTACTTATTAGAAAATAATACACACAGTAAAAAAAAACAAACACAAACAAAAAAAAAAAAAGGAAAAAAACCCGAAACCACAAACAAAACAGTGTGACAGCAATCCCTTTATCAGGACTCACACCCCATGTTCGCACTAGGGTTGTCTTGACTATCAAGTACAGCTGCTCAGGAATCTGAATTTGTAGGGAGAAGTCAGGAGGTTTCTTTGTTTTGTTTTGACCCTGGCTTAGCTATAAGCTGTAAAACCATGTCAGCCTCTAAATCTGTCATTTCAAGGTGCCCTAGAAGTGAAACCATGTTGTTTTACTATCATACATACCTTTTCATCAAATGACAAAAAGGTTTGTCTTCTGCAAAACATACAATGGTTGCATAAGTCACCGTAGAGTCCTGCGTGTTGTAATTCTACCTTACGGTAATGCTTGTCATACAGCAATGACAAGAAAATTCAGGAAACATGCTACAAACCATGCTGGGTGTTCATCAGCATCTGAACTCAGTGATGACAAAGCATGAGCTGAGTACCACACAAAGCGATAGACTTCAGGCGGGTGGTGCAAGGTGCTGCAGTGCACAGATCCCCCAGCACTAATTGCTGAAGTCGTTGGGCTGCTTCAGACACTATCCAGGGACATATAAACTTTCCAGAAGTTATATTAAGCAATGTAATGCGGGAAAAAATGTCCCAAAGTTAACTAGCTACTGTCTATACAGCAAAGCAAGCATCCTACTCCTTTTAAAAATACACAGTTAATACAGGAGGAAGTAGATGGCTAAATAATAGATGGCTAAAGATGAGAAAATAAGAGTCTTTCCCTTACCGTTATTTAAAGCTCGATTGCAGCTATTGGATTAGCTTACATGATTGTTTCTTTCATTAAAACACATTCTAAATAGCTTTCCAGTTTTACAAGTCTTCTGTTACAATGGCATAAGTGGGGAAAAGTTACGGAGATGTGGACATGCTCTTCCATCTCCTGAAATCTCTTGGCAAATGTTACCTAATGTTTTTGATTACAATACAAGTAAACTTCAACTTCTTCCTACATTTTTACTGTACTGAGTTCTGTTAAGAACAGCTACAAGACATGGCAAAACACAGAAGAAAATTTTTCTGGAATGAAAAAAGTAAAAAATTGTCCTTTTTTGTTTCTTTTTTGTGTGTGTGTTTGTTTGTTTTTGTTAGCTCATCATGTTGCTTGTAAGGCTGAAATAACAGGAATTTTCCAGCAGTTATTTTCCTCCATTAAGCTCTTAAATTTCATTCTTGGTGAGTTGCTGGGAAGAACAGTTAGTTTGCGCAAGAAGGAGAAGAGTTTGTGTTTTTGTTGAAGCCAATGTCAGCAGTGAGGGAGCCGGATTAGATGGCTGTAGCACGGGTGAGCTGGACTCTGCTGACAGGGGCGTTCAGGGTAGTTTCAAAAGCTGCAGAGGACAGAAGTAGGAGAAGTGGCCCAATTGCTGGCTTTTGTGATGGTGTTTTGGAAGATCTTGAACAGGACAACTATGAGCTGGGAATTAAGAGGATTCTACGGAGCAGTAAGGATTGGGATCTGGGTTGGTCAAGAATGAAGGAGAATTATACTTCAGGGTTTTGGTAAATATGAGTTCTGGGGCAGCTTTCAGACAGAAGCAGCAGACGCATATGAGATTTGGATGCAGAGGCCTGAGTTTTTGCAGACTAGAGGAATGCAAGAAAAGGGAGGCTGTGATGCAAGACTTAGAAACTGCTAAGCAGGAGCTCTTTAGGTGTTTGGGGGTTTTTTTGGACTGCTGCCTCTTTCCTTATTCTTTGTCTATTTTTTGCTGTTGGAATATGCAGCGTAACCTCTTTGTCGTTCATTCTATATCAGGGTGACATGCTATCCCAGATATGCTATCAGATATACTGTCCCAGTTCAGTGTGCCATGCTATAGCTCACTTTATGTGGTTATGTTACAGTATTTTGTCCTTGAATACACTCAGGCAATCTGCTGAGCACTGAAAGTGCTGTTGCAGATTTAGCTAGCTTCACTGGGAGTCTTAAAGCTTCACTTTTAGATCAGAGGTTCTCAAGACCTGCAAGGTCATTACATGGGACTGCCTTATTCCCAAACATTTCTCTAGGATTTTAGCCTTGCTTGCAGCTAAGATACTTCTCATTAAATTTAAAGACCTCCTCCTACCTGCCCTGGACTTCCTATGAACCCAACGGAAAGGGGCAAACAACCCTTGAGAGCAAAAGCACTTTTAAGAGGGAATCCATTTCTAAGAGCTTGTCTCTTTGGAAAAGCAAATGGGAAGACAACAAACATGCCAATTTAATTTTTCCTGTTCATCTCATCCTCTTGCTCCTTTTCCATGGTACCAAACTTTAGTCATCTCCTTGATGTTAATGTGTGTATTTGTTTTGCGTTCCTGGAAACAAACTGTCAAACCATCTCATGTGCTCATGCTT
The DNA here is from genome assembly GCF_023634155.1 of Falco peregrinus. Taxonomy (NCBI): domain Eukaryota; kingdom Metazoa; phylum Chordata; class Aves; order Falconiformes; family Falconidae; genus Falco; species Falco peregrinus. The sequence continues at coordinate 69,279,295 of NC_073727.1, forward strand.
GTCTTGCCCTTCTTCAGTGATCAACTGAGATATTTTCTTTTATGCTCTATAATAGATGATCTTATTACTTTCTTTTACCAACGTGATAGAGTTGTGGAGTTTTGGAAATGAAGTCAAAAATTTTATTCCTAAGCTTATAGATAGAGTGGATATCATAAAAAAGTCAGCATTTAGCAATGTCACATGTGGCATGTGTTTTGTAGTGCTGTTGGCAAGCATGCAAGTTCCTTGAGCAACAGATAATGACATTTAAGAGCAACTTTCCCATCTAACTTCTGGTTCTATGGTGTTTTGGTTCTGGATCATGTTTATAACAAGGTCGTCATTTTTACCATGTATTGACACGTTTATCCTAGAAGATAACTTTGAGTGTTTATCTTAGAAATGAAAACTAATGATTTCTTTTATCAGAAAAAATTCAAAGTATTAAACAAATGGATGTTAAACGCTTTTACAGAAATGTAACATTTATTTTATTTTGCTACAGTCCTATGAATCAATTGCTGTCCTCTGATAAATGAAAAATTAGTTAACTCTCAAGTACTGTCCAAACTGATCCATCAAAACTCAGCTGCTTAGCAGTACCATGGAATACTGGGTTTCTTTCCCTAAGAAATTATTGCTGTAGAAATTGTTGATTGTGTTTAATGATAGCAATATCTCACAAGGAACTGGTATGTATATAATGAAGTACTAGGTTGTTGAGCATTACTTAGCAAAGGAGGCAGTTATTAGAAGCCAGTTTAATTAATTTTACATAGTTTATGAAGTAATTAATAATTTATCCATTTATTCTATTGCTTCTGTCTTTTCTTAATGTGGCCCGTGTTTTAATGAAGAAACCTCAAACAAACTCTTTCTGAACTTGGAATCCCAGATTTTGCCACCTGCTGACAAGCAGAAGGTCCAGAAGGGATTCATCTGTTTGGAAAAATACTAAATTAACAATACCAGCCAGATTTAGTAAAGCATATGCAAAGAATCATAATGACACAAAGCAGGTGACAGTCATCAGCTTGCTGCCTATAAAGGAGAGGAGGTTTAGTTACATCCAGCAACTAAATATAGCTAGGGAGACTGCACCGCTTTGCCTGTTATAGTGTATTTGTCTTCATACCTATGGGAACAAAAAAATGCTGCTAGAGTTCTTGTTTTTATCATCTAAAACTAAATTAGACCCACTATCAGACAGCTATCTTAATATGCAAATCACTTTGACTGTTATGACTTAATTAACCTCTGATCACATGCCTGCATTGATCTCATACATTTTCATTTTGGTTTCAGCAGTTATAGCACAGTTTCAACATAGTTTGCCCCTGTTGTGGGGTTACAGAGGTATTCCATAGAAGGCACTGAATAAAGATGGGAAGAAAAAAATTTCTTTTCTCCAGGGAAATTTCTTAAGAATTCAAAAAAATGCCTGCCTTGCACCAAGATGAAAAAAAACCTGTCCTTTTTTACTGAAGAAGGCAGCCTGTCTTAGAGGCACGGATAGCCCAGCCATTGGCAGACACACTGGGGAAGCAAGGCTATGTCGATGTTGCCCCTGAGATGGCCAAGTCAGGGAGAATACATGGAAGTGCTTGAGAACAGATCTCCCAAGTATAAGCTTGAAAGGATCTATAAATCTCATCTGCTCTTGCAGCTGGTGATGTGAGGGAACCCTGGGTCATCACGTCTGACATCAAAGCACGTGACCACAGAGGAAGATGGAGCTCAACACATTGCTTCTCTAGTCAGGGCCATGACAAAAGGTCTGAGATTCCTCCCCGAGTGTTCCTCAGGGACTGCATCCAGCCCAAACTCAGGTTGTGTCCATATTAGTGAGGAAGGCTGAGTCCTTTCTCAAGCACCAGCCTATGGTCACACTTAGTGTTCGATAAATAGGGTCTAAGAAAAAGGTCCTGGTTTCGGCATCATTTTGCACCAGGAGTTGGACCAGTGGTTTTCTCATTCACTGAGTGGTCTGGTCCTTCCAGAGAGGAAGCTTCCCCCTTCACAGGGAAATTGCTGGTAGCCCCGGCATGTGTCACAGCCACTGCTGGGCTGAGTAACTCTGCCAGCTCAGCTTGAAATAACTGCATTGCCAATACTGACAGACATTCAACTGGCACAAATCTATTGTTCCCGGAAACTGTTTTTGTTAAAGCTGCCGTTAAGGGCTAAACATAAAACCTGCCTGTTTACCATAGGAAACCCAACGTTATCTGAAACGTTAATTAGTTTATGCACTGATATCTAGGGATGAGTGTCACATGACTTCTAAAATCTGATTTCCAGAGGTCCTGAGAACTCTGATAAACCTTATTTGTGACTTTTTTCTTTTTTTTTTTGTAATTTTGTATTCAGGCCCAAGTACTGTTCTTTTCTTAGGCTTATTTATTTTCCTGGAATGACAGATAATCAATGTATTTATCATAAAACATGAAGACTAACATACTCCTGTAGTGAAAGCATACTGAAAGGGGCCCAGCGTGGTGTTAAGGTCCCAGTCCTCCAAACTGGAAGATGTGTTCTAAGAAAAGCATTTCTAGAGCTTCGTGCAGTTGCTCCAGGTACCTGATTAATCTATTCTTCTAGCTGAACATGGGATATTTTGATCTTTTGTAAAAATATATCAATCCTTTAAAGATAAAAGGTCTCTTGATGCCTAAGACCCTGATGAAAACCAGATGACAAGCAGCAGATTTTATCTATGAAGAAAGATTTTTAGTTACTTTGGTTTGTGCTTTAGCTCTGGTTCTTGTTCCTGTTGACCTAGACATTCTGTTCTAGTGAAGTTCAACATCAATAGCCAGGAGAATTGATGATGTTTAAATACAGCAAAGACTTAAAATTTCGTATCATCTAGGCAGCAGAACTGCAGACAGATTCTCTGCTTGTGCTAAGGCGTTTGACTACAACAGATCTATGACGCTTTATATAGAGAGAGATTTGGACCCTGGGGAATGGATTTGTGTCTCATACAAATTACTGTCTTTAGTGTCCTAATTGATTCCATCTGTAGTTTTACACCCTTTCCTTTTTTCTTCCTCTTTCCTTTGTAGTCAGAGCTACCTTCAAACTGCAAGTGACGTGCCTGGGGGTCACAACCTGGATCCCTCTGCAAACTACAATTCCCCAAAGTTTCGCTCAAGGAATCAGAGCTATATGAGAGCAGTGAGCACGCTCAGTCAGGCCAGCTGTGTTAGTCAGGTGGGAAATTCTTGTTATAACTTTTCTTATAGGTTAATCACAGATGCAAGAGTTGTTACTAGTGGATGGGTTTAGTTTGGGGGGGGGGGGTTAATTAATATCAAAATGAGGATGTGAATTGTCAAAGTAATTCAGTTCTAAGGAATGTAACCCTTGTTCAAAATTTCAAGGAAAATACCGAATGCTAGAAGCAAAGGGACACTATCACGCATATTTTCCATTTATTTTTCATTAAAAACATAAATACTGGTATTTTGATTTTTAGTCTATATTAAATATTTGAATGTTTAGAGGATTCAGACTGAATATAAGGGGCACGCTCACTTATAATACTCATCCTCTGAAAATATCTACTCTGATTTCAGCAAATGTGGGCTGCCAGGTTAAGATATAGATTAAAATAATTATGCTCCAAAGGAGCAGTGATTCACCTCTAAACTCAGTCCCTCACTTCTGGGTGAAAGAATAACTCCCATCAATTACTCTGTGTATGGGGGCTTCTGAAAGGAGGCATTTTTCCACCCTGCTAGTTTTATGTTGGTTAGTTAGTACCAAATCATGTTGAAGTGAGATCTGAATCAGGCCTGAGGTGCAAGCAGCCTGATGAAGTATGTGCATGTTCTGTTTTGCAGAGGACTTTACATAAAGTTTCTAATGTTCATTGGTCCTGACATTTCTTCCCTGTGTTGCTTCATGACAGGTGGGCCCTGCCCTCTTCTCAGACATGTCTTACTTTATTTTTCTTTGACCATTTAGTGAGACACCTAAGGGTATAGTAGCTAACTGTGCACAATGGTTATGTTAAAAAAATATGTATTTTTTTAAAGTAATTTTATATTCATTCACATTCAATTTGTACTGCATGGCTATTCAGGCCTGGATTCAACTCATCTACCTTGAAAGACTTTTAACTGAGGCAACACCTAAAGATTCCTCTGTAGTTAATGGAGTGAAAGAGTTTCTTCCAGAACAGTGCACATCCCAAGCGGGCTGAAAGCCCTCTGGAAACTGTGGTCAGGCTCCACAGACTGTAGAGAATTGGGAGGGACTAGTTGCCTGACTAATGCCCTTCTGTCAAATTCCTTAATTTATGTGGGATTAATCTAAGTGTAATCTTGTATAGCACGCATCAGATTTAGAAACAGTCATTTTCCAAACCTTTCATTATTTTTCATAGCTCCCTTGTGAAACCTGTCCCCATCATTCCCATTGGTTTTCATTATCCTGGTTTGCTTATTTTCTATTTTTATTACACTCTGGTTTTGAGAAAGTTTCATAAGAATTAGGTCCTGCATTGAAAGCAAGTGCTGTTGGCTGTCACCTAACAATGCTGTAATATAGAACTATTCTAACATCTTCTGCCTCTTTGGCCATGTCTGTGCATGGAGATGTTCACTGAGCTGTCCATAATGACTAATTGGTTTCAGCAATGTTAAAATTCTTCATTCCAATGTGCATTACCTGGAAAGATGTCCATAATAGATTTTATTTGCAGGTAGATTGCTCAATTGGCCAGATTAATTAAACCTGCTGGATATAGTTTCTTGCTTTCTTTTTCAGTCTTCACTAAACTACGTGATTTTGTGTCAACCACATAATTCCTACTTCACAGTTCAGCTGTTTCCAGACCAGTAACAAATGCATTTGATAGATACTACACACAGTGAATATCTTAAAATAACAAATTCTGAACCTTTGCTGTTTCCTGTTCCTTTTCCATAACACCATCACCTTCTTGCCCTATCTACATAATAGCAGATTGTATGATTTGTGGTATTTTTTAATGCCTTTTTAATAATTATGTTTTTTGTGAGGGCCCTTCTTTTTCACTCTTGACCAGGGGTGGAGTCAAGAAAGGTGCTGGGTTCCATGGTTTATATTTTTAATTTAAGTTCTAAAACTTTTATTTTTCTATTGTCAATTACCTTAGTTTCAAAGAAGTGGTTAGGACTTAGTGTTTATGGACTACATTACCATAAATTTCCTGATCAATGATGTATGCAAAATATTTCAGAGTAAGATAGGGGGTTTTAATCTTACATTAGATTGCATTAGTCTACTTAACTTTATTAGAAACAAACTTTATGAAGGGTAATGTAATTTCTTTCAGAAGAGATTTAGTAGCCAAGATGTCTTACATGAAATTAAAATATCAGTTATTCATTATCATCAGAAGTTCCATATGAAATTTCCATTTACTTAATCAAAATCCTAAAACATTTGAAACATTTGCGCTCACTCTCTTTCCATAATGAGTAATGTACTAGGAACAGTAATCATGAAAAATGCACTTAGCAGCCGTGTAGAAAAAGTAATATCAACTGGGTCTGCTGTTTAGTGATGCTACAAATTTAACTTAGTATTTAGACTGATTCTAATTTCTAGCACTCTCCATTAAAAAAAAAAAAAATATTATCAGGAGGTCATATCAGTGTTAGCTTCCTATCTGATTTTGTATAAACACAATTTTGAATTATCCAGGTACATTTGCGGGTAGTTAGGGCTGATCTCAGAGAACCTGTTAAAAATGATGAAGGTAGAATTTAGGCACCCATCTTCAAAACTGCAATACACAGTTCCCTGCCGCCAGGTTCCCTAAGCTTGGCCAGCCTGCCTAAACCCTGTTTAGCATGAAAGCTGCCCAAAAATGTACGGGTTTGCATCATGCCCAGCCTTCAGACAGCAGGTAGATGCTGGCTCCTGCCCAAGTCCTGCAGGAGCTGGAGGGTGGTGCTGAAATCCCCCAAGGGGCCAGCCTGGCAGGTAGTGCAGGTAGGCACGTCTCGGGTGCTCCAGCAGGCAGGGCTCCTCCACACAGCCCGTGGCAGAAGTATCGGACTTAAAATAATGCTGCTGCAGAAAAGGCAGCAGTAGTGGCTGCATCTCATGTTCCCACGGTAGCTGAATGGCTAACCCAGTTAACCAGGGAGTGTGGTTTAGGGCCCTTCTCAGCTAAAGGTGAGCCAAGCATTACTTTCTCATCTGACCACTTTTCACCCTATTTCAGACAATGGTTATTCTTTCACATGCTTCACTGGACATAAGTGTAGATGCAATATTTCTCAAACTTTTCAGAAGCATCACTTCCTCTGAACTTACACTTCTTCAAGCATGAGATACTTCCTTGAGCCCCTTGATAGTGAGAGGAAGAAAAACCTGCCATGTACACTAAATAGCCACATGAGTAGTAACTTTGCTGTTAAGTGAGGAACCCAGGCAATCCACCCTCACCTTCTGAGGCTGTTAGTACAGCTGATTTCAATTCCCCTATCCTGGCAGAGTGTGGATTTCTATCAGCACAGAGTGATCTTGTTGGTTACTATTAAATCATGTATTAACAATCCTCTGTATATGCCAAAAGATATAAAATGTAAAATTAGTTGTATAGCATGTGTGATGTACTTACTATATACATATAGACAGCTGATATAAGTTGAAAAAATGTGAATGTGATCAGAAGGGATTACGACATTTTAACTATTTGCTAAAACAGTTCTTCATCAATGTACAGGTGTCCATTTGAGATGTTGAGGCCGTGATGATCACAAAAAAGCAAGTCAAAAATCAAATGCATTGTTGTTGTTTATTCAGATGAGTGAAGCAGAGGTTAATGGGCAATTTGAATCGGTGTGTGAATCAGTGTTTAGTGAAGTTGAAGCTCAGGCAATGGATGCCCTTGACCTCCCTGGATGTTTCCGAACAAGAAGCCACAGTTACTTGCGTGCCATTCAGGCAGGCTATTCCCAAGATGATGAATGTTTACCTGCGATGGCATCATCCAACATCACCTCAACTATCAGGTCAACCACAGGTAAGCGAATCTACACTGACCCTTCCACTGTTCTGCATGTAAAAATATGTTGTCTTGCTTTGTAAGAGGATGTTTGACACTGGAAGTAATTTCCCTGTGTAGTACCCAGTATTCTTAGATTTGCAGTACTGTACTGTTGTGGGTACAGCTTGGAATAAGCTCCTTCTGGGGAGAATCCTGCGAGCATAATACCATGGACCTAGACTTTTAACCTCCATTTCCCATGCATAGTGTTATCCAGCTGCAAATATAAAAATGCAAGCATCATTTAGATATTGTTAGACATTTATATATTTTTATCCATCAAGTCATTGATTTTCTAAATGAGATGAGTTGCGATTTTTTTAATTTAGGTCCTTAAAGTACCAAAAGAAAAAGAGAAGCAAAATTTTAAATATTTGGTCTAAACACTTGCAGACAATTAACTTGACAAGGAATTAATTAATTACCTTTAGCAAAGGTGTAACCAGTTGTATCAATACACTGAATCATAAACATCATGGCAAGCTTCACACATCTGCTATTACTAATCAGTGATCATTAGCGTTCATTGTTATACCATTCACTGTTAGGATCTTTTTAACATGCTTCTGGCTACTTTCTTTTCTCTTATTAATTGCTTAGCAAAGATGATAGCTTTATTTATTTTAGAATAATAACGATTAGTATTGGTAGAGAAAAGATTGCACAGATTGCAGTTAAATAATTAAATCTATAACAGAGTAATTAAATCTGTAACAGATATGTATTCTTTGTTAAGTGATGCAGATTCACTTTTATGTTACCAAATATGTTAATGACAGTTTCTAATTATGATATTGTCCTCGTCCCATACTGCTAAATTGCAGTGCAGGCTACCCATCTACAAAAGGTAAAAACAGAACTCAAAACATATCATAAAAAATAAATTTTAAATTATTTGCTTGACACATCAGTGGGAGCTTAAAAAGGAAGTAAGCTGAGGTTGGATAACATAAATTTTCACTCCAGAAGTAGCATAAAATACTATTTTATGGTAAGCACAATATATTAATTAATACATATAACTTTGTGTAAAATCAGAAGTTGTGGCCTACAATGCCTAGATGTAACATCTAGGGATATTTCTGTCCTTTGTTTAATAGAGATGTTATCATGATATAAAATGGGATTTTATTGCTACTCCAGAGACTAATTTTCATCTTTGTCCTGTAGTACTGTGTGATTATTATGAAGAAACCTTCCAAGGCAAAAGACACAACTACTAAGTTGGTTGGTTTTAGCCTAAGCTGTCTTGAGTTTATATGTTAAATAAGCCCAGAATTCTCTCTGGAGGAATTTATTTTATTTTCTCTCAAGCAACAAAGCTGAATAATAGAATGTGTTTGGGAAAATAACCAGATTAGGCAGTAAATATGTTTGTATCCCAGTGTTTTCATACTTATGAAAAATGTTTTGCATTGACTAGCACTCTGCTGATTAAATACTGTGGGTTTTAAAACTTTAACCTACGTTTCACGCGAGGCTTCTCCCTCATCTCAGAAATTATACGTCAGATAGATATTCTTGCCCAAATATGTAATCTTTCTGCTTTGTTGTAGGGAGGTGATATTGACATTGTGGAGTAAAAAGTTTATTTGAGATGTTTTTCTGAGCCAAAACTGTTTCCAAGCCTATGGACTATATACAGTTCTGAGTGTGGTTCTATATTCAAAATACTTTCTCTGTACCACTGATCAAGTTTTTCCTCAGCTTCTCTGTAGGGTAAATATTCAAATTAGTAATATTTATCTGATTTAAAGAATACTAAGGATTATGTAATTCCTTATTAGTTGAAAATTTCAGTTGCCAAATAAGTTCTCATTTTTAAAACCCCTAGGGGTAAATCTTCCCTATTTCTCTCTTCAGGCCCTGTCACTTTGGAGGGAGATGCTTCATTTCCTATCATTACTACGATTAAAAAAAAAAAAATAATCTTACTTCTTCAGTCCTCTCTAAAAACTGCAAAAGAAGCAGTTGCCTGGAATGTGAAAATGGTGTTGGCAGATATTTGACATTTATATGGGCTTCATTCAAACAAACGTCAAAAAGGTCAAAGTTTCACATCAGCCTTCAGTTCAAATTCAGTCTTTTGAATTCTTAGGAAAATTACATTACATTAATTCCTTTTTAGCTTCTGATGTAGCAAACTCTTCTTGGCAAAGGAACTAAAGCAATTTCTTAGAAAATTAATAGGCATTGCAATTTAATTATTACTTGAAATTTTAGTAATATAGGTCATGACTGCCTCTTATCGATGTTGTAAAGCAATTAAATCATAACACACAGGCTTAGCTAAAAATTAATTCATGTAACTAAAAATGTAAATCAAAAATTAAAACTGCAATATTTGATCTATGATTTCAATTACAGAAGTATGGAATATATATTTACAGCATGCATTTTCCTAAAAAGTTCCTAGATGCATTAGCACCTTTCAGAAGGTAAGAAGTTTGCAGCTATGATGAATATTATGTGAGACATTATTAATGGAGAATGTAAACAGGGTTTTCTAATCGATGGGATAAGAGCTAACTAGCTCTTTTTAAATGTATACAACTTTACAGAGAAAGCCCAGTAGGTTCACTGGTAATATCTATGGTACTAATAAACACATAACTTTTACACAGACCCACACAGCTTAATTATTACCTTAATTATTTTTGAAGCCAGACTTCTCCACCTCTGATGGAGTCTGTGTGACAAGATAAAGGGCACTACCTGTTGCCCCAGGTGTAAATGAATGAGACAAATGACAATGCAGAGGAGGCAGCCAGCCTTGCGCACACACTGTAGCTAGACCTGGACTCTGTGTGACCCCTGCTAATACTCATATTTTATTGTGGTTATGGCATTTCTAGCCATCCTGTTTCATTTTGTAAAGAGATAATGAACCCAGTAGAAAGTACTTCATGTTAAAAGCCCTGAATGACAGCGTATGCTTTCTGTCTCTGAACTGTATCCAGTTGCAGCTGTCAGATGCACAGCTGAGAAAATACAGCTCCAGCTGCTGCTGCCTCCCACCTTGCCCCTCCATCACAGACAACATGTAATTTCCTGAATGGGAAGTCACAGAGTGCAGCAGTCATCCTAAGTATTACTGCCTTACATCTTTGCTACTCTTGCAAGCAATGCTTTGCTTTTCAGGAAGAGTTCACAAAATCTGGGTCGCTTTTCCAGGTGGGACCAGCTCGGTTCCCTATTGTGTTCACTTGGAAGGCTTCTTTCCGGTGAAGTCTGAGTAGTGTGGCAGAGTGCTGTGGGGAGGTGTGCAAGCTACCTGAAGTAGCAGAGCCGTGGCACCATCAGCTCAGTGCGTAGTGAGCCCTGGCTGTGTAGCCCTGTTGGGAAGCAGAGCACGCTAGGCTGGGAGCAGTGCTGCAGTAACACATCATCCCACATGCAATACCTAGGTTGTCTTACTGAAAATTAATTTAAATACCCTGGTACAACGCTGGGTTGTGCTATGAAAACGTAACCAATGAGGAGGTCTGGAAGATATTAACCACTCTCTCCCTTGTTAGCCCTTTGCCTGAGAAAGCCAACTTATTTTTGTTAGATGTACTCTATATGTCTTATTCCATGTGTTATTGTTCCTCACAGGGGTTTTTTTTTTTTTCTCTCCTGCTGATGTTGTTTGGTTTTACCGTGAATGCAGAAATATTACTGGGTTGCAATGATACTGCAGGTAGCAGTTAGGATGATCTCCTGTGAAGCAAAAGGACATGTTAAAATCCATGTTCTGAGACAGAGAGTGATTTGATATTTGCACCTTTGGCCATCCAGGATAACCAAAACCAGGTTATTGCCTTTTCAGATGTGGGGGGCACACTCAGTTTCTCCTGATGGCATTATTACACATTGTATAAACCACTTTCACCTTTACTGAGAGAGACACTACCACTCTAGCCTGCTGCTCAGGACACTCGCCCATCAGGTGGGATATCTGCTCAGTGAATATTGCTTTTATATGCAAATTGAAACTGCTGAAGCAGAAAAGACTAAATATCGTATAAGGAGGAACTGAAGCACTCTGGTCAGAGGTAGGAAATCCTTCTCCAGCAACTAGCACTGACTGAGTGGCTGTAGAGGAATGAAGTTGGGTTAACTGGCATTGATAAATGCAACTGTGGGCTGGCTTTAGGGGTGTTGGCCGATGTAGATAAGGTGCAGCTGAGGCTGGTTCTGGTAAGGGGTAGAGAGCCAATGAAGAGAGAGCAGAGAGAGGAAGAAGCAGAGAGAGGAAGAAGCAAGATAAGAGAGAACACATGCTCTGCATGAGGTGAGATGAGGAGAAGGCAGCAGAGGGACTGGCATGAAGAGTATGCTGGTATGAGATGGTAAAAGACCTTGTCACAGTGTGGTAGTTTGGAGAGTGCTGTGACAAGTGGCCTCAGTTTATTTATCAGACTAAAAGCTGAAGAACTTAAAGGGAACATCTTTTTCAGTTTCTTAAAACTACTTTGCATTTTCCTCTAACCTGTTTTTTGGCTACAACTGTATGTTTTCATGAAAGGTTTAATGACAAAAAAATCTACCTAGCTGTGGACTTCAGCAAAATGGGGATTGGGTCATGGTACATAAAAGCATCCTGGGTTGTTATCCTATCTTAGGTGTCAGTCCAAGATCACTTCTCCTGCTTCATGGATTTCCAGTCAATATTTGGAGAAGCACTGCTGGTTTCAGGGGATATAGTTACTCGCCTTAAGTGACCAGTACACTGTATTACAGTGACTTCATTTTTCTAGAAAACAGCAAAATGCAAACCTGTCAGATCGGTTGTATATGTACTTCCTTTTATCTAATTCATAGTAGGTAGCTTTACTAAATTCATGTGTATGGAAGAGTCCACTGAAAAAGGTGATAAGTAGAGAGCTGTCTTTTGTCCATTTTACTTTTCTCAGCCAGTAGGACTCTGCTTGGCAAGGAGTAAACTCGGAGAATTCCACATTTGCTGAACTATTGAGCAGTAATTCCAAAACCAATTAATTCAGACAAGGTCACATTGCATGAGGGAGTTTTCAATTACAGCTCATACGATTCCACAGAATGCCTGAGAAATTGCAGGTTTCCTTTCTCCTGACTTAAAGCTATTTCCAGATTTCCATTTTTTAAACAAGGGGCTACGTAGGGTGAATTTTTAGTGCACATTTGACATTTAGCAACAAATTGCATGGTCATGTACCTACAAACATAAAGGCATGAAAATATGGTATTTGATTGAGAAGTTGTACTGTTCCATAGCACAGCTACCCCTGCAGACCCCGAAAGGACTGATTCTCTGGTTGCTGTCTGAACACTAATGAAAGTAGTTATTCCTTTTGGGCTTGGTTTTGTTGTGGGTTTTTTTTTTTTCCCAAAGATATGAGGATACCAGGGCAGGCAAAAGTTTGGTGCTACTACATATGAAGCTAATGGAGTTCACTGAAGGATCACTAAGAAGACAAAGGGTCTCAAGCATCTCTCCCATGAGGAAAGGATAAGAGAGGTGGGACTCTTCAGCCTGCAGAAGAGAAGGCTCAGAGGGGATTTATAATTGTTTATAAACATAAAAATTGGGAAAACACACTCCTCAGTTCCTAAAAGAAAAATATTTTATGATCAATAAATGCATTACTTTTTTTTTATTTCCTCAAGGATAAGATACTTCATGCAGGTGGCTGCTTGGATCTTAATCCAACACGCTGTGGCTAAGAAAACCCAGCCAAATAGGGAAAAACATATGCATGAAGTAACATTTCCACAGTTTCTGTTCTCTCTATAGATATAAATGCTGAGTCTTAGAGGTTTTTACTGGTATCCATTACTAAGTAACAGCTAGCAGTGATATCCACAACAGGCATGTTTAAAACCACAAAACCTTAAGTCCAAATAAGATATAGAAGGCTGTTTTCTCACTTATAATTTGCCTGTTGACTTTGCTTAATTACTGTTGGGGCCCCATGGAATTATCTGGCATTCTGACTCTCTGCAGGCAGCATACCATATATCTGTGGGAGCACTTGGGGAACTTGAGTTAATATGTTGATGCTGTGCCAACTTGGTGTGCCTATACTGTGAGAATAAATCTTACACTAACAAACGATAAGCCCAGTTCTACACTTGGATACACATTTTTCATTGCTCTGGGCTTATAAAGGGGGGATAATTAGTCTTTAATTCTTTTAAATATATTGAAGTTCTGCTGCTATGTGGACACTGCTGTTTAATAGCTGTTCTACATGGTGGAAGTGGCCCAGGGAGTCACCAGGATGAAGGTGACTTTGGTTCAAAGAGTTCAATAGAGGATGGCCAAGGGGGCATTGCAACTGTTCGTAAGTCTGGGATTCCCTGAGACAGAGTAAAGCTGTGCTAATCAGGGCTGCCTGGCCTCTTTAGGCTGATGAGGCATGAAAACAGTGGGAGCGGTAGCCAGGAGCTTTTCATAATTTTCATTCTCCTTGGTACAGATGATCTGCAGAGGCAAAGATAAAAAATGAAGTCACTGCCCTCCATCTATGGTTAGTTTAAAAAATGTGTAATGAGTGTTTCTCCCTTGCTCCTGCTGTTCTGCGCTTGACATAATTCCTCTGTAACCTATTAGATTTGCCAGACAGCTGCTTCTTTCTTTATTAAAAAGGACACCCCTGCTCCATCCCCTGACAGAATTTGGCTTCAAAGCTGTTCTGTGGGATCAGTTTTCACAGTTTTCTCAGCTTCATTTTCTGTAGCATGTTATGCAGAGAAAAAAAATAATACAACAACAACCAAACAAGTATGTATAAGGAAAAAAAATTATGCAAGGAAGGTGATTCACTGGGCAGTGTTTGAAGCCTTGTTGACATGATAGACTGTAACAGTGACAGAGGTAAATCTCAGCCCAGCTGTTCAGCTTGAGGGTGCCAGAGGTTTTTGTCCTCAGGTGTGTCTGTGCAGCTGGGGGAAGCTCACAGGGTGGGCGAGCCTAGAAGCACCAGTTCATCATGTTTCCTTGTAGTAAGAAAGCAGGACCCCTCTCCTGCCGGTGCTTCTCCTTCTGTGTTCCTCCATGAATGAAAAAACCTTTAAGGAGTATTCTCAGAAGCTCTGCATATATTCAGTCCTGGGTTTTGTTGAAGGCATGTATGTCAGGAACCATAATGATGAGATGTGCACTGGAACTACAATGCTTGCTGTGCTGGGTATACAGACATCATTTTGATTGCATTCTGACACTAATTTTTACTAGCTCACATGTAATATTTCATCCATCAGGGCCTCAGTCCATTAGTTAATGTAACTAAGCATAACTCTGTTAAAGTTGACCCAGTTTTGCTTGCTGACAAATTGGCCCTCAGCTTTGTTATGCTTTCAGTACAACAGGGGTGTGAGTTGTGTTCTGCTGTGGCTCCTTTACAATAATTGATGCATTATATTTATTTATTTGTAATGCATGCAGCCACAGGGGAATTCCTCTCCCATGGGTCCTAGCAAGGGCACAAGGGCCAGCTGAGGCTATGTGTGAAGAAAGAGAGCTACACTTCAGAATAACTATAAACTCCTTTATGGCAAGTCAGGTCTCGCTTCTATAGGGACCCTTCCACTTCCAGAATATCCATTGGCCAGTAAAGCTATTTCCAAAAATGTATTATCAGACACTTAAGGAGGCCAGTTCAGGTGCTTTCACTGTGTTCTGCCTCGTGGCGAGGACGTTTTGATTAATGTTTGCCACTTACAAATGTACTTCTCCTGAGGGACATTATTTTTAACTTGCAAAATTGCCTTTTCCAGGAGAACAGAATGGTAGTGGGAAGCTGCCACCCAAATCCTTCCCAGTAACGGAGGCACCTGAAGGCAGAGACAAAGTTCTCCACTATTTAAATAAAGCCATATCTATGTTTCAGTGGAGAGGCACAGTAGTACGAGAAAACCTTTTATAGTTACCTTTAGTTTTACTTCCAGCAAATTCTCTTTTTTGTTAATATAAAAAAACCTGTTGGGATGCTTGCGCATCTCTGCAGCCTCTCAGCAACTCCCATCCACTATTTTCAGTTCCCTAAAATGGAGTTTCATCAAGATAAGCTTGAATGTAAGTCTCCACTTCTGTGTCAGGAATTTTATTCAGACTTGGATCTACCCCAGGGGGTAATTGGTAAACCTTATACTTAAAATGTACTTGAAAGATTTTTTTACAGAGGATCAGAGAAAATAAAGATACTAAAATAAAATAAAGATTCCTAGGGCATAACCAGAGAGAATTAGCCTTTGGCCTGGCAAGTTAGTTGAGCGGTGTGGATTTTGCATCCGGATTGTTGTCTAAACATAGATGCTTTCGTGCAAACTAGTTGTCTAAGTTCCCATGACAATAAATTCAGATTAGTTCAAAGATAATTGGCTGGTACCATTTGAGACATCCACATGGGACCTACCAGAGAATTGCATCTTTCTGGGCAAGCACCTGTAAGCTAGGCAGGAGGGCCTAGGATCTCTGGAAAGGCATTAGATACTGATGTTTTAGGTGGGTTTGACTCAGACTGAATACAGTGTATGGATCCTACTGTGTACCAACACAGAATTAAGAAACCCCTACCTACAGCGAGGTGTCTTACACATACCTAACAGCATTCCGATGCTTACTAGCAAACTCTGTACTCACTGTAAGGCCAAAGTTTACCCTCACAATATAGTCCATTAAAATACACACACTCGAAACCACAAATATCAGAACAAGCAAGTAACTCATTGCTACTCTTCAAGGACAGCTAGAGGACAACCAAACAGGGTTAGGGAAGATACTGAGTTTGAACTGAGTAACCTATCTCTTGGCTTTCCGAGACTGAGAACGGAATATCAAGGACCTATCAATGAGTCATGATTTTTATATGCATTTCTTGATCCTTTGGGATAGTTCTGTCTCCAGAAAAATACATATATTTCCACTCTTTTCCTCCTTCCCCCAAACACGCACACAAAAAAAAAAAACAACAACAACAAAAAAACAACCAAAAAAAATCCCCAAAGATTTCAGTCATAAAAATTCATCTCACCTAATACATATATCTAAAATGTAGCTGTCAAAGGCAGTCACATTAATGTCCTATTATAGTCAATGAAATGTGATTTATCTTCTTTAGGATTGGTATCTGCTATGAAAGAAGTTGCCCTCTGGATGTCCCTATTTGTTGCCTACAATGATAGCACAGTATAGCTACCTAACTTTTATAAATCTGACATAAAAGTCGAGCCTATTCAAACTGCATTATAGGATGAAACCAAAGATTAAATCCTAGTCGCACTGAAAGCAAGGATAACTGAGAAGGCCGTGCTCTTACTGGGTCAAGAGCATCATTTGCTGCACTTAAATACAGGGTTGGCAGCCTGCAAGTAGCATTCTGAGCACTGGTTTTGACACTGATAGTAACTCCATCTGCATCTTGGGTAAAATGATTTCTTGATTTGACTATTGCCTGTATTGTTGCCAATCTCAAAAGTGCACTCTCAGATTGTGTCCGGACTTCAGCTCTCTGTGGATTAAAAGAATGATTTAAAGGTATTAAATTATCTTTAATTAAAATATATTGTAATCACTTACATTCTATAATGTAGGGCCATTATCATAATGCACTGTTAAAATTATTCTACTGTGCAACACTTCCTTAAGATTAAGTAAGCAAACGGTTTTTCTCATCCCATTCAGTTTAGAATTCCTTACTCTCTGTTAAAGAAAATCACAAGCTGCACATAGTTACTGTAAGAATAAGAATAGAAAATATACCAACAAAACCAATGATAAGCCTACATAATATGACCATAAGTGGGTTTAGGAGGCTGATGGAAATTATTTGACTTGACTGACAAAGGTATGTGGGAGTTCAAGGCAATTGGTTTTTTGTGGTTTTTTTTTTTTAAGTACAGAATTACAGCAATATTGGTTTGAATCTATTGAAAAACGTTTTCAAATTTTCTGGTTTATTTCAATGTGAAAAGAGTAGCCCAGTAAGAGTGACTTTCAGCTTTTGGAGCAATTTTTTCTCTTTGTCTCTTTCTGTTTTGATGATGTGAAAAATGTAACCTTTACACCTGAAAAGCTGCACCTACATTCTGTAAATAAAACAGAGTATAGTTAAAGGTACCTTTTTCCTTCCTGCAACCAAAAAACTGAGATGGCATTTTTTTAATGCAACTTCAGTATTCTGGAGGCACATAGGAGCTATTTAGAAGAGCAATACAGCTGTCAGCACTTTGCCATACCATCGACAGGATGCTGGTTAGGCTATAATTTCTCACTAATTAACTGATCTAAAATAGAACCCTTTGTAACTAGTCCATCAGCAATCCATGAGGTTTGTGTTGCCCACATGTCTCTTAACTTTGGCAAAGGCTTACAGTTCCTGATCTTGATGTCTTGTTTGATTTGCATTTCTGTTTTGAGACTAACATTAATTACACTGTCAAAACAGATTTTATCGTTTACGTAACATGGGCTGCCTACAGACCTAAGTTTCCTCAATATGGAGGTAACAACTTACGCACTGAATGACTTGATTACAGTAATTCCTTTTATACTGTTCTCCTCCTGGGAGATTGTACTGTATACTTAAGACTCCATTTTTTTCCAAATTTAGTGGTCGCATCTGCACTTAATTGTTAGTTTTCTGTACAAAATCAGATAGATGTACAGAACTTAAGGCTAAATTGATCTACTCTGAATATTTCATCTAACCTGATGCACACAGAGATTTTTTTAAAGAAAAACAACTCCTCCAGTCATTTTGCCTTACCCCACTAAATTCTGATTGAGGTTATGTGCCATGCTAATGATTTCAGTCTTTTTTCACAAGTGCTATAGAGATTCTCTTTAGCAGTGAGATGTCAGAAACAGATGCTGCTTAAAAAATAGCATTTTATATGGGATTCATATGATAGCACTGTCTACAGTGACATATTTTGAAAAAGGTTTTAAAAAGGCAAATATAAGAAGCACAAATTTTGCCTATGTTATGATAATGGTCCAGATCCTGAGTTTGTGTGAACTGGTCTGACTGCACTGACTTCAGTATCTGCGTCGTGAGTGAGATTAACAGTACAGTCTAGTCCAGTGCCTAAAACTGTGCAGTCAATTTAAAGCTACAGAAATACTGAGGGTTTGCTTTTAATACCTCTGTGGAGCTACAAAAAGACCTTGGGCAAAGCTATTACTAGCTGCTATGTAGTGGCTCGAGCAGAAGGGATCAAGGAGCAGGAAATTAAGATTCCATCATTAATGCAAGCAAATTCCACTCAGGCTTGCTTTAACAGCCAGCTCACAGGGGGTGTGGAGCAAAGGAGATGAAGCTCCCACCTTTTCATTGAACACAGGTAATGGAAGACAGGAGAGGTTATGTCCCAATGCATACCAGAGTCCTACCAGTGCTGTCACAAGGGCAAAGCTTTTGGTTGGAGTTTATCTGACCTCTGTAGGCATTTCAAAATTAGATGTCCTGTTCTAAGCTGGTTGTCCTTGATTTTTGTTACGATTGATGGAGAAAAGTAGGCACCTGCATAGGATGATTCATTTTGTGGTAAAATGAGCATCTAAGATGGGTAAGAATTGCCCCCAGAATTGCTTATTTTTCTCCCAGTAATTCTAAAAGAGATCAGGCAACTCACGTAGACTTGGATGACTGTTTTTTAAGTGGCTAACATGAGGTGAGATGGATTCCCATGTATAGTTCTGAAATACTGTCTTGAAGGTATGATATAATTCATTGTTACTAAAAGACCCTGCTTAAAAAACTGGCACAGGATACATGCAGCATTTTGCCCCCATGGGCTATGGCAACATAAGACCATCAATTAACATCTGACTTTGGGGTGTAACAAATATCCAGGTTTACCTAAACATAGTACATGTAAAATGACCCATCAGGAAAAAAGATTAGGAAGTTATAGATACCTGCCACACAGAAAATGCTTTGGGTTATGTGGTTTAAATAAAATGCAGCCCATCATATAGACGAGGGGTCCTCAAACTTTTTAACCAGGGGCCGGCGCGCGGATGAAGTGGCAGGCAGTCGTCTGCGGCTGCTTGGTTTCCCCCCCAACCCCGGCGGGGGGTCTCTAAATACCGGGGGCCGGATTGAGGACCCTGGGGGGGCCGTATCCAGCCCGCGGGCCGTAGTTTGAGGACCTGTGATATAGACTGTGCTGATAAAACTCACCTGCATGTAAGCAGTCTTTCCAAGAAAATACCTTACAAAAATATCACTGTGAATGTATCACTGTTTCTTACTGCTTAATCTGGAAAGCAAGAAACAGGGTTCTTTTCATGGATGTCCAAGCTCAGAAAGACTCTACTGAGAAACTACCTACCCGCTCCCTTTACCAGCTAGGATTCGTTGTGGAGGGCTCAATGAGAAAAGGGAAGAAGCAGGAAGATACGTTAATAGCTAATGTATCTCATTATGTTTGAGGGAAGTCTGTCCAGGATTCGAGTAAAAGCATTAGCTTAATTAAAATTCTCTCTTGAATTGCAAACACAGTATGACATTGGTAAGTTTTAATGACTGTTTTTGCGATGTTTGAGTACTCTTACAGTACGAAAAACCACTCTCATAACCTTACAAATGGAGAAACTCTTCAACATGGAAAGCCCTCAGAAATGACAGGATCTTTCACTAGCAGGGCAGCAAGCGGAGGTGTGGGCCTATGCAGGGAGCAGCAAAGAAAAGGGCTGCGAGAGGCCAGACCGTAGGAGAGCACAATGTGACTTCCTCGCCTACCCTATGCTCACATACAGCCAATGTTTCAATTGAAGTGCAAAGAGGGTGTGTTTGTGAAGTACTTTGAAGGACTTGAATTTACATTCAGTTAGCACTGCCTAGGGTCTGGACACGGAGCAAAACGCTTTTTTCCGTGCAGAGCCTGAGCACACACTGCTCCAGCATTGAAAAGAGAAAGTAAACCCCAAATCACAGATGTAGGTCTTTGAGGTGGCCACTGATGGCACACATCGAAAACAGCAGACCTGGATCCGAACAGACTAATTTTCCTTAACCTTTTCCCCTCATTCTAGCTGATCACTTTTTCTTAGTTAAGCAGCCAGAATCTATACATGCCAAAACTAAGCTTTTCTAAGTCATCTTATTATGACTGAACTTTAAATTACTGGTCCAGGAAGGAACCTCCTTTCTAATACTTCAAAATTTGACTTTATTAAAAGTCAGATTTGCTTTGTAAAAATTGAACTGGCCTGTTTGATCCTACAGTCTCCTTTTAGTTTTGTTTGGCATTGGAGACCAGTGTATAATGGAAGTTGACAAGAGGCATATGTAAAAAGATGTGTCCCAGCATCTTCTGTGTTAAATAGAGACTTGTATTCCTATTTTTGACATCCATGGCTTGGTAGAAAAATCATCAAAGAGTTCGTTCTTTTTGTGGGAAATAGAAATTCCTTGAGTGGCTGAGATTTTTTTCCTCAAAAGTCTCCTTTGGCTTCTTAATGGTCTTTTACTGTTCATCATTCTTTGTTTCAAGAAGTAACTGTTACACGTCCATACATACATTTTTACTTGAAGTGTAGCTCAGAGGTCCTGGTGACCACGATGGAACATAGTGAAGAGATTTCGGGGCATTTCAAGGACAGCCATGTAGAAACCTTTGGCTAGAACAGTATGCATGATGGTCAAAAGACTATACCAATAACTGAGTGGTCTTTTCATACAGGATTAGATTTAACTGTAGCCTTTCATTATGAGAAAGCCTGTTTCT
The DNA here is from genome assembly GCF_023634155.1 of Falco peregrinus. Taxonomy (NCBI): domain Eukaryota; kingdom Metazoa; phylum Chordata; class Aves; order Falconiformes; family Falconidae; genus Falco; species Falco peregrinus. The sequence goes on from NC_073727.1 coordinate 69,300,029, forward strand.
CCTCTCCTGAAATGGTTTCAGGGCTAGCATTCACCTTCCCTGTGCAAAGCAGAAGATCCAGCATCAGCCTGGGAGCCTGCACCGTGTTTCTCTTGGCGCTGTGGTTACGCAGAGAAACCTTGTCTGCCTGCAGCAACATACCCCTGGGAGCTCTGCCTCCAGGGCAGCTCCACACTCCCAGCAGAGCAATTATCCTCCTTCTGAATAAACCTCCTTACAAAACAGAAAATCCAGTTTACTCCTGCCGTGTGTCATAAGGGACAACTGTTTTCTTTAATTGGTGGTGCTCTTATGTAAATTCATCATCCAGTTAACTTTGTGATCTCAACCTAAATAATGCTATTTTGACTAAGTGCTTAGTGGTTACACTGATTTGTAAGAACCCCTCAGATGACTCTATCTTGCAAATGGACTGACAGCAGTGATTTATGAAAAGGCTGCCTTTTGAAAGGTGTTCAGAATGTCACCTACGGCCACTGATATTTCATCAAATACATCACATTTCTCTTTCTGCCTTTTCTCTGTGAATCTCTATGGATAACCTGAAGTCATATCTAAATGGAATTATTTTAGTCATTTTATTTCTTGTATGAACTGTGTTGGCACTGAAATATGGGCAGGGTAACTGATTTCTATGGCTGTAGCAACAGTAACCTTAAGCAAGTTTAGTTAAATGCAGTATAGATTAAGAGGGCTAGTCTACTTCCAGGTATATTAATTAAAGTAAAAAAAAAAAAAAACTGTTACTTATGAATTACAAGAACACTTTCCTTGGATTTTTATTGTATATATCCAAACCACCGAATTGCCAGTTCTCCAGTGCTGGGACTGTTTTCCTGGTTACTCTGCAGTATTGCCATAATGCCTGGTTCTGACTGGCGCTTCCCGACTGGGATCACAAAGCACATAAGACAAATTAATGCATTTTACAGAACAGGTCACTTGTAGCCATCTCTGTGCTAAATTCAGCACTGACAGGCAAACTTGCATATGTGACAGTCATCTGGCAGTTATCAAATATAAGTTGTGTTAGGAAAAAATAACTGGACCTGGCATAAACAGGCACTGCAGTCTTTACATAAAGGCAGTGATCCTTACAAAAACAAATTGATGTGTTACACTTTTTACTGCCTGAGTGACAAATTAATGCATGTTATGCTGCATTGCTACCTGCTCCTTTCTCCTGAACAATTTGTACCTGGTTTTCATCATCATTTAATCTAACCCACTATGAAGAGCACAGAACCATTTTGGTTTCTCTCCATTTCTCTTCCTCCTCAAAGGGAAATCCAGTCGAGCCAATTGCACATTTATGTTGAAGTGGGGCAAGTACCTGAACAGTTAATACTTTGATTAAAATGGTTTAGAACTCGTATAGTTTAGAATTAGAAGAGGTTTTTTACTATTTTTATCATTTTTGGTTGATGATCATAAGCTAACAGATGGAGACAGACTATCGTATAAGCTCAAAAAAATATTTTCCCCATTTTATTAAAAAAGGCAAAAAATAAATTCAGCTTTCTATATTAAGGTAGCCTTCGAATAGAACTGGAAGGAAAATTTGTTTCTTTTTCATAATTCCTTCTGTGTTTAGCTTAAACATTATAAGGATAAATTTACCTCTTGTGCCATCTACTTTCTTTTTCTTTGCATTTCAGAGCAGCTTTAGATTTTACAAATTAATTAACAGTGTGGCAGAAGGCTGTTGCTTTTACTTTGCTTGAGCCTCATTCCTCAGCAGCAGGACTGGTGAGAGAAATATCAGGAGTGCCCAGCATATGCAGACTAAAACTACTAAGGAAATGAAAGAAATCAGAAATCTTTGGTCATCTTCTGTGAGCCACAGAAACAACAGAATTGTTATCAATCCAGGATTGATATATGTCAAAACATGAAGCATGTCTGCTCCTGCTGAAGGCCACACTTTAAATCAGGCTGAAGTCACACTGTGACAGCTCTGCCCTCCTGGTGCTCTGCTTTTGCACACCCCTGTCCTCACGCTGTGTTTCATCCCCAGATGTTTTGCTGCCTCTGACACCCAGCTTGTACTGCTGTGGCTGAAGACAAGGATCCTCCACCCCAGATTTCTTTTTCCTAGTTCAGCTTTTAACACCAGTTCCCTGGATGAAGTTACTCAGGCACTGTTGTTCTCCAGCTCTTAGCACCCCAGGGCTGCATGGCCCAGCACCAGCCTCCCCTGCAAGGACAGCAAAACCCACCACAGCTCTGGATTTTGTAGGAGGGTGGCCCAAGAAATGGGAAAGACATGAAACAGCGCTGAGGGGGGTTTATGTGCTCACTTTGAACTAATAACCACTAAGGCAAATAAAAGTTGCAGGGTACCAAATGATGTAAAGCTGACAGGAGCTCCTGTCCATCAGCGTAGGTAGGGGATGACAAATGAAAACTCCATTTTCTGTTAGAAAAATGAAATGTTTCTTCCCATATATAATGCATGGTATGTACAACTGCTAGGGCCAAGAACTGGACGTGATAGAAAAAGACATTACTGTTGATAATAGGAACATTCACAGACATAATGGAAAAAAAAAATAATTGGAAGTGACATAAAACTTCATGCTTTCAGACCTTAAGCCAATACTTACTTATTAGAGACCTAAGAGCAAGCATGAACAGTAAACTACGGATTACAGGGTTACTTTTCTCCTTATCTAATATGTAGATATTCTTCTTATCTATTATGTAGCCCCTAGTCTATTATGTAGTCATCTTTTAAATCTGCAACACATACCAAGTTTATCTAAGACAAGTCCTGATCACATTATTCATCTAAGTTATCCCATTTACTTCACTAGAACCGCTTGAGTGATTAAAGCAAATAGAATTTGGTGGCAAGATTTGCCTTGCAAATTCACGCCTCCATCCTCTTACCTGATTTTGTTACAGTCTCCAATTAGTGCCAGATTTCTGTGGCTCTGAAACTGTTGTTCCAGATATGAACTCATTAACTGTGTAGAGATGGATTTTTTTTATTCCCTGCTAAATATTTGATCTCTGTGACTGTAGCTTAGAAATTAATCACATTTATTCCTGCCATATTTCACTGTAAATATGCAGCCAGTTTTTCACAGACTTTCAGTTTTTCTCCTCGTTTCTTCTCCTTGTTGAAAATCCACAGGTTTTTTAATTCCTGTTTAGTGCTCACGATTAAATGCTTGCCAGAATACTGCAGTAGCTGTAATACTTGGTAGCTTTAAGACATGTCACTCTACTGAAACAATCAGAAATTTCCAGAATAAAATATTCAGTCCTAGGGGGAAAAAAGGCAAAAAAAAGGGAAGTGACTGTTTTGGTTTTGCCACAAGGATAATTTTTTCTTTTTTAGAAATGTAAATGAAGATTAAATTAGCTATGAAGGGTTTCAAAAGAAGTTTAACATTTATATTCATTAGAGAGAGAAGTGATCTGCTGCTCGAGTAGTAGGGATATACTTGCTTGTGATGTTTCATTATCACATGTACCATATGTTTCATTATTCACTGCTATTCTTGTGCATGAAGACAGACGATAAAACCCAGTAAATTAGTTATAACAGTGATAACCTGTCTTATGTTACAGGTAAAAATAGCTTCCTGTTCTGGAGTTCACTCACCCTATCACACGCCATTGTCTCTATTTCTGATGCTTCCCAGCACTTTGATCGCTGGCATCTACATTTGCAGGGGGAAAGTGAGGAAGCAGTATTATGGCAACTTTCTTAGTGGAGACATTCCTTAGAGCCACTGCTTGAGCTCATAAAACACCATCTTTAATTTCCAAGCTCTACAGCCTCTCCCTCCTTTCATGAACTTTCTGTATTCCCTAAAGCGTCTGAAAAATACTGGGGTTTTCTTTCTTCTTAGCTGCTGGTTACAAAACTGACAGGAGATAAGATTGGTGATAGGACAACAAAGCAGCACTTCAAGAGAAGCACATGGTCTCAGAATCTGAAGAGTGTGTTTTCACGTGTTTCACTGTTAGAGCAATTTAGCTCAGAGCAAGACTTTTTAAATCTCTAACAGAATTGAGTGGCATCAGTAGTAATTCAAAATGTGCTTCAGATGAAGGTTTTCACTTCCTAGCTCTGCCTTGCTGTCTTTTCTGTATGACCAAAAAAATCAAAACTTAAGCGTGGTTTTCTCTAGGCTCACTTTTCCCATAGGCTAGCCTGGCCATACAGTTTCAGCAGTCCCAGGTATTAGCAAATTCCTAAACTGGCCTCGTCTCTCCAGAAAGCTGCACCATAGCCTCATATCAAAAAGCACAGCTGCAGAGGCTTCTGACTTCATTGCTCATCAGCTGATATTTGTATAATAGGAAGAAGAACTATCGTAGAATCCTTTTTGGATGCAAGTATCCCGAATTCCGAGGTTACCTGAATCATTGTTGCAATGTCCAATGCATTTAAGAACACCAGAAAAAAGCAAACCTTTTCCTTAAGTCATTTATTATCCTGGCCTCTGCAAGTATACAGTACACTATTTCAGCATTATTAATATGAGAAAACATCATAATTTTCTTTATCTTCCTGCAATTATGGAAGAAATTAATTGGACTTGATTTTCCTGTACAGGAATATGGAAAGCTGTATCACAGTGTGGGTTTTTTATCAGTTGCTTATTTTATGAATTATGATTATACATGCTTTGGGGAAAAAACACTTCCGTAACAGAAATGCTCTTATTAGTACTAAAAAAGTATAGTGTGCTTAGACAATTAGAAAATTCAGATGTATGATATTAATGAATAAATGTCTATCTCCATGAAAGCTCTAAAATTTTGTAAGGAAGCAGTACTGGCACAATTCTGCATCTGTAGAGCTTTCTTGGATGTTTTATTGAGCCTTTTGCTGCAAGACAGAATCTATGTTAAACCAGCCTCAAACCTGCTCTGCTCATCAGACTAAAAGTCTTAGCTCTGCTCATGTGTATCCAGTTCTCACAGTGTTTCAGACCCATTTTTAGATCTATATTTCCATATTCTCTACATTTAAGTATATTCCCCTTCAATGCATGTTCTAAGGATTTAAGGCTCACTGCAGGATAATAGATAAAAAGTCACTGCTTTTGGTATTACTTGTAGTTTTTGCTTGTCCAAATATCTAGTAGCTTTGCATATATTTTAACATCTTTTGCATGCCTGGAATTTCCCTTTATTAACTATATTGTGGATATTTTTAAAAGATGCTTCTTGTGTAAGTAGCCAATCTTGCCTAATGCCAGCCGGTATACCTGGAAGTATTTTTCAAGATTAAAGTGTGGCATACTGTAAATTAGGAGCTTCTGAATAATATTTTTTCCAGTATATTGATGCTATTTTCTTTATACACTGTATCAATACAGAGCCCACAGTTCAAGTGATAACAAGAGGGGGGAAAAATCTTTCTTTATTTCTCTTATCAGCTTTACCCTATGTATGTGGAAGCAACCTCAGAAGCCCCAGTGTGCACCTACCCAGCACAAGCCTTAACACACAAATCCTACTAACTATCTTTCTTCTTCACCTTAATCTGGGACTCCCATTTCTACTCCTTGCTTCCTGGTTGAAAAGAAATGTTGCTGTGGATACCCACCTGACTCTGAGACACTTTCAACTAATAGCGAGGTTCACAGAGTGCTATGTTGCACGATCTTCATTTTTAAATAGCATAATCTTAAAGTTAAGGTGATTCCTATTGTGAAGGTTCCATCAGATTAATCTTGACTTCTCTTTTTCTTTTTTCTTTTCTTTTTTTAATACTTTCCATAGCTGTAACTTACACAAGTTACAAAAAAACACCACCACCGGTACCCCCTCGTACCACTTCCAAGCCACTGATCTCAGTCACGGCACAGAGCAGCACAGAATCCACCCAGGATGCATATCACGACAGCCGGACTCAGAGGATCTCCCCATGGCCACAGGACGCACGGGGGATGTACAACTCCACCGACAGTTTGGACAGCAACAAGGCCATGAACCTTGCCCTGGAAACTGCAGCTGCACAGCGCCACACGTCTGACAGCCAGAGCACCTCCATACGAACCAGTGACAAGGCCATCTTAGTGACAAAAGCAGAGGAGTTTCTTAAGAGTCGACGTTCCTCTATAGGGATCCAGGTAGCCTATCATTAACACCTGCCTGTGATGAATTGCTTGCCTTCTTTCTGTAAATAGCATAGAATGAGTCATTCAGCTTCACTGGCTCTAATAATCTAACAAACAACCCCTGGCTGCTTAGCGTTAATTGTAATTCACATCATGGCAAAGTGGCTGTGCAGAAAAGTCTTTGGCTAATATGCTGTACCTGGAAGAAAATGAATGAATAAATCTCTAGGGAGGTTACCTGTCATTAACACTTGATATGAAAATTATACTGCAGAGCTACAGGTGAACAGCATGTTCATCTCCTTCCCTCCATGAATTCACAGTGCTTTTTATAGAATTACACCAGCTTTAAAATGCTTGACTATTTTTTCCATTATCTTTCTCTTTTGACCTTGGAAAAGTGTAATGCTGCTGGATCTTCAAGTTATTCTACCTAAAAAGAGCTCCCTGGGCTTTCTTCTAGTTGTGCTGGGAAGAAGGTACCAAGGAAGAGAAAGAAATGTGCTGATGTAGATACAACATAGTTACAGATGGCGAGTAATGAAATAACATTAATAAACATGGACTTTGAGCATTCCTCCATTTGTCCATCAAAAAACTGCACTATTTATTTCACCTGACAAAATGTGTGTCAGACTATGCTCAGTCATGTTGTGCTGTTTCAGGGAAATGAAATAAGGTAATTCCACATGAAAATTTTCATTGCTAATCCTTCTACCAAATGGAAAGCACTAGCAAGATAGCAATGGCCATTTGTTTAAATCTCTAAGAAATACCAAGTAGTAATAAGTATCAGAAAGTTGAACTTGCAAAGAATGAAAAATCCTTTGAGACACGGGAATAGAGGAAAATTTAGGGTTCTTTCTACAAAATATTTAATTTCAAGTATGTGAATATCCCCTTTTACATCACTGGGTTTACTTTTGCCAGATCAGCTATAGAGGAAATGCCATGCATTCTGGCATAGTTACAGATATTGTGGAGACAGCAACATAGATCTTGAGAAGGTAATAGTCCATGTAACAAAGCCCAGTGAGTGACTGTTCCTCTACTAGGAAGTACATTATTTTCTTAAAAAAGCAGTAATTCCATTTCCATTAATTTCACAATACAGTCAGAGAAAGGTGTTTGGGTTAAGCATGTCACAGATACTGATTGAACTTCAGTTTAACGTCTTAGTGTGGTATAATTTTGTTTTTCCACAACGTATTAGAGTAATAAGAAGGCACAGGCTTTGCCAGCAAGCTGCTTGTCCATTTCTCAGCATAAAAGTATTTGCTTCTGCTTCTTTAGCTGCAAAGGAGTAGAGTGTAATTTAACAGCAATGGTCAAATATTCAGATGGCTACTTTTCAAATATTTTACAAAGCAATTAGTGTATCCTAAATTGTTCAGAGAAGGGGCTTAGCAGATAACAGTGAAAATCTGAAAGGAGCAGCAAGTAATTTTTTAGTACATTTAGCCCCTGACCTGAAACTTACTATTCAGAAAGGAATAGTGTCTAGTGTTGTTATCTCTTCTCTACAGCAGCTGTGCACAGTGGTATTTAACAACGTTGGTGTCTTGCTTCAGTCAGCGCTGGTATCTCAGCAATTAATTCTGAAACTTTGATTACATCACTTGATCCTGTTTCTTACTGCAGGTGATGACCAGTACTTTTCACTAGGCTCTGACCCTTCTTGGTATGTGGTGTGTTTAATAATACGTGCTTATAATCCACAAAAACATCTGTGCAATGATTTCCATGAAGGCAGCAGCGCTTCTGTAGCAACTTCTCATCTGATGCTTGGCCCATAATACTGGTCCTCAGGTGCACACACTGGAAAAGGCAAATACTGTTTGCAACAGCAGGTCTTAGAAGGATAAGCTGTTTGTTACCTTTTGAGAAGTACGGACTGTTTGGTTGCGCCATTTGGCATTGGATAAGGTTAAAATCACAACATTACCTTCAACCCAGTATCCAGAGAGCACATTTTAGTTGTTTGCGGTTTTTTCAGCAGTAAGTTTCAAACCACATTAGTGTGAAAAATACCTTTCTGCAGCATTTTGAAGCAGAAAATGCTTTTGTTTTGGTCGTATTTCTATTGCCAGGTTTGCAAGGAATAAAAACACATGGTAGAATATCCTTACTGCAAACTATGTAAATAGATATTCATGCCTCCAAAATACAGTTTAAGTATCGAATTTCTTTCAGACTTCTGCATCAAAGCACCTTAGAAAAGGATGTTTTTTATTTGCGTATTTCCTTGATTGACTAAATGACTTGTTTTCTCATTAGCATGCCATGCCAGGGTAATGCATTGAATTTGCATTTATTTGCATTAATTAATTTGCTATTAGGATGGTTAATTTGTGCATTTTTTAATGTTTCGTTCCTTTAACACACTGGTGTGAGAATGCTCGCCAATGGAGCTTCATACAGGAGCACAGAGGCACAAAGATAAGTATGACCAGTGACTCCTCTGCATGTGGAACTACTATGGATTCAGCCTAGGGCTGCCACGTCTTTGGTATATATGATTTATGTAGTGTACATGTAATGAACAGAAGTCCTTGTAAAAGGTTCTGCCAAACTAGGCATGTGCCATAGGATTGGTATTCATACGCATAGGGAACCCAAGCTCCTAGGGGAAGCATTGGCATTTCTATAAAGATCGGTATTACCCGATCTGCAGGGACAGAGAACAGCAGAGATATGGTAACCCATCTCATGGTATGTTAGCCCTATCCCAGATGGGAATTTTGAACAAAAAAATCTTCAGAAACAAAGCTTTTCCAGAAAATAGCTGGTTTGTTGCTGTTTGGGTTTTTGTTGTTTTTTTTTAACTGCCATATTTAAATCAAGAGGAATATTGTCAGATGTGTCAGTAGGCACTGGAAAAAATGTTTATTCCTAAATTCAAATGAAATGCAAAATACTTATTCTGGGATTGAAAATTTAGTCAGTATTCTTAGGAATTTATATATAGGGAAAAGGATAAAACTCTAGTAATACTAGTAGCTATAGTCTTCATATCTGTCTTCTATCATGCCAGCAGAAGACTAATCAAAGTATTAGAATTAAAATGGAGGGTAGAGATTGTCTAGAGTAAAATAACCACTAAGTCAAGAACAAGGTTAGTATATATTCAAGTATTTTCCTTGCTTCTTTGCACACCCTTGTATATATGCTAATGATTAACATTCAGTAATTGCTCTTGTTATAAACCATTTCATATTAAAAGCATTTGGATTGTAAAGTATATGAGGAAATATGTCAAGAAATTGCTCCTTATTTATTTCAAGTATTTCAAAACATGCAGCCCTTTGTTTGTTCTCTATTTAAAAGACATCGAGGCTTCTCAAAATGAACAGAAATCCCAGAAGCAGATGAGACAGAAACAAATTTTCTAATCAGCATGTGGAGGCTGATTCATGACGATATTTTTGGAGACAAGCACTAATTGTAGCGTAGAGAATGGACTCTGTCATCTTCATTTATCGTCTGGAGATCACACTTCAAACCTATCTAGGTTTTTTTTAATCTCCAGAATCTTCATTAAACAAGTCATTCTTATAAATCAAAAGCTGTATTCAGGAGGTCTAGTGCAATCACTTGCCTGCTTAATTTTTTGTGCCAAAAGGGGATCTTCTGTGTAATATTTATGTATATATTTAATGAAATTATTAACATTGTATAGTAAAAACGTTGTTCAGGAAACTGCAGTCTCAAACTGGAATTTCCCTTTAAGGCAAAGCATTAAAGTATGCCACATGGCATACTTAGTTGGATGAGCATCTACATTTTCTTTGTACTGTCTAGGTTGTACCATCCTTGTCAGTGCTCTACTTCAGTGTACGCATAGCAATGGCAAGAAATACTGGCATTGATTACACTGGTCTTTGCATCATAAATGATCCAAAGTTTTAGAGGTATGCCTTGTTCATTCTTCTAAAATCACTGTCCAGCTGCACTTTTGTGAGAGAAGTGCATGAAGTCCTTGGCCTGCAGAAGTCAGTGAAAGTTTTGATAACACCTTTATGGTACAGAGGCTATAACCCGGCCTTTAGAGTTAACACTGACCTGTACATATATATACACACACACATAGGTAGGTAGGTAGGTAGGTAGGTAGATAAAGCCAGAATTGACAGGCTTATCTGGATAGCAGAGTTCCCAGCCAGTGGTAGCATTTTGCCCTCCTCGCTTGTCAAAAAGCTTAGCAGTTGGAATTGTAGTTAAAACAAAGCTATGGTTATTTTAAAGCCATCTAATTTTTTACTCTTCACAAATTACTGTTGCTCGTTTTCTTAACTGCCATCAGACATAATGAAAGCAGGGAAGACACAGATTGCTGCCTTAGAGAATGCTGGTTCAGAGCAATTTGCTACTTAGCAGTAAATGCACCAAAAAATTATGACAACCACTGCTGTGTGCATTATTTTGTTGTTACTATCTCATATTATTTTGACACAAATCCTATTTCTAAACTCTGCCATGAATTTTTAGCAAAAAGTGCTTTCTTAAAAGCAGCAGAAGTTTTCAACCCATTGTAGGATATTTTTGTTGTAATTAGAACTTACTGTGCCAAGCAATGTATTGCAGTAGTCCACATGTTCTGCTGGGAAGTAGTGGAGTAGCAAAACGGAGCCCTTTGGTGAGGCACAAAAAATCACTCAAGTATAAAAGTGTAGGAGTCTTTTGGTGGGTTTCTAAAAATTATTTTGAAAAAGTATATGGGTTTTGGCTGATAAAAGTATTCCATCAGTAAAGGAAAGCAGTAGCAGTTAGTACTATAGCTTATTTCAAGTATTTTTCCTACTTTGAAGTCACTGCATACAGATTAGATCTCCCTGTACCTAAGAACGTTTGTCTGCGTTCACAATTACATGTACTTGATCTACTGTCAAAGGTAGTGTTTTCTTCTCTTTTTCCTCTTGTTATCACTAAGAAGCCTATGCAAGAGAGGAGAGGTGAGTTATGTCCCTTCCTGTGCATCATCAGAGAGATTGTTATTAAATTCTAATTATAGAACAAATCGGTTGCAGCAGTGAAAACCCATTGAGGGCAGTGAAGTTGCATGGGGGGAGATAATGTGGCCTCAAGGACTTCTGTTACTGATGCTTATGACAGAGGAGCAAAAGGCACCAGGTTAAAATCTTTTTTCTTATGTGTTTAGTATCTTAACTTCAAGCCTTCCTTAGAGACAGTATGTATAGAAGTTGAGAATGGAATTTTTAGGACACTACAACATTATGTTGCAGTGCTCATGTATAAAGCAGAATAATATTTCAATACAGAAATAAAGGTTGCTTTTAAGTAATTAAAATTATCAGCTAAAAAAGCTTAGTAAATACTTTGAAGGAATAATTGACTTGGTTCACGCATCCTTTTCTAGAACAAGTGCCTATAAACAAACTAAGATTGATTATAACAAGCAACTTCTTTGCAATAGTGATTTGCATTCATTCTAATAATTTTGTGTTCATATAGTTTACTTGTGGATCGTTGATTACCAAGTCAGTGCCAGTACCTGATACTTAGTTTTCAAGTTTTGGGCTGGATGGGTCAGCAGTAACTGATCACAGAGGATTCATAGTATTGTTGGCTCCTTGTATTGGCAGCAAAAAAGGGGAGTGTTATGCCTTTGTGAATGGTAAAAGAAGTAAGATAGAAATAATCTCAAAATGTTCCATTAAATTTCCTATTAATATTAAAAGCCTTATGGGCATATTATAAACCCATGAAACAATATTTTTCATGGCATAAAGTGCCAAATTTTTAAGGAAGTTTTAGTTCTTTGTTTGCAAGGAGAGAAGAAGATGACCTGCTATGTTAGATCTACTCCTTACTTCTACTTTTTGTCAGTGCCTGGCTATTATTTTGTTTCTTCTTCTGTGTGAGATTCCCTTATAACCAGATAGACATATAATTTGTCACATTGTTTTGCTTTACTGAGATTGTGGGCCGATTTACAAATACTAAGGCTTTTAGAACCCATGCAAGTATTAAAACAATAATGAATCTTGGAGAATAATAGCAGATTTATTAAGACTTATTTGAGTTTCAGAAGCCACACAATCAAACCAAACACTGTTTTTTCTCCTCTGCTCATTTAAATCTAGCTTGGCCAATCTGATTAAATCTAAAGAGTTTCCTTGTTGTCTTCTAGCAGGAGTCTTTATAATATCTGTCATTCAGAAATGCAATTTATTTGATAATTTTTCTCTTTGTAAATGCAAATTATTTCTTATTTCCCACTTTTATGTGTGTTGGCATTTGCCTCCATTTTCCAGATTTTTTTTGTTGGTTGTTACAATATTTGCAATCCTAGATTGTGCGTACGTGCGTGCACACACACACTTGGCATTCTCCTGCTATTACAAGGCACAGTGAGGAAATGCAAGCATTAAAATATGAAGGCAATCAACAGGTCATTAAGTGAGTGTCATCCTTGGCAAGCTGGAGGGAAGGATAATTTGGCAAGAGTTTATATTTAGAGGTAACTAATGTCATTTTTGTTTTGATACCTGAGCCATCATTTTCCTGATAATTTTGTTTTGAATAAAATTTTAGGGCAGATTCCTTCGTTTATGCCTGTAAATTCTAGGTGTCAATTGCATATTGGGAAAATTATTCAGGATATACCTCTAGGTGAAATACCAATAAGAAAGCACTGGAAGCAGATAGATGAAAATTACTTTTTCTTGTTGTGTTGCATCAATGGAAAGATAGCAGTCCATCCAAAATATAAAAGGAAAATCTGCCTCCGCATATCAGAAGCAGAGTTCAAAAGAAGACATTGCTATCTGTTACTAAACCAAACAATGTAGTAGGTAAAAGCAGATATGCTTTCGATGTGCAATACAGAAGAAAAGGGTGTGTTGTTACCCTGTCTTCCTGATTTGTTCCAACAATATTAATTAGCCAAACTGATGATCTCCGTACGGACCTTTCCTTTTTTATATCTTTAGACCATCATGTTTCCAACAGCACTGTGTCTGAGCTGCTGAGATACCTGTGTGGAAGACAAAAGTCTCTTCTCTGTCCATTGACCATCGCTTACCTCCACACCATTAGTAGCAGTATGTTAGCCCCTCAAGGATGATACCATCAACCTTCCTTAGCCTATGTCCATGTCCAGCAATCTGGCCTCCACCTTATGCCACAGGACTTGTTCAGTAGGTCCCAAGGAGCATAAGATATAGAAATGGTCATCCTAAGGATATCACTCTGTGAAGGAAGTGCAATGTTTTAGAAGGAACTGAAGGCAAAGACTGACATGTGGGCAGATGTCAGCTTGGCTTCTTTTTTCTGGCTTCGGCTCAGGTGTGGTCTGAGACAGAATGTCCTGTCCCTCCATGCTAAGCTGTGTGAGTGAGGAGGAGACGCTGATGAATCCTGAATTCCCATCTGCTCAGCTTCTTCAGCCTGGCCACCCACAAATTTCTTTCCCTTGTCAAATCTTCAGGCTTGTAATGCTGCGGAGCCGGTGCCTGCCTCCCTGACGCCATCAGTTGGAGTTGCAGTTCATCCAAACAAGTTCAAGGATCTTGATCAGCAACCCCACAAGTGGAAGTAATGATGTTGGTCCTTTCCTTTGGACCCAGTCCAATAGAATCATAGAATAGAACAGGATCATAGAATAGTTTAGGTTGGAAGGGACCTTAAAAATCACCAAGTTCCAACCCCCCTGCCATGGGCAGGGACACCTTCCACTAGACCAGGTTGCTCAAAGCCCCATCCAGCCTGGCCTTGAACACTGCCAGGGATGGAGCATCCACAGCTTCTCTGGGCAACCTGTTCCAGTGTATTCACCTTCACAGCAAAAAATTTCTTCCCAGTATCTAGCATAAATCTACCCTCTTTCAGTTTAAAACCATTGCCCCTCCTCCTATCACTACATTCCCTGATAAGAGTCCCTCTCCAGCTTTCTTGTAGGCCCCCTTTAGGCACTGGCAGGCAGCTATAAGGTCTCCCTGGAGCCTTCTCTTCTCCAGGCTGAACAGCCCCAACTCTCTCAGCCTGTCTTCATAGCGGAGGTGCTCCAGCCCTCTGATCATCTTCATGGCCCTCCTCTGGACCTGCTAAAGCAGATCCATGCCATTCTTATGTTGGGGTCCCCAGAGCTGAACACAGTACTGCAGGTAGGGTCTCGTGAATAGAGGGGGAGAATCACCTTCCTTGACCTGCTAGTCACACTTCTTTTGATGCAGCCCAGGATGTGATTGGCTTTCTGGGCTGCAAGCGCATATTGCTGGGCCATATTCAGGTTTTTTATCCACCAGTATCTTTCTGGGCTGCAAGTGTACATTGCAGGGTGATATTGAGCTTCTCATCCATCAACACCCCCATGTCTTTCTCCTCAGGGCTGCTATCAATCCATTCTCTGCCCAGCCTGTACTTGTGCTTGGGATTGCCCTGACCTGCATGCAAGACCTTGCACTTGGCCTTGTTGAACCTCATGAGGTTTGCACGGGCCCACCTCCCTAGTCTGTCAAGGTCCTTCTGGATGGCATCCCTTCCCTCCAGAGTATCAACCACTCAGCTTGGTGTCATTCACAAACTTGCTGAGGGTGTACTCAATCTCACGGTCCATGTCCTGAACAAAGATTTTAAATAATACGTCCCAGTACAGACAGCTGAGGGACATCACTAATCACTGGTCTCCCCAGACATTGAGCCACAGTCTTTGAGTGTGACCATCTAGCCAATTCCTTATCCACCAAGTCCACCCATCCAATCCATGTCTCTCCATTTTAAAGACAAGGATGTTGTGTGGGACAGTATCACATGCTTTCCACAAGTCCAAGTAAGTGACATCAGTCCCTCTTCCCATATCCGCCAATGCTGTAATCCCATCATAGAAGGCCACCAAATCTGTTCAAGCATGATTTTCCCTTAGTGAAGCTGTATTGGCTGTCTGACACAGTCTTAGCTGTGGAGCTGTGGTCCAGAGCAATCCAGGTGTACTGCCTTCATCATGCCATCAGCGTCTTACCTGGTATTAAGTCTCAAGAACTCCAACAGTCAGTGACTTTTTCCATGCCTTGGGATTGCTGTTCATGATCAGTAATACTGTGACTCTCCCTTACACTGTCATTAGACCTTGTCAGCAGCACTGCCATATGAGGCTGTGCACAAAGACTCAGTCTCTTCTCCAGCCTTTGACTAACTAGTCATGGCACTTTGGCATTTTCTGCTGCTTCTATAAGGAGAGACATGCAGCCTCAAAATCACACTGACTACCTATTCTCCATATGTCCAGGTTGACAGTTTTGTGCATTATACCTCAAACTTCTGAGGCAGGAGATAGGAAAGCAAAATCCTTTTCCTTGTGTCACTGCCCTGAGAAGTATTACCCTCATCACTGGGGTACTGTGAAGTTAGAGCCTGCTCGTATAGTTGCCTTCCACTGTGTTTACTTGGAACACACTGCAGAAGATTTGTCTTCTGCCTTCTGTCACAGCCAGCGCTTTGTTTCCATGACTTAGGAAACAAAGTGCTCAGACCTTCATGCATCCTCTTGGGGAATGCATGACACTGAATGTTCCCATAACCTGACATCAATACTACCAGATATCTGACTATCTTTTCTAAGTCTGTAAGGCCACCATGAAATCCACCAATATTCCCTGGTAATTACCTGTCTCCTGCCCCTTCACTACCAAGACAATAGACTGGAAATGCTCAGGAGATTAGATTTCCTGTATCACAATCACCTACTTTAATAACCACTGCGTCTTCTGAACATAGGAAGAAATCTTTATTCTGAGATCATGGTCTTAAGCCTCTAGTGTCACCTTTCAACCACCAACTCCCAAGTGCTTTCTGTTCTTCAATAACAGAAATTACAGTCTCCTTTGTCACTCTTCTCCTACAAGCGCTTTATAGTGACTGTCTGAGATCAAGATAACTTCTCTGGCTTTTTCGCAGGTGTTCCATGATGCATCAGATATGATTTGGAAGGCCATGGTCACTGCAACTTTAACAAGATCTTCCAGACTTCTTGTCTCCAGGAGGAGATGAAATCCCTAGTTGAAGACTTGCTCTTTGATGGCATTATTTATTGTAGTTTAAACTCAAGTGGGGTTTTTTTGTTGTTTTATATTATGTTTTAACTCATATTGAATCTCTTTGCTTTCGGTATGAAGCCAAATACTGTAGTTCTTAGCAACAGTTTAGACTTCCTGACCACTCCAGACGTTGTTATGGATTTCAACATCAACAGACCTCCTCTAGAAAATGTTCTCCCACCTTGGACGTCATTTTCCTGCTAGCACTGGTACAGGCACACCCAAAAGCCACAGTCTAAGTATTTTGCATTGTCTGCTCTTATTCACCACCTGCTCTGTCCTCTCCCTTTGAGAATAAGTTGGCTTCACTGCTAAAAACATGTCTATGCATATTTGACTGAGCTCTCACTACTGTAGTCAAAACTGTAAGTGTGCCTTGCCTCTCTGCTCCCTCACAACAGGCTAGATGGGTATCTCGTTCTTGGCCCAGTTAATTCATTTCTGCTCTAGTGAAGAACAAACCTGTCTCTATTGCAGGTATTTTATACGCAGCTTTTCTCACATCCCTGGAAGGGCTAGCGGAGTGCCTAGTTCCTCACTTAGACTCTAACTTATTATTCAAGACTCTTTTGTACCCATCTATGTTATAAATCAGGGTGTCTTTCCTGGCAGATATCTCTTGCGCTAAGAAACTGGACCTTGTGCCTGTTCTACTCATTGCAATGTTCTTTCAGGAGAGGGTGACCCTCCAAGTGCAACTTAAGCTTCTCACCCATGTTGCAGCCAAGACCCACCTTAACTAGGAAATCAACTTGCCTGTTTTTTGGTTGGTTGTTGTGGGTTTTTTTTTCTCCAAGCTGCCTCCCTCTGTGGTTGAGGTTTTTTTTCACTGGCAACGTCAAGAGGGATCTTTATTTTTATAGTGACAATGCCAGATCCTGAAGACTATTACCCAGTCTGATATCTTAGCTCTCTCAATGTGCTGCCCGTCCAAGTGAACACAGCAGCTTCCATGCAGCTGCCAAGGTGGAAACAGATGGCAGCACATGCTTTCCCCTAGACCTCGTGCAGCATAAGTGGAATCACTGGGAAATATGTCTTTCCCTGACAGTTGCCACACTGATAACCAGAGCTTTTGGCAAACCGTGCCTGATGCTATACTGTACACTTCAAGCATGCCATTAACATTTACTAAAGGATTCCTGCACTAGCTGGTTTTATGAACATTTCCATGACCCACACCCAGGTAAATATGAATGTGTACTGATTACTGGCTAGAATTCCTTTCCATGCAAATGTACATGGAGCTACGGCTTGAAGATGGAAAGAGAAGTTACCAGCAACTGGCTTCTTCAAGAAGTATAGTCCACAGGTACATTCACTTCCGGCCCTCCTTCCCCCTTCTCTCTGCATCTTTCCAGAAACCTGGTAGGATTAGGACTGTGCAGCTGAGAGGCAGCTGCAAAGGCCATTGAGCTCTTTCCAGAGGTGCCTGTGATGGCTGCAAGGCAAAAAGTCATCTTGTCTTCGTGATAGGATATGCTCTTTGAATTCACACGTGCAGCATGCATATTGAAAAACTGGTTGTTGATACCATTTGTTTGATTTAACAGTGAAAATATAATTTGAAAGGAAAAGTCAGTTCTACTCTTCTTCTTCTTTCCTGACTCTCCCTTGATTCAGTACAATTTGCATACTGCAGCGCTCATTTTGTCTGTGTCAAAGACTTGGGGGTGGTGTGGTGGTGGGCAGTGTTACATAAAATCCCACAGAAACTTGCAAAAGCAATATGGTCTCAGTTATGAAGAAAACTCTACTGTGAATATATTTTGGGAAATGTATTTTGGATGGGAATACTATAAAAAGTGCATAAATTACTTGCTTGATATAACATTTCCAGGACCATGTTATTAAAAAAGGTGAGATATGGCATTCTGCTGTATCCCTCACATCATTTAAATGGTTCTATATTTGTCAGCGCAGTTGTCGATAAAATTTCATTGCAGCATTTCTTTTTATCACTTGCAAGTTTATCGGGCTACTTGAGATTTTATTTCATTTTGTAAATCAAGGACTATAATGAGACTGGTTTATAATAGCATAAAAAAGGGCTATCCTGTGGTTTCCTCATTCTAAGAACAGCTCTTCCAGACCAAGCTTACTTCATGCTTCCACTGAACTGAGTAATTGCCTTTGCTTAGATTTGAAATAGGGGATTACATAGCAGAACAGAAGTACTCATGCAAAGTTTTATAAAACTGCACCAAAACAATACCAGGCTGAATACCTATTTCATTTATTTTACTGTGCTAGGTGTTTCTTAGCAGTAAGAGAGGAAATACAGAATTAATTCTAAATGAGTGCAGGTTAAATAGCGCTGAGTTGTTGGTGCTCACTCTGCAGATGTATCTTTTGTGTTGAATTAGGTGGAAACAGCAACTGATTCAGATACTGAAAGCAGAGGCCTACGGGAATACCACTCCGTTGGAATACAAGTGGAAGATGAAAAACGGTAATTCAAGCGTGTACAAAAACCTGTAGTCTTTCACAACGCAATGCACATTTGTAAACAGAGTCAATAACAAACACCTGGCAAGTCCCTAAATAATTCACAAAGCCAAATTTCTTACATGCACGCTGGTCATTTGGTAAAATTTTTAGAGATTATTAAGCAGTTACTTAATATTTAGTTAACTTCCTAGGTTTTAATTGGAGGGAAGGAACTGAAAGTTTTAAATTAAAGTAGTGGATGAATATAATTTCATTATTGGCAGAACAAATACAAAGAACTGTGTATTGGAATACTCTTCCTTTGATAGAACCCTTCAGGCTGATCCAGGCTTTCCCAGTCCACACAGGGGAATGTAATGGTTAGGATGTAACCCATGGTACCTGTATCCTAAAGTAGAATCAGCTTTTACACTTGTTCAGTCCTTCTCTAGCTTTGTAAAACTGCTGGGCGGTACACTAACCCACAGGTTATCCCTGGCAGGCACTGCCTTTTAAGTACTGGAGTGGGACCATTATCTCATTTCATAGCAGCTGTCAGACAGCATCAGGATGCTAATTGCCTTTTACCATCATTGAATAGAAGTAATTTGAAACAATAGGTTCAGGTGTGAAAAGATTGAACAAATAATCTTTGCTTCTCTATCTAACTTTTTAACATAAAGTTTTTCTAAAATGTTGTGGCATTATCACAATATGAAATCAATATTTAATGGCCATCCTATGAGGCAAGTAAAAAATACCTCAGTTTTTATATATGTACTTTACAGGAGATGTAACTCTGCAGTTCTGCTAGTTATTTCCAGTTCATTTAGTAATTATACATGGCATTTTGCAGTATGAGAATAAATCAATATTTGCTTCCAGAGATAATTTAAATTATTTTCTTTTGTATCTTCGCTCAGATCAATGATGCCACTATGCAATTTGGGTTTCCTCTCTGTTGTTACTCGCTGTCTTATTTTGGTGAAATATGCACAAAGAAAAAATATTTAACATAAAGTCCAAGGAGAAGACTAGAATATGCTCACTGAAACATTATTCTGGGCCTCCGTATAATCATGTATGAATTTATACGTCTTAATCTCTTTTCTTTCTCCCTTCTTCACCAAGACATGGACGATTCAAGCGCTCAAACAGTGTAACAGCAGCTGTCCAGGCTGACCTGGAACTGGAGGGCTTTCCAGGACACATCACCATGGAGGACAAGGGACTTCAGTTTGGCTCGTCATTCCAGCAGCACTCAGAGCCCAGCACGCCCACCCAATACAGCGCAGTGAGAACTGTAAGGACACAGGGACTGTTCAGTTATAGAGAAGATTATAGAACCCCAGTTGACACCTCAAACCTTCCACCACCAGAACCCTGGCTAGAGCCAGCCATTGAGACAGTAGAGACTGGTCGAATGTCTCCTTGTCGACGTGATGGATCTTGGTTTATGAAGTTGCTACATACTGAAACTAAGAGAATGGAAGGATGGTGTAAAGAAATGGAAAGAGAAGCAGAGGAAAATGACCTTTCTGAAGAAAGTAAGAACATTTCAGTGTCTTTTCTTATTGATGTCTGCTAAAATAAGAAATCTGTTAGGATAAAGTTGTGTTCAGTAGTTTTTCCTTACTCATTTTGTAGTACCAAAATCAGTCTACAGAACCATTAGATATAAGATCCCTGCCTTGCAAATGGCTATGCAAGCTGGTGTTTCCCAGAGTAAGATTTTATAGTAGTTAAGGAGCCAACTGTAGAGTCAAGCACAGGATCAAAGTCTGGTCTTAGATATGGCTCAAATGGTGCAATAGCTCCATCCGCAGCTCCAGGTCTGACACATTCTTCTCACTTACTTGTATGGCTCCAGTGCCTGAGTCTTTGCCAGAGCCCACAAGGTGGTCCTACATGAACATTTTTTTGCCATTTTCCTAAAACATGAGAATTTGCCTCTTTTTTATGGACAGACATTTTTAAAATGTTTTCATTCCTTTACAGGCACTTCTGCCTATCGTAAAGGGTCTGTTGGAAGAACAGAAAGGAGTAGGCAAGAACAATAGTTAAAGCACTTCTGCAGTAACACGGGCACATGCACTATTAGATAGTTCAGCTGCATTTTCTTATTACAGTTTTGT
The DNA here is from genome assembly GCF_023634155.1 of Falco peregrinus. Lineage (NCBI taxonomy): Eukaryota > Metazoa > Chordata > Aves > Falconiformes > Falconidae > Falco > Falco peregrinus. The sequence continues at coordinate 69,320,735 of NC_073727.1, forward strand.
CAAGAATCACTATTATTCTCTCACATCCTGTGGACACCTTGAAAGGAGTGATGGGACAAAGTGAAAAATAATGTAGACTATTTTGGAACAAGATCCAAGCCAGCATTAATGATAGTAATATATCAAAGTGGTCCTAGCACTCAGTAGCCAGCTCCCTGTGATTCCCTCGGAGGTCAATTATCCATGTTCTTCAGGCTCAGTTTTATAAATATTTCAATCCCTGCCAATCTGAATTATTGTCTCAGCTGAGATTTTCACATATCACAAATTAGTTCATATTAAGTTTTCTTACTAGCATCTTTTCCTGCACTCTGATGAATCTCACCATTGCCTCCGAATACTCTTTCCTGATTGTATTCTTTCCTGCCCTTGAGTTCTTGCAGTGATCTACCCTCAGGTCTTGAGCCAGGCCTGCATGGTGACTAAAAGGCCAATTTCTATTTCTTGCACTGACCTTTTCAAAAGAAAGAATTTCTACTTTTTTACCTCATCTTTTTTTTTTTTTTTTACAGTCATATTTCTCCACTGTATCGTGCACAAGTATGCCAAGTAACAACATAGGATTTGGGGTAGAGGGAGAGCATAAGGCTGGTTTTCTTCCTTCAGCCTTCAATGCTTCCTGGAGTGTTGGTTTTTGTCCTTATTTTCATCGTGGCAGAGCTGAGCTGAGAATTTTCCCTATGCATTAATACTGTGAAGACTTGAATACCCTCCTAGGGGCTGTTAAAGTGTGAATGATAAAGTATTTTTCTTTGCTTAGCCTGTGTGAGGATTTCAAGCCTTTTTTCACAATCATTATTTTTTTAATACTTGTTTTTACTGTATACATCTTACTGTTAAGTTGCCAAAATCTTTGCGCTGCTGAATACTGACATTTTTCTGCCATCATTAAGTATCCCAAATCGCCTGCTTCCAAGGTTGCCTGTTACTGATGTGGGGGCAAGAGTGCTTACAATCTGAAGCAGAAGGTCAAAAACCAAGATTTTAATCTCCTTGGAAAGAATAAAATGATTAGGGAGCAAAGGGGAGAAACACACAGGCAGCTAGCCCCTCTCTTTCCCTAGGAGGCCGGTGAGGAGCCTGAAGACAAGGGGTGGACGTGTCCTACCTCCTCTCTCTGCAAGCTCACCCTCATGCACAGCCCCAGTCAAATCTGCAGCCACATGAAATGAGCAGTGGAAATGCTCTCACTTCAATACTCCTTCCTCGCTTGGAGACACAGCTAGGGAGTTAGCGGTGTTATTCTCTGGAACATGGATCTGTGTACTACATTAGGAAAACTTGAGGAGCAGATCTTAGCTGACCACCCATTCCCAGGTGCAGAACCACCCTCCCTCCCACCATATGAATTTATGCTCTTGCAGTCCAGAAGTACTCTGAAACATCTTGTTGCATGGAAAAACGGCAATTAGGAAGAGAGTTTTCAGTAAATTGTACAGAGGGCATGAAGACAAATTTGACTTCAGTAATTTTTATTAATATTCAGAGTTAATTACACCCTTTTAACCTAGAATATTTCAGTCAGAAAACAAAACAGAATATCAAGATTTTGTGTTTCCTTGTTTGCAGAGTGACTACTCTATAAAAAAGAAAAGGCTATTCCCTAACAGTTAACTAAAACACAACTGAAATGGACCCTTGAAATCCCCTTTATAAACTAATCAAAATGGGTTAGTTAATTATGTTTGGGGGAATATTTTGACCTCTCTAATAGGTTAAAGGAGTTTTTATAGAAAAGGTCTATACAGTGTATGCCAAATCAGATGTTTGTCTTCAGCTGATTGTCAAAAGTGACACCCAGACTTCCAGTTTGTCATTATACATGACTCATTTCAAGAGACTTTCCTCAATAATTTCAAAATTACATTATCTTTGAAATTGTATTCGTTCACTTAATATAGCTTATATCAAGTAAAAGTTATCAAAGAATTATTTTCACTGAGGGAATGAGCTTCACAGCATTTTAAAGTTTCAGTGCAAATAATTTTTTTCCTGTTGAGTCTTAGACACATTTTGTATCCATAGTTTGAGCTATGGAGGTTGAAAGGTATGTATCCACTAGAACGGAAGTTTAATGATATCCCAGCATGAAATGTATCTTGACATATTTGAGCATTTGGCAGTTCCCTGAAGAAAATACATGCAAATGCCGGAGCCAGAAGCAACTAAATATGTTTTTCCATCTTCCAGCAGGAGCTACTATTCCCAAAACACTTCACAGCAAAGTTTGCACATTCAGACTGTCACTGTTAATGCTGAAACATTTATTTTTGTCCTGGGTATATTAATTGTACCTGAAAACCAAATATAGCTTTGTATCTCATAGGAGAAGGCTGTCTTTATGATACCATTTCTTTTTTGTTTTAATCATGGGAAGAGTTAAAATAGAACTGCATTTTAGAAAACAATTTCATTTTCTGCGTTAACACAATAGCCCTGAGATCACAGAAAGCTGCCTGATTGCTATATTGATTTTTTCTTTCACTGTAGCTTTTCTCCCATAACATTTTAAGAACTTCACTCATCAGGTCTTAGGAAAGGAAAAGATAATCATTGCAGCAAAAATAACCTCTCTCTCTTTCTCTTCACAGAATTTGTTTATTTGCTCAGTTGCTATGAATTGTATTTTGAAGTCTCTGCGAAGTTCATATATTGGCTGTGGGGGCAATTATTTGTGTTCTCAGTGTTTATTATAACATATATAGATATATATATAGAATATATATGTGGCTGTAACTGTTCCCAGGGTAAGTCATCTGATCATTTGCACTAGCAGGGTGCCCTCAAGCAAAGATATGTGTTTCTCAAGAGTGCTGACTGGAGTTTCAGTTTTACACCCTGAAAATTGTGTTTGCTATTAACAGTGTGCAGGTGATGACAAGAAAAACACTCTCAATTGTCACAAAGCTACTGAAGACCAAAAGGGCCAGGACTCTGCCTCCTGCGAGCTCTGTGATGGGAGCAGGGAGAGCAGTGCAGGGCCGGGGGGAGCAGGAGCGCGGCAGGGAGCTGCAGTCCTGCCTGCAGCTTGTAGGCGAGGTCTGGCAGAGGGAAGCAGAAGACATCCTGGGTTTCTGAATGCCACATGCTTGGACACTGAAATAATTCAGTACACAAGTCAAATGGAGAACAGCCACACAGAGTTCAGTCTCATAAAAATCCTAAAATAAGTGCAAAAAAATTAACCATAATATAAACTATGCCAGCGGAAAAGTTGTTTTGCTGGTATCTTTTGCATCATGGTTTGGGGCTCTGATGGCATAGCTACGTAGTAAAGTGTTCTCTAGTGAGAAAAAAAGGCATTAGAAAGAGTGAGAGGTCAAATTATCACCCTTCTCTCCCCTTACCCCTTCATGCCATGGATGCTGGATTTTTCCTTGCTAATCCTCTGGCTGATATTTCCACAGCACTGCAAGGGTTTTACTAATATGGCCAAATAGTAATAGAAAACACAGAGTTAAATCTCCCGTACTTTGGAAAAAAACAAAAACAAACAAACAAAAAACCCAAACAACAACAAACCACAAAGGAACCTTCACAACCGATTTTTATTCATCAATTAATCATCCATAAAAGCTTTTGTGGGTTGTCCTTTAACCAAAGAGAAATTACTCACCTAATTTCCTAATGCTTTTCACAAATCTATCCTCAGAAACTATTGAAATTTACATTTGGAGTGTGGTGAATGACTACAGAATTTCTTAATTGCCCTGAAACAGTCTTTAAAGTCAATAAAAGATAGTCCCATAGTGTGGAATCAGAGAAGTCCTCCTAGCATTTGTATTCTTCTGCTCAAATTTTCTCTTCTTTGAACTCAGCTCCATTGAGGTAAAAAGCAAATTTGTAGGGAGTCTCCCTTGGTGCACAGGGGTCCCATTGCCCTGCCTACCCTGCAGAGCACCACCAGCTGGTAGCCAAGCTGTCCTAAAATGTCATCTCACTCTGAAGATTACACATATATTATTATGCCTACCTGCTGATAGTGAAAAAGACATGTATTTCTGAAGATTACTAATTTAGATTTAGAGATTAGACAAGTATCGTGCCCTGAGTTAGGAGGGTGAAGTAAATGCCAGTTTCAGTATTTTTTTTTCCAGACATATTTTCTGATATTGTTTGTGGAACAATTTATCTACAAGTACTAAGAAAAAATGGAATAATCAAATGCAATGAAAATTTAAAGTAAAACATGTCATTTTAAAAAAAAAAAAAAAAACAAAACAAAAACAAAAACACAGTAATGAATGCCAGAAACAGATTGATTGTTAGGAGTTTCTCATTGCTGGTACAGCAGTGGCACAATTGAGCAAAGGTTTTAACCACTCAAGAATAGAGTTACAGCATCAGACTGTAATCTTGGGTTCATCAATATAGAGCTGTTTTCCCCCTCTACCTTTGTGATATGAAACCAACGTCAATTACAAAATTTTGAAGTATTTCTCAACCAATACAACACATATATATTACTTGCAATTTTGTATCTGCTTGTTGCAGGGGAAAAGACACCATTGTGTTAATTGTGCATGTTATATGCAACCAATTTACACAATCTCTATCCAGGTTATAAATCCTGAGACTGCTTTCACTGAAGTCATGGTCAGAGTTTTGTATGTCTTCAAAGCAGAAGCCATACAGGACCACACAACAAAAATGGAGTGCTTCATATGCTTCAGGGAGCAGAAATAAGGTTGTGTGACTCCTTCCTGACATTCAAGTAAATATAACATTATCTAAATGGAGAGAGGTACATGGATTATATGAAAATTATATATATTTATGTGTGTTGATAGATTTTATAATCATTTATTTACAAGCAAAATCTTCTAGGCATCACCAAACATCTCAATCTCTCCAGTCTCTAACATTCATCATTCTTTCATGGAGATAATCAATCTGCACTCATCAGAATAATTCCCCAATGCATGAAATTAATAACAAGGCTTTGGCTGTCTATTAATATTGTGCTAAAGATTATGAGTTGAAGTGTTTAATACTTTAATTTAATTACAGCAAAGCAGAGTAGCATGAATATGAGAGATTCCAGCTTCTATGTTTTATTATGTTTGATTTACTTATTGAGATGGAAATAGATTTAGCCTTTTAGTAAATGGTAGGGCTGTAATTGTACATGTGTATTCACCGCTGTGACTCAGCAACACATGCAGGTAGCCCAGGACCACTGTCTTACATCCCCAACAGATGTGTACCACACCAAAATGTCGCATTGCCAGTGCCTAAGTCTTGTCTGGTCTGACTGTGGGCTTTAAATCACCAATGCTTGTTGATGTGTATCCTTCAGGACAATGAAGATAAAGCAAATGTTTACTTAATATGGGGGTTAGGGTAATTGTGAGAATCACTAGAAAATATCAGTCATATATAGATTCTGTCAAGGTTACATTTCTGTAGTAGGGCTATTCATCTATAGATATTCCACAATGTCCCTTATTCAAGCTATGTATTTGAGCTAAGAATGATAAAATTCAGCAGAGGAAACTAAACCTGAATTTAACTTACTATGAGACAAGCACTACAACCATCAGCCTACAGAATCATCCTCACTCTCTTTCTGCCCAGTGAATAGTTGAACATAGCGTGGAACAGGCAACACCAGGAACCTGCTGCAGCACAGTTGCCCACCCTGGCAAAGGAGGGACTCTGGCCCCACGCTGGGAGTTTGTTTTATGTCCTGAGCTACAGAGCACCGAGGGAAAAGGAGGATACAAGGCTGTTTGTCACTTGTCTTTGCCTTTATTAAAAATGCTGAAAACAAAATTAAAGCAATTTGTTTCAGATCAGATGAAACCTTTCTTATTTAAGTTTCTGTATGTTCAGGTTTTAACACCCACAACATTGCTTTCCATACGCCAATAACTCCATAGAGGAAACTGAAGGCTTTGGTGATCAAAAACCCCAAAACAATTAAAGTGCTTGATTTCATTTGGCCAACAAAACCCCAGTGAATTACTCATACAGCCCTGAACTGCTTAACCCCTTCACAAATGGGTGCCACACGGGACTGATGAATTATGCATATTGCTGTTCCGTTTAGTGTTGTGGCACAGCTGTACTATTTGTCTAACAGAAAACAGAATAGAGTTTGAGAACCACAGCTCTACATGCTAACACATGCTTTTAAAGTTACAGAGCTTCCACAGAACTGGAGCCTAAAAATTCCAAGTTATCTCTTGCTGCTACTTGCAATTAAGCAGGTGTTTCACTGGTCTAGAGAAAGCAGAATTAAAATGTAGTTACCTACTACCAAAATACTGTTTTCAGATGCCACTCAGTCCCCTCCTTTGCTTATTCTAAATAACAACAAAATGTTAAGGCCTGGCAGAGTTTAATGTTTTCTGTATCCCAGGCTGCAGATCAGTTCTGCTGCACTTCATTCCACCCTCTGCATCCTGTTTGAATTATCTATTTGGTTTCCTCAAATAGAATTAAGAGATGTCAGAGTAATTCCTGTCTCACCCCTACCCCTACCCCTCCCTCTCTCTGTCTTTCTCCTAAACATTATTTAAAGATCTGGAAATCCTCCAGATAAAATCAATCTTCTACTGAATGCTTTTTAAAGTGCTGCTTTTCAGCAGAGAGATGAATGTGGAGGAAAGGATGTGTAGGAAGGATGTGTAGGAAAGTATATTGCTACCTACAAAAGTATAGTGTTTATCCCAGCAAATGTGGGAGGGAGTCCGGGAGGAGTTAGTTCCTAGGGATGAGACAGTCCCCTTAGGCACTCCAGTCAATAGAAAGAAATAGGCATCTCCAGGAAGAGATTCAGCTCATCTAAAAATAATCAGATGAGCTCAGATTACTGATAATAAAGCATCCAGAAATTTTGATTTAAATAGATGACTTTTGGAAGCAAAGTCAAGTAAAATGAATTTGGCCCTTTTCCCCAGTGCTTATGTGCACTTGAAATGGCAAGTGCACCGACACTGGGGAAAGCCCAGTGAACCACTGGGGGCTGGTCATGATTCAGCAAAGTCCTGCAGCACCCGGTTGTGCCCCACGTTGTCTGAAGCTCCTGTGCTGAGGACCTCATGTATTTTCCTGGATAGGCAACTGGTAACTCTTAATAGTGGTACCAAGACATGTCTCAGAGATGTGATTCCTCTGAGGAGCTCATCCTTATGGTAGGAGTATCTTATGTGATAGTTTGATGTATTAGCCTTAGGCCCAGAAGAGACAGGATAGAGAGCTCACCCAAGGATCATCCACGTAACTCAGTGAAGTAATTTTTGATTGCAGAACCAGAAGGTATTACCTAAGGTATGTGTAGAGCTCCCTTTGACACCAGAAGGAACAGGCATCTCACTGGTTCGTGAGGCAAGACTATTTCAACAGCTTTCAATTTACATAAACAAACGTAAATGGGGGGGAGGGGTGTAATTTGCTTTGAAGTTTAAGATTGTTTTCAAAAACATATGTATGCATGCCCACTTCAGGAAGCTGTCTATATTCCCTTGTTTTTTTCTGCTTCCTTAAGCAAATACAGTCTTAGCTGTTCTGAGTTATTATTATAGCATTTGTTACTGCTGAAGGGTAAGGTGCCACAGAGCTTTCCTAGATCTCCATCTTTTTCAAAAATATTTTATGTATATCATCACAAGCAACAAAACCAAATATTTACTTCCCATATAAAACAAACAGTAATTTCAGATAAATATTTTTTAGAGCTGGATTTTGTGTTTACTGCCAAAAAGACATCTATTGGTAATAACCTGTCTGTATGCTTAGTCCTAGGTAAGATCCGAAGTGCTGTTGGAAGTGCTCAGCTCCTCATGTCTCAGAAATTCCAGCAATTTTATTGGCTTTGTCAGCAAAATCTGGTAAGTCACCACATCTGGCTATTCTTAAAGAGTTTAAGGCTATTCATCTGTAGTTATTCCACAAAACATAACTTTAAATTTTATAATAATTTAATATTTTTACTTTAAAGGCAACAACAAAAACAAGTGTAACGTACCCATACAATCGTATTCTGAAATGTCATTTTCATATTTTGTTTTACTGATCCTTTTTTTTTTTTTAACTTAATCCTTTGGTATGGAGTTAGTACTTTTTATTGTTTGGTTGTCTGGGGTTTTTTTGTCAAAACAAACATGTAATTTCAGTAATTTCTGTCTGGCTGTGATTTGTCTTTTCTTTTTTTGCTCTCTTTATTAAAGAAGAAAAATTAGAAGGGAACAAATGCAAGTTTACTGAAACATAATATCATGGCTTATTTTTGAAATACCCTAAAATAGTAACTGTATTTCATCTAAGAAAGCAGAAATTTTTCACATTACAGTAAGTGGAGAATAAAAGAAACAGCAGCATAGTGAAGAATATGTGAATGAGCTTTCTACATACCTGAAAATAGAAGTGATCTTGGAAATGGGACTATACATAATGTTCATAGAATTAGTTTTCATAATTTGCATTGTCAATTATATATAAGATGTCCTAGGGCTAAAGGAACAGATGTAGTGTATTACTTATGAGAGTTACTGTATTGTTCTGGAAGTTCATTAAAGACAAATTCGGTTCTAAATGTTGTCTTCATTAATATGACAGCAGCCATCAGTGATAAAAATGTTGTGGCAAGATGATACTAATCAATAGAAGAATGTAATTCTTCTAGCTACGGCTAGTGGTAGGACACCTTTCTTTGTCTCACTTGGAAATCAAGTGTAACTTTCACCTTTTGACTGCTGCAACCCCTCATATATTAAAATATTAAAAGTGCTAAATTCTGTTGTGTGCATGTTCATGATGTGTGCATGACCTATGTCTGGTGAGATACATTTCTTTACTTGTTAGTATTTACCACATAACTTTTAAAGACAAAATATTAATTCTGCAGAGACCCACTTGCTATTTTCCATCCATGAAGTTAAACATCCAGAATTCTTGACATTGCAATCAAATATTACTGAGAAAGTGATGCCAAAAATGTCCTACCTTCTGATAATAAATGATAAGATATATGGTCCTCATTAGGAAAGAATCCAATTATCCACTTCAAAGAGTCTGTCAAAACAAGAATTTTAACAGCTGTTACAGATGCAGAATGACAGAAGAAATATGCAAAGTCAGGCAAGCAGGAGATGGCCACATTTGTCATACCAAATACATCACGTCTGCTCCCTTATCTAGTCATTTGTTTCATAGCGAAAGGAGGAAATCTTCATCAATGTCTAAAAGTTTCTCACTGCACATTTCAAAGTGCCCTCCATTACCTGATTGATTAAGCTATGCAAACTAAGATTTGGAGAGCCTAACCTCCACTCCATTTATCTTCAAGTGGGTCCAGCACTTGTGCTTGAGAGCATTACTGTAATAACAAGCGCAGCTCGCAGCTCCTGCTCAGCACAGCCATCAGCTGTTCGGAGGTGCAAACAATGTGCAAAAGCAGTAGGAGCACAAGGCGAAATCTAGAGCTTTGCAGACAACATGACCAAAACACTGGCAAGATTTTTATTTCTCTTCTTATTTGGATAAGAAACCTTTGAACTCCACAACAGCAGCTTTATCCCACTCTGAAGATTTAAGCTCTGAATGTTCTTCAGCTTCATTAAATCAGCAATGGGCTCTGCAAAAAGCAGCAACTGCAGAACTGGACTTAGCTCATTCATCTTTTGAGACTTTTCTTCCTATGCCTAATGATAGAGTTTGTTGTTAAATAGGCACTTAGGGCATATCCGCAGCAGGCTTTCCATATGCTCCTAAGGCAGCATCTCGGTGCCCCACAGGAATGCTACCACATAGCAGCATTCCCTTGCTCGAAAACATCTAGCACTTACGGGGCTACCACACAGCAGTTTCTCTAAAAGTGTTCAACAACAATAAGCATAAATGTAGGACAAAGAACAACGGCGTTTACTTCTGCCAATTCAAATTGCAGCAAGGGTTTAGGAAGAGGAATATGCTTACTCAGACTGAAATTTACCAGGAGACTCACCCATCGCCTATGGACTCTTCTAAAGCGTCATGGGAACTTCAAGGGACACATTTAATTATGCTCAGGGTTAAGATCTCTTACAAAAGATTCTCAGCATAAATTCATGAAAATGTAAGCTTCAATAAAGTCTTTTTTAGGAATCTGGCTGGCTATCTCCTACAGTGTACTGTTCCCACTAACTGCCAGATAAAAACCATCACCAATTAATAACACTTCCTCCTGATTATTCACATTACCTCTTGTAAAACCCTGTTTCTTCTCTGAAGTGTCCTCCTCCATACTCTCAAGTCAGCACAGATCCTGTTCAGCTCATTAGGCCATCACTCAGTATGTCAAGGTTGCAGGCAAAAACCAGAGCAGCTTGAGCACCAGCTAAATACTTTTTGCTTGCTTTAGGCTTCCTCCACAGGCAAGCCTGCGAAGCTGAATTCCAAATAAGATACAAATAAAAGACGAGTTTCTGAGAAGAAACAGGTTTAAATCAATCTTTTCAAAACTTGGTTAGTTGTAACAGTAATCATTTGTGCCAGCATTTATCTGTAGACCACAGATCCAGAAGCACTAGCAGCAGGAGGCAGCCCTTGTGCCCAGACAAGGCACCACACGCTCCTACGCCAGCAGCGACGCCAGAGGCTGCCGTCTTCCCAAACACCACCAGCAAAGGTGGGGTGCACAAAAGAACAGAGGAGCAATTAGTCTTCATTCAGAAGGCAATGGATTTCAAGGAGTGGCATCATTTTGTAGCTGTTTAGAGGAAAACGGGGAGAGGGCTGAGGAGACCAGGCTGGAGAGAACAGATTGTGATATAGGATGTGTTGCTGTGGGACTGTCCTGATACATCTCACACAGGGAGTCAGTTCCTGAAGCCTGAGCTATTGACCTCTGTAGAGTAACTAACACCCCTGACATAAATTGTAAATGGCTTTGGAGTAAATTGGGATCTACCCAATGAAGTTGTTTTCAGTGAACACTAATCTGGAGCTGTATCACGTTTCCCTGAACTCTGTTATATCTATGTGGCCAGTTCTGTTAAGTCCCTGAAGCTCACTGTGTAAAGGACACTTTCTTCTAGTGAAGAAGACTTCTGAGTGGATAGGCTTTTAGGCTGGTTCTTGGCCCAGATTCCCAAAGGGGTTTAGGTGTGGATGACAATGCATGTTGTCATGCCCAGCTCCAGGCACTCGGCTCCCACAGTGGCACCTGCAAACCCAAGTGTAAGAGCTGTAGAAATGCACGATTCAAGGGAGCAATTGAACAGAAACGCTGACTTAACTCCCAGTTTTTAGGCAACTATGTAGGGTTGTGTTTAATATCTAAAACGCCTTTGTCCAGTAGATTTGTAAAAGATGGGGCACAGAGCACTTCAGCAATCACACCAGTGTTTCTAACATTGTAAACTAGTGATTACAGCTTTTGCCCTGGAAAAGGGAGATCTCAAGTCCCTTTGGCCTGCTTGTGGTTCCATCTGTCCCACCCCCGTTCTGTAGACCATCTTAATGGCTTCCTCCTGCCCTGGAAGGTAACAGACATTTCTCCATCTTCTTCACAGAGATGTTTACCAATTAAGCCCTATTTCACTAAAGTGACAAAGCTGTCTCCTTGAACTAATACCAATGCTCACAGAGCATAGAGTTAAGAGTCTGCATAGCACCTTCTAATGTAATTTTTATCCAGCATTGACATCAGTTAATTGACATTATTAATTGACATTAATAGTTAAATGGAGGGTCATCTTGCTAATCGTTACCCCTAATGTTTGCTCCATTAAGTCTGGTGCGCATAGCACCTTTTAATTGCAGTACCTGGGGGTAGTGCCTTCCCAGTTCCTGAGCATGATTCAACTCCCTGAAGAACAAAACCCAACCATCCCTGTAAAAATTTTATACCTTATGTATTTGAAAATGCAAAACAATGTAACATAAGCTGATGTGATGGGTTGACTTTGGCTGGATGCCAGGTGCCCACCAAGCTCCTCTGTCACTCCCCTCTTCAGCAGAATAGGGACATGGGAGAGAAAATAGGATTAAAAAAAAACCCAAACCCTTGTGAGTCAAGATAAAGGAAGTTTAACGAAGCAATAGCAAAAGGCATGCACATGGAAGCAAAGGAAAGCAGATGTTATTCTCTACTTCCCATCAACAGGCAATGTTCGGCCACTTCCCAGGAAGCAGGGCTTCAGTACGCATAGTGGTTTCTCTGGAAGACAAATACTGTAAATAACGAATGCCCCCCCTTCCTTATCCTTTCTCTTAGCTTTTATATCTGAGAAGACATCCTATGGTATGGACTATCTTGTTGGTCAGTTGGGATCAGCTGTCCTGGCTATGTCCCCTCCCAAGATCTTGCCCACCCCCAGCCCACCGGTGAGGGGGATGAGATGCCGGAGAGACAGCCCTGGTGCTGTGCGAGCGCTGCTGGGCAGCAGCCAGAACACTGGTGTGTTATCACCCCCTTTCCAGCTACCGATGCAAAGCACAGCACTGTGAGGGCTGCTGTGGGGCTCAGCCAGACTCAATACAGCTGACAACTTCTTTGTGATGGTGTTGTGCTTTCTAATCAGCTATCGTGAATGTAATTTTTAACCAGAAGGACTTCAGGCTGGCTAGAATACAAACCATATTCCCCTCCCCTTTAATAATCAGCAGGCAGAGGCTGTCGGCTTGTCCCTTTTTAGAAATGCAGGTCAGCGCAGCATATGGTGCTAAGGAACTTCCCGTGCCGCACGGATTCAGGAAGGCTCGTATGAGACATCCAACTCATTCATGTTTGGGTTGTGTAGGAGGCAAAACTTTGCAGTCACAGCTCCCAGCTGTGAAGCGCACATAGCCTTAGCAGTGAGCAGCACTGCAGCAATGTAATCTGGCACGATGCCCTTCCTGCCTCAAAGCACTTTGTTTAAAGCCTTCTGGTCTATTCATATTCTTTCCTTTGTGCATGACAGGACCCGAGTGCCATGCCGAGACCAACTTCCCAGGACCTAGCAGGTTTCTGGGACTTATTGCAGCTCTCAATTGAAGATGTCAGCATGAAATTCGATGAACTGCACCAGTTGAAACTCAATGAATGGAAAATAATAGAATCACCTGAAAGGAAGGTAAGCAGACCATGAACAATACCTTTTACTCCCCATTTGGAGTCCTACAGTCTCCTTGTGAATAGTGAAGTTCCAATAGTGAAACACACAATAGGTTTCTAACCCTAGAAAGTATTGAATTGGCATGGCTCAATTTATACACGGAAACCTTCATCAGATGTGAGGGGTTTTCTTTTTAACAATGTTGAGCTGAATTGTATAACAAATAAAATGGGGGTTGCTAAGTTAGTCCACTCCATAACACTTTTGTTCAAATTATTTGGATTCACATTCTAAAGTCTGGCACTGAAAGATGTTCTGACTAAATAAGACTGAGGACAATAGCCTGAGAATTCAATCAAGGTAAGCTTGGCGCTCTGGTACATTTGGGGCAGCTCAGACCTGAGCACTACAGTGTTTGATCTGTCCTGCACAACAGCCGATACTAGAACAGGAGTGAGATAAAAGCATGTGGCAGGGCACAGCGCAGGTCGTACTAAGGCTTGGCCCACCAAAGTCTGGGGCAGAGAGTACTTCTGGCAAACTGCCTGCACCTCTGCCCTGCAACTCCACCACCTGGGAGACACCCTGGCCATGATGCTTGCAAACAAAAGGTGGCACATGGCCCATGAAAGCAATGTAATTCTGAAACTGCCCTTCCCCTTTCCTAGAGCTCCATCTCTCACCTTGATTATCCCACTATCCTTGCCGATTATTGTATCAGTCAGATGAAGAGAGCATTTGGTTTGAGTCAGTACTGTTGGCCTCAGGTGAATACTTGTTTGGTTTGGGAGGAATTAGGAGGCATTTTGACAACTCTTTCATTTCTTCATGCTCCTCTTGGATTTTAATTTTCAGCCAACTGGTTGGTGGATGGTGAGTTTGCAACTCTTGCTTACTAGTGACAACTGGAAGTAAGAAATTATTGTAGTGACAGCAACAGCAATGTTCCTAAGAGGGAAAAAACTAAGAGTGGAAAGGGGAAAAAAATAGATGGGACAACAGGAATGGAGCACTTATGTTCCTGGCTGAAAACAGAAAATTAAAAAAAAAGACTGGAAGAGCTAGCTGTCATGGGGAATAGCATCTTAAGCTGCTGCACTGTTCCTGTTGAGATGAGAATGTAGAACTGTGTTCTTAAATAACCTTAGTTATTTAGTCTTGGCTAATGTATTTTGGTAGTAAACTCAGAATTCGTTAAAAAAAAAAAAAAAAAAAAGACCAAATAATGAAGAGTCAGTAAACCATAGGTGCATCAATTCAGTTTTTGTATTATTTGAATCCCGCTGTGCATTGAATTAACTGTGTTCTCCATAAGGAACAGCCCATACTCTGGACTATTACTTTAAATGATAATGCAGAATGATGGCTCATAATAACCATACTATATATATGAAGTTGTGGAGTCTCTGTCTTTGGGGCTGCTCTGTCCAGTGCTAAATATGATGTTGAAGAACCTACTTTAACTTCAAAGTTGCATGTAATTTCAAGTGGGCTTTGAATGGGGGTTGTATGAGATCACCTTCACAGGTCACTTCCATTCTAAAATGTTGTATTATTCTGTGATGCTACGTTATCTTTTTAAGGCCTTTATATGATATTTCATGGCCTCTAAATGGAGTAAAATACCAATTTCACACCTGAAAACAGTGCTTGATTTAAAACCTGCAGAGCAATTTACAGCAACTTTGGTACCAAAATCTACTGATTCTCACTTTATAATTTGATAATTCTTCAGTATAATTTTCTTTAAAATGGTCCAGGCTGGCAAGCAGAACAATTAGCGCTATATTCTCTCTCTGATTGCTGCTTGCTTGTTTCCATTTAGCAATTCATGGAGGAGACTAAACTAATAGATATGTATACACAGCTGCTATCTCAAATCCAGCTGAGGCTAAACTCAGTGTGATTAATTTCATTAAAAATCCTGTCCTGCTAATCTTAGACAGTCTTTTCACTTGATCATACCACGCAGATGCGCTGAATTCTTATTGGAGAGCCAGTATGTGTTTCTGTTTATACTGAATGTAATAACGTGTCAGCTAAAACTAAGCAAATGCCTAGGAGAGTGCGGTACGCAGATTGCATGTGCAGGGTACCTGCAAGGACAGTGGAAGGAAGCGTAGTCTTTTTTAAGGCACAGGACTGCAGAATCTGTAATGGTTGCTGAAACAACATGGTTTTGTCAGTGTCCCTGGTGTGGATAGCTATTCATGTAATCCATTAGCCAGCTGATTGGAGAGCACAAATTGAGCATGCCTGATGTATGTAAGCAGTATTTTGCATTTCATGTCTTCAATTTGCATGCTCTGCTGACAGTACCTGCCGCACATAGTTCACCCTCAGTTTTAATACCCTATTGCAGGAAGAAAGAAAGGTTCCTCCTCCTGTACCAAAGAAGCCCCCAAAAGGAAAATTCCCTATCACAAGAGAAAAATCTCTGGACCTACCTGACAGACAGCGACAAGAAGCTAGAAGACGGCTAATGGCTGCTAAGAGAGCAGCCTCTTTCCGACAGAATTCAGCCACAGAGCGTGCAGACAGCATTGAGATATATATCCCAGAGGCTCAAACCCGGCTTTAAAGACAGAATGCTGCAGTTCCTTTTTTAAACAAAATGCTTGTACAGTTTGTCACTTACCTGGTAATTTTTGTCTCATTCTCTCCACTAAATATGCCCTTGCTGTTGTGTTCTTTGTGCCATAAGCACAGTGGAATGCTTTTGATTTCCTCAGAATTTGCTGAGCTCACCGCAAGAACGACTTCTTTTTGTATTTATTGTCTGACTTACAATCAGCTACAATGGATAGGGCTTGTCGAGACCTGACTTATCCAATATATTCTCAGAGGACAACAAGAAACACCTCTTGAGATGGAACCCAGCTTACTTTTTTGTTATTTATATTTTTATAAAACATGTGATAATTAGGGATAAGAATAACAAACTATAAATGGGTGCATCTCACCATTCACTAGAGGCATTAGCTAATCCAAGTAGAAGGTGCTACAAATGTTAAGAGCAGGAAAGAAAGAACCCATTTATCTCTCTGACCTCCAGTTTCTTTTCCTAGAACCCAGCTAACATATTTACCCACGTGCTCTGCCACTCTTCTCATCTTTGTTACTGCAAAATAACATTAGGCCTCTCATGTCATGTCAAGTTTCTGGAGATGAACAGGGATATCCAGCCACTAAAACTCCAAAGTTCGTCAGAAACCAAGAAGCGTACAAGTCTGGTGGTGGTGGGAATGCCCACTGAGAAACGTTTGCTGTTAGCAGTATAACGACACTCTGAAACGTAAGCAAAATTATAATGCAAGAGGACTTGAGTGATGGGTGAAAGGAAAACGGAAGCCTTAAAAAGTTAGACCTTCTGTAGCAAGATGTGTAAAGAAAAAGTTATACTCGCTCCTTTGGAACACTCATTGCATTTTTAACTGTTCTTTTACATGTTAACATTTATTTTATAAACCTTCTCTCTTTCATTTCAAGAGCTGTGCTACATATAATATTTCAAACTCTCAAAATGCTATATCAATTGAGTTTCCAGGGTATCCTTGAGAAAAAAAATATCTTGCTTGTTTAAAATGCCAGTTGTGATGTTGTAAACAGTTTAAGAAATATGAATGTGAGTGGTAAGTATATCTAAGTTTAAATGGTTATGTTAAGGTAAAGGTGAACTGTGGTTTACAGTTGTTTTTTTGGGATTTTTTAGAACTATTTTTCTATGCACTATCATTTACAGCAAGAATAAGCTTCTTGCTTGCTTCAGACATAAAAAAACCACTACCCCATAACTCAAGAGATAAGTGATTGCCAGCCATGGAATATAAGGAAAATAATATATTTTCAAGCCTCGCATTGTCAAGAGAGAAGTGGTAACTACCACAGTCAAGAGGCTTTAATTTAAAACAAATTCAGACAGAATTATCCCACTTCACCTACCTTCCAGAGCCAACTGAGCAACCCAGCACTTAGAAGTCTTCAGGTGAAGACGCAATAAGATGAGTAACCCACAGCCCCTGATTCTAAGGTCTGAATCCTACTGAACACTACTTTAGGTCAAAACAGTTGGAACCCAGTGAGACAGACAGCCCCAACTACTGCATCCCCTGTTTACCTGCTTTAACAAATGCAATGTATTTAGCCATAGGCAGAACAGCTATTTAATTATACTCGAGCACTTTGGTTCTTCACCTGATGAGCACTTTAAATCCGAATCCCATTCACCCTGCAGCCTGATGGATGACTGGAAACATGACGTATCATAGGTTATGCAGATCTGACATTGCTTCAAATCTGTTTTCTTTTGGGGTTTTTTTTGTTTTTCTTTTTCCTTCTCTTTTTCCTACAGTGTGTAGTATTAAGCATGAGTTCTGTCTTTGGAGCACAGCTGATAAAGCATGTTTAGCTTCAAGATATGAATCTTTAGAGATGAAGTTTTGAGCAGTTTCTGTGAGGAGAAAACCCTGTAAATTGAGCCTGATATCTGGTATATACTTTACCAAATAGCCTTAATCTGTATTTGGAAGCAAAAACCAAGACGAATGTATAACCTTCAAAAATGCAAAAAAAAAAAAAAAAAAATATCCCTGAAATATTCTTCTATAGATGAAAACATTATATTTCCCATCCCCTGTGTTTTCAAGGCATTTTCTATTAAGGAAAGAACTGAATGCTAGGTAGTGTACAGTATTGATGCTACTTCCTATATTTGTTGTTTTTTAAATAAAAAGGTACCTGCAGACATTGGCATCTTTAGTCTTGAAGAGTGATGTCTTATTTAAAATGGAGCTGCTGATTAGAAATGTCCACACACGACTAAAGCCAGTGTCTTTCCTAGTTTTAAAATAGAGACACGCACCTATACAAATATATATGGCAGCTGATACATTTTATCTAATTTTCCTGTACACTTCAAGGAGAAATCACACTTGACTTACTCGCTTGAAAACCCCCACCTGCAGCAACAGGTCTTGCGATTATGACAAGTTGTATTTGATCCTGCCAGTTATCAGACTTTATAAAGACAAATTTAAAAACAACAGGTTACTGGTAAGCTTAGATCCCAGCTGACCTAATAAAGCTGACCTGGAGCAGTTCATAGAAGCCTTTAATTTTAGAATCATATTTTGATAAGTTTTTTGATATTTTAAAATTTTATTGGATGTTCTCAGGCAAAAATAAGCCTGCATGAATGACACCAACCCTGTATTTTACATTTCCCACGCCATTACAAAAAAATGTTCAATATAAGCTTTTGGATGATTTGTGTTTGTTCCACTTTTGTTCAAAAAAAAAAAAAAAAAAGACTCAAAAGTAAACTAGATGCCTACTGAAGAACCTGATAATATGTTATCTGTGCATGTTACATTCAAAGTGCAATATTTATTAAATTACTGTACAGGTAACATTCTATCATTAAAGGCAAATAAGCCATTTCTATTTACATATTGTAAATCTGGTTAGTTTTGAAAAATAACGTTATGCTTATCATACTTGTGTTGCAAATAAATCAAAGTAAAATTGCCTCACTCCCTGACATGGGAAACACAGCATGTGGTATCTTAATAAATGTATAAACAGATCAATTGTAATCTGACCCCACATCACAAAAATAAAATTCAGTTACAAAACCAACATAGGAGGAACATAAACATAAAGATAGAAAGTGGAATGCTTTCTACTTAGAGACTTCATGAGGTAAACCCACACAGAACAGCTGGATATAGCAAAATAGTTTAGTCTTTAATTAAATACTAATTGGACTAATATTTATTTTAACAGATGAAAATTATAGGAAGTGTCTCTTCATTTCTTCATTGCCTGTAAAACACAAGTATAATAAACAGATTCTGAAAATTTAAATAAAGACCTGACTGGTAAA
Organism: Falco peregrinus; assembly: GCF_023634155.1. NCBI lineage: Eukaryota > Metazoa > Chordata > Aves > Falconiformes > Falconidae > Falco > Falco peregrinus. The sequence goes on from NC_073727.1 coordinate 69,339,644, forward strand.
ATTGTGAATATTCACCGTACTTATTTTTGCTTTGTATATTTTTTTAGACTTGAAATTCTTTGTAAATTGGTGAAGTACATTATGAAGTGTTTTATTATTTCACGTTGACCTGATTAGAATGGCCTTTGACAGTGTGCAAAGACTAATAATGATGTAAAATTTAATACCAAAAAATGACATTTTAATTCATGCTTAAACCTTGTCACTATGTTAGATTTGAGATCAACCAGGAAGGAATTAAAGCGTGCATAAGAAAGTGTGTGGATTTCATATATATATGTAAAATACATTTCATATAATGGAAATTATTTGTTTTAAACTAAGCCCATGTCCTGCCGTATCAGTAAATTAGTACTCTACTTTCATCTCCTTCAGCACTGCATCTAGTATGAAGTGAGAGAACGTTTGGTCGTTGGGTGGTTTTGCAAGGAAAAGAAAAAGCCACTACGTGACGATGTGCTGTACATGGCCCGCAGATTGCTCGTGCCCTGCTGGAGCCGTGCCCTGGAGGTTCCTGGCCCCGTGGCACCCTCAGGCAGCACCGCCGCTCCATGCCCGGTCCTCCCCCAGCCCCCCTGCGCCCAGGGCGGCGAGCCTCCAGATCAGCCCATCTCAGCCCTTTGCGTTCAGGGCCTTGAGCCTGCCCTGCCTGCTCGTGGGTTTGATGCCTTCCTCGGCATTCCAGCGTTGGTGCCCGTGCCAGGGGGCACACGCGAGGCTGACCCATGGAGTGCCGCATTGTGCATGTTAATTTGAAGTCTAAAGCTGGTGTGCAGCTCCAGGTGTCAAGCTGTGTGCATGGATGAGCTGTAAAATCCTGCGTAGCAGGAGCCTCAGTACTAGACAGAGAGCTTAAATGAAACGTGAAGCAGCGTTCTTCCTGCTACTGTTCCCAGAGCATCTTACAGTGCAGTGATACCACCTGCAAACTGCATTTGAGGTGAAGAATATCAGCAAACCCTTTAATGTCTAGAGAGGTGCTTCCTGGCGTATAACAGGTTGACACATTCATACAGTGCCTTTCATCCAGAAGGATCTCCAAGCACTTTATTAGCCGACTCACAAACTCCAGGCTGGGCTGCAGCTGGGGCAGGTTACCCTGCCCATGGCCGCCTGGTGAGCCAGATCGGCGGGACACTGGGGGTCTCCTGCCTGTCCCCACCCTGCCGGGGAGTTTCTTTCCACACCACCCTCCCAGCACCTGGGAGGACCCTTACAGTACAAGCCTGTGCCAAAGGAGAAGCAAAGACTTGCTGAACCAAGAGGACAACCTGTGCCAAGCAGAGGCCAGGGCAATGCTCATACCATCCTTCCAGAGTGTAGGCAGGGAATGAAGAGCATCAAATTAAGTTTCCAGAACAATCTCTGCTTTTTCTGTTCGTGACGATGGCAGTGAAGGTCCCCACGGTGGAGGAGCTCCCCTGAGAGGGGCTGCAGGAGAGCCCTGGCCAGTGCCAGGCGCAGGGGCTGATGGCACCTGCAGCTGAGTCCCCTTGGTCGGGGATCTTCACAAGTCTCTCCTGCACAAGTGCATTCCCCCGCCGGCTCTCCTAGTGGAAGAGAGCCATCTGGGGCACGTGCTGCAAGAGCAGCCTTCGAGCGCCCTGTTCTCTCCTCAGGGCTGCCCTCCAGCCAAGCTGACACGAGGCGTAACGTGGGGCACAGGACTTAGGCATAAGGCATATGCTTTGGTGTGGGCAGCTGCTCTTTACCAAGACTCCAACCTTAAGGGTTCTTTGTGTGGCAGAGCGATGGGGACGCCTCTCTGCACTGGCAGGATCGGCAGAATAGAGACAGCCATCTCATACTGCAGATAACAGGAAGAGGATACATATATACGTACATATATATCTGCAACAATTTTTCAGTGTCATGGTCCCAGACAGTTGTACCCGAGAACCACAGTCAGCACTCATTCCTGGAGACCGTGCCACTTTCTTGCAGCTCAGCCTCAGTGCCGACAGCTGTGGCAGGGTCACTGCCTCGTGCGGCCTCACGGCCCATCTGCAGCTATTCACCGTGTTCATCTCCAGGGACCATCTTTTGGGAACAGCTGTTTTTTATGGCACAGTCATATGCATACACTGACTCCTGGCAGGAATTAAGCACTCTGTATACACAGAAACTGCTTAATTTATCTCTGAAATGCAGCTACCTCTATGGTGTAATGCTGCAGCTGTTTAACTACATAATAGGCTGTTCAGGACAGCACGTCTAAAACCAAAATTGAAATGGAAACTTGCCCAAAAGAGAATTTGGCCAGCATGTTTAGGCTGATTCAGCTCCTCTTAACAAAATAAAATTCTAATAGCTGCAAGAGGCCATGGCACTCGTTATATCTAAAAACGATATTCCAGATCCTTTCTCATGAAATGCGTATCGCATTTAATAAATGATGATCACAGAAGAAGACTGCATGTTTGCAGTCCCACCTGTCCACACCTGGGTGTTTCTCCCATTACCCTTCATTGCTGAAGCAGAACTGGGCCTTTGAAGTCAGATTGCAGATAATGTAAATCAGTATGTCTAACGGCTTGCTCTTTAACTGAGCAAACGCAGAACAGTTTTCATCAGCTGGCAATTTAATCCTCTATTTTATTAGGGCCAAATTGTTATTTTTCTAAATTCGTTTTGTTGGACAGGATTTTTTACTTCTGTAGTACAAAACCATGAGTATTTTCACCTGAGTTTAAGAGAGAGGGAGGTTTATTTGAAGCTGTGGTCATTATTCACCAACACAGTCCATTAGCGGGGATTTCTCTTCTCCTTCTCTTACTCTTCTTTCATTCAACACAGCATTTCCCATTCCTAAAGCTGAACCGTCATACAAGTTTCTTCTTTGTGAGATGAATTATTATGGAGCTTTGGGCTAAGTTCTGCTCTCAGTTGTGTTAGAATCAATGCTAAGAAACTGAAATCAGAAAGAAATGCCAGAGTTGGATCGGTATACTTCAGTATCTGACTCCGCAGGCCCTGCTGAGGTAGGCAGGAATCATTGTTCAAGTTCGCGAGTGTGTAATTACCTTGCAGAATATAGTTCTTCCTTTCAGTAGGTCACCATCAAGCAGAGGGCTTGGCAGTAGGTTCGAGTCTGACAATAGTCCTTACAAAGAAATACGAGCTTTGTTTATAACTCCCCGTGGAATCCACATGCTCATATCCATGCTTTGATTTACCCTTTGGAGGTCTAATAGTATGGCCATCTCATCTGAAAAGGGCTCAGCATGTATGTATTCTTTATTTCAATTTATATATTAATTTCATGAATTAAGAAAATCTCCCTTTCAAGTAGCCTGACTTATACTGCTCTAGACCTGTTCTTTCCTGAAGAAAAGCCACTATGACTCTGCAGGATTTTCTGTACAGAGACAAAACTCATACTTTCATTTACCATGTGACATGCCAAAATAATCAAGTGTGGCCTAAGGACTAAATTAAATGCCTCCTATAGAATTTCAAGGAATGTTAGAACCAGGAAACTAGCTGTTTAGTTATCATTAAAAGTATATATAAATATATATAAATATATATATACATAAGAAATCATATCAACAATGAGGATGAACTGAGTGCCAAATATTGACCATCTGTATAAAGCTACACTTCACTAGAATTAAACTATTTTATGTAATTCTCTTTCTCATGCTTTTATGGTTCTTTTGATAAATTCTATTTAGTAGCATGCAGGATACCTAAATTGAATGTACAGTATGTTGTTTCATTGCTACAATAATTTCTCGCTTCTCAGTAATATCTTCTTTACCAGAATGTTATTTGTTACTTTGGAGACATATTTGAGAATTGCTTTATTATTGAGTTATTCTTTTTTCATGGTTCTCTACTCACCTCCAGCTGATTGTAAGAAAATGTGCTTCACTATTTTGCCCCATGGCTCTTTTATGAAGCTGCCTCTTTCAATTGGTTTATGTATTGTTTATGTTCATCTCCTGTAAATAATTCTGCAATTAAATTTTTTGAGAAAAATAGAGTACACTCTTTATTACATTTTAAATTTTGCATTAGTTCAAATATGCCATTTCCAATCAGACAATTTGTAGACCACTCTATTACTTTAGACATGTAGCCTTTTGAGTGTCAGGAAATTAATTTTCAGTAAAATAATTTTGATAGGATTTTATCTGAATTCAAAGGAAGATATGTTGAAAATCTGAAGGAACTTGGCAAATAATGGAATAAGCTATGCAATGCTATCAGTATGTTTTGATTTGTAGTCATTAATACTATAGGTATAGAGCATCATGCACCGATTTTGAATCAGACCATTGTGTGTCATTAACAGAAAGAATAATAGCCTCTTTTGTGTGTAAAACATCCAAAACTGAATTATTTGTAAACAGTCATTACTGGGCAAAAGTAACTGAAAGAATTTGTTTTGGAAAGGTGAATCCTGAAGTGTCTCTGTGTTTGTTTTTTGCTGTTTGCAACAGAGTATCAAAAAAAAACCCTTTTAGCCCACTTTATGTTTTTTAGCTCCTTCCAGGGCAGACAGTTCTCCTTCTGGGAATGGCTTTAGCATGCCAGCAGAAAATTTGATCAATACTTTGCATTGGCCACACTTCTTGATAAGACAAAAGCCATGGTAGACGTGAAACAAAGATGTGTGGAGCCTCTGAGTCTAAACAAAGAAGGTACCAGAAATACTATGACAAATATGAATTTATTTGGCATAGGAAAGTGCTTAGTTGCTTGAATCATTGGATTTCTATTGCTCATTTATTGTATATACTATTGTAACACCTAGGAGCCCTAGCTATGGACCAAGAAAACATTGTACATTTACAAAATGAAAATATTTCCTTTAACACAAAGAGTTTACAACCCAACCATTAGGTGAGAAACGTCAGATAGGAAGATACAGGAGAGAAACCAAGGGGAAAAGTGAGAAGCTATTAATTAAAATTAAGAGCAGTGCACCATCTCCGCAGCCCATCAGTTGTCAATTGTTTCATAGCCATCAGAAAAAGAGAGGATAATGAAGTGGTTTGGAAGATGCCCTCATGGATCTCTTTCCAAGAAGGGAGGGAGTCCAAGAAAGACGTTTGTTTGAAAATTTAGCACAGAGATGATTAATTTTGGCATCATGAGACAACTGGCAGTGGAAGTTGACATCTCTATAATTAATGAATGATGCTAGGTACACCGTGGATAGGTGGCATACAAAGAAGCTGTGAAAGATCTTGCCAGTAAGACCAACAAAATTAAATATTCGGTACCCTGCTGGCTCGTTATTTGTGTAAAGGAATTTCCATCTTTAATACTCGTGATGCAAGGCTCAAAATTTTCCAGCTATCGGTCAGCAGTTCTGATGAAAATGAAATTTAGAGAGGTCATTATAGTAGCTTAGTGCTTCTTTTTGTCTGTCTCCTAACAGCAGACATTACGAGCTAAAGCCTCACTCACAGCAGTTATGTACTGACACTTTACAACTCAGAAAGTTCTTGATCATTTCTAGGTGAAATTCCAATAACCATTTAGCTTGTCTTAGCCTTCATGAGTTTGCTAAAATAAGATGGTCCTTCCTGCAGTCTGGGAAGGATCTCAGGACTAACGAGTTGTACAGATGGTTGCGTGTCAGCCTTAGTATCATAGGAATACCCATATAAATGAGGACAGTCGCTGCTGATGAACTAGTAAGGTCAGTAAAGCTGCAGCGTAGATGTGGCATATTTTATTTCAATTGCTGAACCAAATAATCAGGTGCAGAGTTCTGGAATTAGCATATTTATCCCAGCTGAACTGCACTGACACTGGCAGTGGGTTTGTGGAAGGCTGTTATTGTTTTAACTGTGGCAGCACAGCTGAAGTGTGAAAATTCTGAAATGCAGACAAGTGCCTTACATAACCTATTGCAGCCCTAACACAATCCCTGGATAGACTCTGCTGTGAATTTTTAAACAATCAACGTATAAGCAGCTAGAGAATAATATGGTGATAAAAACTAGGCAACACTGATTTGCCAACATCCTCTCATGTCAACCAATTCAATTTTCTTCTTTGACAGGATGAATGGCCTAATGGATTAGGTAAAAACAGTGGGCTGTGATAGATCTTCACTTCATTAGGGCTTTTGATACCGTTCCAGTGTAAGACTTCTATATAAAACTAGGAAAATATTGTCCAAATAAAGTTGTTGTAAAATTAATTCCAATGCAGCTGAAAATATTATTTTAAATACACTTACCTCTTTGACCCATTGTGAAATCTGAAGGCCTTTTGAAGTGGGAGAGAAAGGGAGAATCTTAGGAAAATATAACCTGTACTAGTACTAGTCAGTAATTTCCTTGACAGCTTTGATGATTTCTTGAAAAATATAACATTCATTATTCATAGCATATGGACGTGACAGCAGTTCTATACAGGATATGATCACAATTCGCAGTGATCCCAAAAAACTAGACACATTTTCTAAATCCAATGTGATGTAATTCAGTGAAGAATAATGACAAAATGCGCTGCTGAAAGATGGGATCAAGCTCAGATGTGACAGAATAACTGAGAAAAAGTAGAGCAAAGAAGATGCAGGCTGTGGTAGATCACAACCTAAATGAGAGTCAACCCAATGCTAAATCAACACCAGCTAAATCACGTGCTCTTGTGGAAAGGGGAAATCTAATAGTGAATATATTAGCATACCATTAAATTAGTGTGGCTTAACAAATCGTTGCGTAATCATCCATGCGTACACAATCTTAAATTGTGGCGCACACACATTATTGGACTTGACACTGCAAGCCAAGCTAAAACAAATTACCCATGGAAAGAAGAAATCTTCAGATCCATAAAAATCAAACTTGGGTATCCACGGCTTGTCTTCCTCCATCCAGGCTGCTCAGTGACAATCTGCATGGCCACTGCATTCTGCTGCATGTCAACGGTCTAAGGACTTGTAGCAGGCTGGGCCCCTTTCAGGACTTGGGTGGAGATCGTGCACATCTGTGCCCTAGGTCTGAACCACAGCGGGGCTGGGGCAGAGGGCAGGCTGCTTTTTGTGTGCTTGGCTGCCTGTCTTTAGGAACCAGACTGTCACGTTTGGGCAAGGGTGGGATCCAGACTCTCCGAATCTTGCTGTCTTCAACTGAGACGTGTCCACCCAAGTCCTGTCTGAGATGGCAGAAATTAGCCTCTGAATCTCAGGTAAATGCTCAAACACAAAATGATAACAAGTGAGACAGGCAGAAGCATTTCAAAATATCTAAAAGTGACACTGAATGACTGAGCCTTCAGTCATGCCACTGACCAAGTGGCAAGCCAGATTCTGGGAATGTAGGGACATCTCCGGTATGCTGCAGAGAGGTTCTTACTTCAATATGTCCAGTATGTCCAGTAGTAGTAAAGTTTTAGTTAGAGTATTAAATCCTCTTTTTGGAGGGATTGAGAAGCATGTGGAGAAAATTCAGAAGACAGTAACAAGGATTGTAAGAGATTTAGAAAGCATGACCTAAGTGAACAGAGCTCAAAAAAATGGATCAGGAAAAGAGTGACTTGTTTTCAACAGAAAGAAGCTGTTATGAACTGTTAATGTGATTGTTTCCCCATTCCCTGGAAGGAGGTTGTTATTATAATTAGCATAAAAGTCTAGCTTTGGTTTTTTCGTTTGGATAAGGGTAGTTAATCCTGGAAAAAAATTATTTAGCTCAAAGAGTCAATAATACAAGGTAGCAAGCCTGCCCTGCGCAACCTACCTTGCAGATGTGTTCCCAGGTCAGGATCCTCTGGAAAGCCACAGGAGCCCTGTGTCCAGGCTGCATACGTGCTCTGAAAGGTGAAAGGGATGTGCCCAGATCACCCGTCCACTCCTCTCACTTGACACAAGGTCCTATTTGTAAGCCACTGGCCATTTGCAAGTGTAACAGAGGTACTCACCTGCAGGTGCTGCACAGAGAACCATACCCAGCTCTCCCCAGAAGGAGCGGGTGGCCAGGCAGGTGGACGTGAGAGGCAAGCCTGGACCACAGCCATAGCTGGTCCCTCAGCATCGCCCTGCTCACAGGTACCTCAGCTGGCCTCAGCACTCAAGTTGAGAGCTCAGGGTCATGGCAGGCTCCAGGCTTCTTCTCCTGTGTATTATGGGTCTGTCAGATCACAAAGGAATGAAGGGCCCTTCTTGAACAAAAGACCTTAATAATAAATAAAGGAATTGCAGAAAATTGGTGATAGTGCCCGAGTCAGCAATGTCCTTTCCTCAGTGTGAGGTCCATATCCCTTTTCTTTATTAGCAGGCACTCGGCTGCTTGAGATGCTGCAGTTAAGGGAAAAATCAAAAGAAAGTTTCTGCTCCACATGAGGAATAACATCACCTCAGCCTTTACCACTGAATGGAAGCTCAGAACCTGACCAGGTGTAGAAATAATTAATGTGCTCAGCCAACGCCTCCTAGAAAGTCCTTGTGGCTGTTATGTGGGTTTTGTATTCTTCATGACCCATACCAACTCACCTGCACAGGTGTGAGTATTGAGGCAATATGTAAAAACACAGAGGGGCTTGCTTCTCAGAAGATGCCTGTGCACCCACGGTTGCCCTACATCAGGGGTCCTCAAACTTTTTAACCAGGGGCCGGCGCGCGGATGAAGTGGCAGGCAGTCGTCTGCGGCTGCTTGGTTCCCCCCCAACCCCGGCGGGGGGGTCTGTAAATACCGGGGGCCGGATTGAGGATCCTGGGGGGGCGTATCCAGCCCACGGGCCGTAGTTTGAGGACCCCTGCACTATGTGGTTTGCCTCCTTGCAACCGAACACCATCACAGTCATTGCAGAGCTTGGCGCTGAAATATTTGAGGAGGACAGGGCTTAGGTCAATGGAATGGAAAATAATGACAAATCAATTTAAATGCAGATCCTTGCGAAGTATATGATAATAGACTGCTTCAAACAAATTTTAAAAGGAAATTAGCTTTGGTAAAAAAATCAAGGATTCTAAGCATTAAAAAGTGACATAAACCCAATCATAATAGAGGTGATAAATCAGTTTTGCCAGATAGGAAATAAATCATGAGTGAACAGTAAGGGAAACAGATGAACGTTATGCTTGGGGGTTTTAATATGTCAAAATAAATTTTGTAAAATATTTATAAATTTATGAAGCATTGCCACATCTTAGAAAAAAAGCTGGTATTTAGAATTTTATGAATGTTTATATTTATACATTTGTATGAGTTTGTGTGGCTTTGTATGTGTGTATGTATATATATACATATATATATGTATATATACAATATGTATGTATATATTTATCCATACAGAAATAAAAGAGGATCAACTTTAAATTTTATATACATTTACTTTTTTTAAATAGCAAAAATTTGTATTTGGTTTTGTTTGTGCATGTCTGAATCTTGGGATAAAACCATTTGCTTGTCTAAGTCACGGAAAGAGGAAGCTGAAAAGAAGGGTGAGAACAGGGCTGAGGAAAGGGAAAACCTATAGACCGAAACAAACATAAATGCTGTATTCTTTATTCTTTGCTTATTAGGGATATATGATTACTTTAGCTGATTTGAAACACAATTTTAACCATGATTCTGTTTCAGGGTGAAAAATCATTTTTGGGTTAATTCATGCTACATATCTGTTTCCACAGCCAGATCCCTACTCAAATACACACATGCATGTTGCGCCGGAAGGCAAACAGTCTGTGCCCCAGATGAACTAATTCATGCAGTGTGACACCTTCCAGCCTGAATTAGAACAGGTACTTGTATTGTTTTGCGACAAACTGCTACCTAACAACTTCAATGTCTTTCATTCCTCCACCCAGATTCACTCCATTCTCCCAAGATAATCTTTCCAAAATGCATTTTATCAATTAATTTATTTAATGTGATGTGGAATAAACAAAAGTTACCCGAGCACCCTCATTTGTAATGATTAGTAAGAAGCTGTAACACTCCCATCAGATTTTACATTCTGAATGTAGCAACCCAAGAAGAAAAAAGCCTAATGCCTGCAGACAAATGTGAATCTCTACTCCTGCAGTCAGAAGGGCCATTTCAGGCCATGCATGTACCAGCTGTAACAGCACATGTGAAGGGGAGGTTCCCTGTGTGCGGCATTTCCTAGCTTGCTTGTCTCCAAATATCAAAGCAAAGTCAATGTAATCAAAACACTGTTGTAAGTCAGGGGTTACAAAGTTCTCCTCTGAATTAACTGTTTGGGAGGAGGCGGCAGAGATGCAGCGAAAGGATGGGGTTTGTGCAGAGGAGAACCTGAAGAGCAGGCAGCAGCACTTCATGGCCACTTGAAAGACTTGTTGCAGGAAGCCTCCGGGACACATTTACCATCTGTCATGTGTTTCACTTGGATGGCATTTACCTTGTGAAACCTAACAGATTGTGACCCTTCCTTGGCATCTTTCTGGGATCAAACTTTTCTTCTGGAAAGCAGACAGAATAGCTGGACCATGAGCTACTTAGTATTTGTCTTTATTGTCACAAATGAAATAGCTGTAAAAATCTTCTGTGATGATCTAATGTCAGATGCTACGTTGGGATGATTGACTTTATTGAAGAAAGATGAAAGGCGTCCGGTGAAGCTGCTGTTGTATTTTCACCAAAGGTTAGGTGAGTTCAGGGACGAGATGAGTGATACTTCTGAGTCAACTCACAAAAGGGTGTAGTTCACAAGGTAAAACATACGGGGAAAATCGTTCCTGGGGAAGTGGGTGGGAGCTGTCAGAGATGGATAGGAGGGAACAATTGCTGCTCTTCAGTCACAAGTTTATTTCCAGTAGCTAAAAATGAAGCATGATTATAATCAAAATAGGATCTAACTTGCTGTAATTCTCCTTGCATTAACTTGCACTTCCTGAGCTAGATTTCAGGAAACACAAGAGGGGCTGACAGCCATTTCACCCCCCACCACACCACTGTGCTCTCTCTGCTAATCTGCCCCCAACCCCCACCCACCCCCAAAAAAAAAAATTATCTCAAACTACTATTTCCTTTTGCTCTACACAAACACGCTGCCATGGTCCTGGAGTTCCCTGCCTGTGCAGCTCTGGTTAAAAGCAACGCTCATTTGACCCTTCCTGCTTCATTTTACCTTGTTCTGGAAGGAACCTTACTGTCTTTTACATTTAGCTAAATGAACCCATATAACCAGTATTAATAAGCCAGTATAAATGTGGTTCTCCCACTCTTCTTGGTCACAATGGAAACGGATTAAAGGATGCCTTTGAAATCTGTGTGGTGGGACAGTCCAGGGAGGCACTAAATTCTTCAGTTCTTTTTGATTATGTCAAACAGGAGGGAAGAAGCATTCAGCAGTCCTGTTTTACTAGTCTGGAAAGCATGAGGAATGGCAGGAATACATCACACCTCCTTCCCAGCCTGGCCTGCCGCGTGTCTTTCCAGAGGCAGGCGGTGCACAGTGGAATTGCGGCAACCTCACGTTGTGCCCTGGCAAGCAGCTGGGCTGCTCGGCACGTGGCAGCGTACAGCTGCCGAGTCAAACAGGCTTCTGAACACAGCTCTCAGCATTTCAGAAGTTTATACTGCCACCCATTGCTGTATCTGAGCACATTTTTCCTGAAAGTGATAGCAAACTCCTGCACAGATTTCATTTCGCAGTAGCACATTTCCCTTTCTGGAATCAGAGCTCTCCATCACAGCAAACAGATATATTTGGGAATAACAGGCTCTGAAGCGTGTCTGCGTAGGCTAGGGTGGAGATGCTTTCTCAAAGGCAAAGTGTGATTGGACTGTGGAGTCATTGGAAGTCTTTTTGGTGCCTACTTCTTCGCAGCCAGGAGTATTTTGGCTCAGGGGTTTTGTTCCAGATGTTGTCAGCATGTGTTGCAGTGGTGCAGAGGAGAAAATTCAGGTCTTCATAACCTCTGAGGTTTGAGCATTCATTGCCTAACAACAAGATACATTACACACCATGACTGGAAGCAACTGCAGCTGCAGGGCAGGTGCAACAGGAGCTATGACTCCTATAAAATGAGGGGAGAAGGAAACTGCATGTGGAACTGTGTTGGTACATCTGGACCATCAGTGTATGCTGCTGCAATAAATTAATCTATTTTTTCCTATAGGCAGAGCTTGCAAAAAAGGCATCAAAACAATGTATCAGGAATTAGTGCAAAAGAAAGCACCAAATTCAAGAATTTTCTTCAATAGTGTTGAATTCACTCTTTTTCAGAGTTTTGGGGATTGCAGTTAAAGCAAAGTTCTTTGAACAGCACAAGCATGGTGCAAAGAAATATTTGCCAAACTATGTATGACAACCTAAAATCCCCAGCTACAAGTAACCACAGGGATTTATAATACAGAGAGGGGGGAAAATACATAACACAATTAAACAAGATTCCTATCTGAACACAAAGGAACTTCAAGAATTTTAATTAATGGCCAGGAGTTATGTTACAAGGTACAAGACAAGCAGAGAGGTGTGAATGAATAAATAATAGCATCAATAAGGCTGAATTGTAGAATACATTTTTCTCATTTTATTTGTTAGTTTTCATTCAAATCACAAAAAACACCCTACTCAGAGTTGTAGCTAATATATAGATCTTGATAATGCTTTAAAAAAAAAGAAGATCAAATCCACAACAAAATATTGCAGCTGTAATTTAATTTCAATAATGCATAATCAGTCCTAGTATACCAGGGAGGGTAAGCAGTATATTCTTTGAATATAAGTCAAGATAGGTACACCACATCTTACAAAAGTACATGGTTACTCAGGTTTTGCTACTGAGAACAAATTGTGATTTATTTGCAAGGACTGCAAGAGGATTTGTGGCGTAAGCATGTGGGACACATTTCTGAATACTGGGTGGGGAAAACCCTATTAGCTTCATACTGGAAGAAAAAAGTACAGATTGAGAATGAAAAATTGTAGTAACAATCAGGATGAACTGCCAGAACATGAAAACTGACATGAAAAAATATCTTCTTCTCCAAGGCTGCAACTGCCCCTCTTCCCTGCTCCAGCCCACCAGCACAGGCAATGGCCAAGCAGAAAAATCACTGAAGGCAGCTTTGCTCCTGGCTGGTTTCAGTCTATGCTGAGTAAATTTAATGAGGAAAGTAACATCATTTAGTATATTTGGGGTTGGAAAAATCTGCTGTTCCTGTTCTTGAAACATTAGCTATCTGTTGTGTTCATCCACCTAGAGAAAAGACACAGGGCAGTTCAAGATTTACTTTAACGGACAACAAGTGGATTTTCAAAGCACTAATAAAGGATCATGTATTGGAATCTGGTGCTGACTGGCAGAGTACAGCTAGTCAGAGACAGTCACAGTGGAGTAGCCAGGGTACTAGTGGACATCCTAGTTGAGAGTAGAGAGGATAAAGGATATTTCTCTCACCATCTGTAGGTGTTCCATAAAATCTTGATGGCAGTTTCCTTCCAGAAGTAGGCTTCTCTTGTACCATGATGGATTAATGTAGCTCCATTGCTATTAACATTACTACTGCTTTCTATGGATAAATACTGTCTGCACCAGAAAGGGGGGGGGGGGGGGCGAGGGGAGAGAAACCAAAAATAATTTTAAAAAATCCACAATTAATTGTCCAATCCAATACTAATTTCTCCCTAAAATAGTCCAGTCTTGCAAATCATCTCAGCACCAATGAATCAGAAAATTGCAATGGAATTAAAAGAATGATAAAACCCCCCAACTTTAAACAAGTATTTACACGTAAAACAGCTAACAGCTAAGAAAGTAAGTGCAGCTATAATTATGCTTAAGAAAAACTTCCTTGATATTTTTGATGAACAATTTCTAGTCCATGTATGGTCTTTAAAAGACACCGGCAAATTCAGAGAGTCACACAAGTTATATTAAACTTCAGAAAATGCCTCACAGATCAGCATAAAAATGATCTGTTTCATTTATAAAAATATCCCCACCCAATCCACTCTGCCCCAGACAAAAAACTGGCATGTCATCTATTCCAATACATCAGTATTTTCCTAGGGAGGAAATAGTGGGGATTAATAGGCTTCTTAATCTAGCAAGGAGAAGTGTAACGAGCAACACAAAAAGGGAAGCCAGACTGCTTCAAACTGCAGAAAAGGCACGCGTTTCAAGACTGAGATTAGTCACTGCAACAAGCTGCAAATAAAAGCAGCAAATTCTTCATTTCTTTTGGCCTTCAAAAGCACAATAACTGGCTTTCTGAAAATAAGCATTAGTCAAACTCAAGTGATGAAGCCTGATAAAGGAATGACCGTGTGAATGTTAATGGCTTGTGATGTGCAGGAGGTTAGATTATATGGTCTAATGATATCATCTGTCCTTAAACGCTCTGAGTAAATACAGCATTGTGCTTGTTTCCAGTGCAATGATCAGAATTCAGCAAATCCACCTTTTTCTTCTGCTCCATTTTACGTTTTTCTTCAGAAAACAGGGAGACAGTGCCCATGTGCCCGTCTATGACGGCTTTGCTATTTTCTGCGCTTTAAACCCTGATAAGAAACAGAATTCACTTTACGACCCCTTGACACTAGTACAGCGTTAGCACAAACGAGAGCTGGGGCCGCTGTACTTATCACAGCAAACCAAGGGGAACGCCAGGCGCTCCTTGTACATGCGGGCTGCAGCCAGGCATGCCGGACAAACGGCAAGGTCTTAGGGACTCCTTAGGAGCTTTAGATCTCGTTTCAGTTCTACCAACAAATAAACGCTAAAGATGCTTAAATAACTGTTTGCTTAAAAAGCTTGTTTAATTGAAACAGTAGAGGAAATCAAATGCTGCAGATTCCTGTCACACATGTCCCACAGCAGCCCTCGGCCCGCTGCCTCTTCTCTGGTGGCGTTCCCATATCTGTTTGCAAAGCAAGCTCCCACTGGATCTCCTGTTCCTGAATGATTTCTAGCATTGAGTTAAGTTTAAACGGGAGAACAGATCTGTTAATAGTAATGTGCTTGAAAAGTGTTGAAGTGATGCAAAGAGACGGTGCCACTGCCACCGTTCGCTCCGGGGAGTCATTCCGCCGGGGAGGAGCGGCGTCCCTCTTCCACGGGCTTGTCCTGACTATCCATGCGCCTGGCACCTGCCTTCTGAGCAAGTCCTGGCCTTATCCCAGGGCACGGCTGGCCGCTTCCCAGACAAGCGCCGGCACGTATCCCTCCCCGCACCGGGCGGCGGCTCTGCCTCGGGGGCGCAGGGGCGGCGGGGACCGGGCCCCGGGGGGGGCGCAGGGGCCGCGCCGGGGAAGCGCTGGGGAGGGGGCGGGCGGCACCGGCGGGGCGGGGCGGAGGGCGCAGCGGCTGCAAACACCGCGGGGCGCGGCGCTGGCTCAGGCACCGGCGGGCCAGCCCGCAGCGCTGCCAAGCGCGGTGGCGGGGCGCGCTATGCCGCTGGGGAGCACGTCCCCGCTACGCCGTTCGGCGTTGTCCTCACTTTGGAGCAGGGAACGACGGGGTTGCCCTGCTGGGAGGCGCGGCCCCCGCCTGTTTCATTGTGACAGGCCAGGCCAGGCCAGGTGTTCAGACTTGCGGGGGGGGGGGGGGGGGGGGGGGGCCGCCGCCTCGGACCACCAGCCCCCTCCGCCCCCTGCACACGGACGGGCGGGCGGTGCATAAAACGCGCGGTGGCGCTAGGACCGCTGGGCTTTAATGCGAGGACCCCGAGGCCCCCCCCAACAGCACCGCCGCACCGCGCGGGCGGCTGGGGGCAGGTGCCGAGAGAGGGGAACGAACGCGACCCAACCAGCCCAGCTCCCCCAGCCCGCCCCGCTCCGGCCCGGCGCGCTGCCACCGGCCCCGCCGCCCCCCGCGGGGGCCGCCGCCCGCACCCGCGGCACCACCTGCTCCGGCCCCGCCCCGCGCCCGGCCCCGCCCCGCGCCCGGCCCCGCCCCGCGCCCGGCCCCGCCCCGCGCCCGGCCCCGCCCCGCGCCCGGCCCCGCCCCGCGCCCGGCCCCGCCCCGCGCCCGGCCCCGCCCCGCGCCGCTTCGTCTGTCGCGCCAGGTGGCAGCAAAGGAGCAACGCGCGGGGGGTGGGGGTGGGGCGGGGCCAGGCTCCGCCCCGGGCGACCCCGCCCGAGGCAGCGCGAGCGGCGTGGGCGCGAGGCGGCGCGGCAGGGGTGCCGGCTGCCGCTCCCCGCGGAGGGTGGCGGGTGTTCTCTTTGTGTAGTTTCGAAGTAAAACATATTAATAAAAAGGAAACCGGTGGAAGCTGGCGGGCCTTCAAAAGGTGACTGGGGTCCGAGCCGCCGCGGCTCGCGGGTGCCAGGACTGGCGGGTGCGCCACTAGCCCCCTCACAGGCCCACTCAGCAGGGGACCCGCAGCCCTGAAGTCCCGCCACACGCGGTTTCTGCAATGCGAGTTTAAGGCAAGGAGAATTTCCCCCAAAGTGACAAATCCCATGAAGAGTTGTACAAAGAAGGGTCAGGTTTTTGTAAACAGAAACCCGCGGCCCAGCTCCCGCCCAGAAGACATCACCTCAATGCATCTACTGCTGCTGCTGTGGGGTGCCGTAATACCACGAGGAAAATGATGTCTTCATCTTTAGCGAGTGAGACACAGCAAGAAATGCCTCTTGCAGTCAAAATAATTGTTGGTAACAATTTAACCCACTAGTGGATAACAATAGCAAGGCCACTATTCATATTTATTCATTATTATCTTTCTTACAGGCTGCTTTTACACTGTATAAAGTTGTAAAATTGACTACCCAGGAACTTCGGCAAGAAATGATGGAGTTCCTGTACAGGAATTTAACCAGCCTCTCCCAGGTAATGCTGCGTCACGCTTTTGAACGTCACAAGGCTGTGTGTCCCCATGGCCGTCGGGGCCCCACAGGCCCTGTGCCATTCACTGGGTGCTGTGCCTCACAGCCAGCCACCAAGCAAAACCACATCCCTCACACCTGCCTCAAACCAGGTGTGGACTTGGACATTAACAGTGAGGGTGAAACCCCAAACGTGTTCACTGATCTGTCCCAGTGCCCCCCATCTCCCGCCCCAGGTGGGCAATGCTAAAAGGGCCTTGGCCCTACAGCTTCTGGAAGTGGTGTGCGAATGCCCTGCAGCAGGACCCTGGCTGCTCAGAGTCTGTGAAGCCAAATGCAGCCACAGGCTGGAGGAAGAACTGTGTTACCAAAAGTGCACCCAGTGACCCAGCCTGGCCTTACCTTCCCTGGAGGCCCCAGCCCCTGCCATCCCTCAGGAACACAGCCTCCACGAGCTGGGTGCTACCCCCCATTTTGCTTCATTAAAGGGGCCCTTGGAAGAGTTCTGAGAGACATCCATGGATGAGTTCAGTCTGTGAACGTAAGAAGAGTTGAACTGTTGGCTTTATGCAGATCTTAATTTCTGAAAGAATTTAATTTGCTTTATTTGGGGCCACTGCAGTAGTTTCGTTGAGCAATCTCCTATTTTAATTAAAGAAAGTAAACAGAAATGTGGAAAAACAAATGCTAACTGGAGCTGCTTTCTTCCCAGTGGAGCCTGAATCCCAAAGCTTCAGCTTTGAGTTTGCTTCCATACTACGCCTCAGGGTGTACGAATGGGTGGTATGGGAAGAGAAAACCTCCCGACATTACAAAGCTGGCTGATCAGGCGAAGACTGTGCTGTCTGGCCATTTAGGCACACACTGCCAACATTGGACCCTGTTCCACTGCAGGGCACAAATGTCAAGTGCTATGAAGGTATCCATGTGCACTGTGGCCCTATCTGCGTCTCCCATGTGGCTAAGCCCCGGTTTGGTGGGTTAAGGTCTCCTTGGGGCCCTGACATCCACAAGGTTGAAGCCCTGCAGGATGAAGCCATGGTGGATATCTGTTTCCATTGCCTCCTTCTCCACAGAGATACTCCTTTGGTACTAGCTATGCACTGGATCCTGGACACTCTGCTCCACAATTCACAAGAGAGACTTGACACTGCTCCAGGCCAAGGAGGGGCAAAAATGAGACAGCAAGGGCCTCAGAAATTCCTAAGGAAACAAAAAAAGCACACCATTTCGATCAAACAAAAATAATTAATTAACTCAGTCGTTATTTAAAAGCATACAAGTGAGCAACCTAAGTAGCTATTGATCTTGTCACCGCACTGTTGCCCTGACCGAGTCTCATGAGTTATGCCCTTCTATACAACAGCTGTGTGTGTAGAGCTCAGGCTGTGCTCATCCTCTGCCAGGTCCAGGCAGACCTTGTACCAGACTGTGCTTGCAGGACAGCACCATGCAGGACGGCGTATTGGCTGTGGATCCCATGAGCCTGGGGGAGCCGGAGTCACCTGTATAGCTCTGCAGCAGTCTGCAGATTAGTCTGAAGGCAAAAAGGAGTGTGGATGGAGAAAGTGAGAGAGAATGAGATAACGTGTGCCTCCTGTATCAGGTATAATGCTATGCTACTGCTTTGTCCTGTCTCTAATTGTCTGATCTGAGTATTTTAAGAACCAGCTGCTGCTTCAAGCCATCTTTGGCAAGTACAGGGAGAATTCAAGGCAGTTGATGAAGTGCCAACTCCATTAGCTCTGCAGCTGATGTGTCCTGGTATGCTCCCAGCCAGTCTGAGCAAGCATGGTGGGCTACTGGAGATGCTCAGTCACCATGAACTGCCACCATGAGTCCACAGCTAGTTGGACTGCTGGATGCAAGAGACAGTTGTCTTCATTCTGCCTCTAAAACGGTCTAAGTACAGCAGATGATCAAACAACTGTTCCAGAAAAGGGCTGAAATCCCAAAGTCCTGAGAGAGGGTGGTGAGAGGGACCTCCCCCTCTCTCTCTTCCTCACCCTTGCTGTGATGCTTTGCTCCTGTGCTGTCATGAATCTCCCAAGTTGTTTCCATCTTATCACAGAGGTTGCTCTGTACCCTACAACACCCATGTGAAGTGACATCTCTTCCCCTAATGTAATACCAGATCATTGGTTGGGAGCAGAGCAAAAAAAAAAATGCAGAATATTCTGCAGTTGAGGGTCAGAAATGCACCCTCAGACCTAATGATGGTTATTCAAGAGGATGGGTTGATAGAACAGCAGATTCATGATAGTGAATCCTTGTCTGATGTGGGTCTCAGAGCTCATGAAAATGCATGAAGGAAAAGCAGAAGATCACATCTGCCATGATTTTTCTTCTCTGAGTAGGCAGCACTCACTACAGGGAGATGGGGGTGTATGCAGAGGGATCTCCTCTCTGAAAATACTATTGTACTCCTCATGCAATGGCCTGGTTCACCAAAGTACTCTCCAGAATGTTTCCAGCGTAAAATGATGTGCCTGCTGTTTTGTGATCTGTGTTGTACCTTCCTGCCAATATCACATTTATTCTGTGTTAGCAATCTTTCTTGGGCTGGTTCTGAGGGATATAGGGATGTATGGGGTTGATAACCCAGACAGGAAGACCCCCAGTATCCTCTGCTGACTGGCTCTCAGGCTTTGGCAGGCACATTTAGATGCTTAGCCCTGTCTTCAAAGCCTCACTGGTACTGCCTTGCCTCAGATCTTGTGCAGCTCACTGTGAAATTGCCAGGGAGCCAAATCTCTTCCAAAGCTTGCTTGTCCTTTACAGGGATGCAAGCAGCCTTGACCTTCAACCAGCATTGCTTGCTGCCTTGCGTGAAGATGACCTAGGCTGAATGTGACAGTATCTTCTTACAAGCTGCGTCCAACAGCCAAGCTATCAGGAGAGGTACAGTCCTAGAAGATGGTGGCCAAGATCCTGATGTGTTTTGAATCCTCAGGGCTCAGCTGCTGAGAAACATTCCCTAGAGAAGACACTTTCTCTGCATTGACTAGCGGGAAACTGGGGAGATAAGATTCATCAGACTGAGTTAGACATCAACACCTTTTCTGAAGACATCTAGGATTTCTTTTCTCCTTTTCTCCTCTGCTTACCAACTGTCTAAAGGCAGAGCCAACCTATGAAAATTTGTGACTTTTTTCCTCCAACCAATAAAGTATATATACAAGCTGCGCTTTGTCTTATTTTATAGATAAGTTGCCTGAAGCATGCATTCAAATGAGAGAAATCGCAAGCACAGGTCTACTTGTTTTTCCACAGGCTAGGTGTGCGCCCACAGCTTAGCTTAAGGAAAACTCTATAATGTCAATAGATAAATGCATACATACATGAGACAAAAGTGGTGCAATGTTGTAAAGAACTGATACTATTTCCCATTTAGAATATACTTACTGTTATGAGCCTACACATACAGTAAACAACACAGCTGAGAGGCATTAGGAAAACCTATGGTAGAAAAACAAGTGACTGGCAAACACTTTCACAGCGTCTAAGCACACCTTCAACCTTCAGAAATAAATATTTTGTAATATTATCTTATTTTGCACATTTAGTAAATCACAACAAAGAAACTGAAAACCAAGGCTCCTCTAAGACATATCAATGAACATAATCTCAACTTTTAACAGCAATATGAAAGCAAGACTGAGTAATAAGGCATCAAAGTGCAGTACTGAAACGGGTGTGAAATCTCTGTTTTAAAGTAATTTTGCACTTGTTTTCTACCATCAGGTTTAATATGGAAAAACAAGTTCCATACATAGAAACTCCTCCCAAACTCAAAAATGAAATTTCTACTCTTCCTTTTGTTTTTCTGATGCTTTTCTGGTGTTTCTTCCCCACTAGAAACAGAAACATTAAATACCACAAATCCATGCCATGAGGCAACCCACAATAAAAGTTGTTCACATATTTAAAGTTGATATCTGATTTATTATACTCAAAATACATTTTTTTTTTCCCCAGATTCAGTTTTGTCTCCTCTCTTTTTTTTTTTTTTTTTTCCCTCTGCAGAGGCTTGTAATGTACTGAACAGAGATAAAGTTCAACACTATATGTTAAACATTTGCCTGACAGTCCAATGACTCTACCACATTATCTGGGCTCTGCTCACTACCTCTGTCCTCTCAGCTACACTCTCCTCAAATATTGACATCGCTCTTCATTCATGGAAATATTCGTATTTTAAATAGTCTCCAATCCAAAATGTCCTTGGGTTTTACAAGGCATATTTTCTGTCCTCTGCATCAGGGAGTTGTAGAAAGTGTGATGTAAATCATCTGTGGCAAAGCCTTCACAGTTCTCAGATGGTGCTTAACAATACCATTGCAGAGCAGCTCATAAAACTGGGCACATAAATGTTTTTATGGCTATGGACTTGTATGGGCTCAGTTCCATATTTCTTCCCGAATTCAGTACATTTCTGCTGAATTAGCTTCTGATCTCTTTTGCCATTCTATTGCGCATCTGGCAAGAGGTCTGGGCTAAAAGCAGATAAGGCATCAAGCCATTTGTTCCTTTTGGGTTGTCAGCCCCTGGAGAAACATTATTCAGCTGTTGAGAAACACTAAATAAGAAACAAGTAAGAACTCACTTGTTGTCTAGCTTAAATTTCATTCTTCATGTGAAGGAGGAGCTCTTTTAAGCAGTAATTGTAGAAGGTTTAGGATTTAGTTGCAAAAGATTCCCTTCAGACCATCTCAAGCTGTTATCCTGTCAGCAGGAAAGCAAACATGCTACTAACTGAGCTGTCACAGCCTGCTCGGACAAGTCAGTCTTTCAGCCACTCTTTCTCCTTCTTTTGAAGCAGTCGCATGCAACCTGACCTGTCAAGGGTGAGCAGGCCAAAACATAGGAAAGGAATAACAGGGTGAAGGATTAAAAGACTGTGGCATGGAGATGCTAGGAGAAGGACACCCAAGAGCACAGATATGGCTTTGGATAAAAAGGTTGGTAGTTTGGCAGCAGAGGTTTGGAGATGAGGCACAGGGAAGAGAAGAGGTACAGACTGGAGGACTGTTGTGGCAGGGAAAAGATGTTGAGGATGCATTATTTTGCAGTAGCGGGAGAGAGGGGAGGTGAACACTGAAGTGAGGTAAGAGGGATTTGAGAACTGGGCCTGAGGGTACTGCAAAATGGAAGAAGGGAGTAGACATGATAGGAGTAGTTATTAGACAAGCCTGATGACACTGATTATTGTCAATGCCCTCCCCATGCACACACAAGCTCACTCCCAACTTCTTCTTGGGCAACCAGCTACTGACGGTGCAACGGTGCACATGAAGGTATGTTTGCCATAGTAGGTTAGCTGTCCTTTCTGTTGAGTATTCACCATTCAACGACAGCTGACAAAAAAGTGGTTTATTCCAGGATGAGTGCTTTCTGTTGAATGGCTGCTGCACTGTAGATGGCTGACTGTCCGTGAGAGTCTAGTGGTGGTAACCTGGTGTTCATCAACTGAAGACCCTCATGACCTACTTCGTTATTTAAACTCTTACTGTAAACTTAGTTGTCACTTCTGTCTGAATGTCCCTGCATTCCTACTGCCTGGAGTCTCCTGGGCAAGACCCATACCAAACTTGGACCAGCAATCTGCCTCACCATTTTTCTGTCCTCCCCAGCTATACATATATCATTACAGCCCAGCTGTTTTGATATGAGTCTGGCACATGACATCACACTTGGTTCTGTGGTTCCTTCAGCTTCAGTAGTCTAATGCCTGTCTATGAGCTGCTTTCCTGAAAACACAGTTTTCAATTAATTATATGTTACAAGAGCAAGCTTTTTTAAACATAATGTCTCCCTTTTAATAGACTAGCTATGCCATGTTTTCTTGTCCAAAAGTGTTGACAGTACTTAGAAGTATAGTTTAATGACTTTATTTAAAAATATGTGCAAATATAGGGACTTTTATCTAAAAATGCATACCTTCTACTGCTTATTTGCATGTAGATAAGTAAGACCCTCCATATTGTGTTAGACAAAAGGTACTCCAATAGTGTTTTAAATTCACTGTCCTGTCTTTCAGGAACAGACTAGCAGAATTCACAAAGCCAATTACAGCTGAAGAATTATTTTGAAATCTGTCACTTCTCAGCTACAACATCTCAGTTAAAAATTGTGCTCAAGTGAAGAGGCTTAACACCTACTTATATGTCCAATGGATGCCAGCTGGACACACCAGCAGGCACTCAGTGAATTAGAGGGAGATCAACAGCTTGATCACATAGGGAATGTCTGCACAGATACCCTAGTCAGAAGTAAGACTATGACCCCAGGCACGAAGAACATAGGATGTACCTCCATGACAGTGTTCAGGAAACAGAAATCTGGGGATCATTTTGGTAATGTTTGTTTGCAAACAGCAGGCTAGAAAATAGAAATAACATTTTCATAGTAGTTTCCCATAGGTCGCTGGTAAAACAACTACTAGAATACTGTGTCCAAATGAATAAAGATTCAAAAAAATTATAGATGAAAATTACAAAACTTGTTATAGATTGCTCAATCATCCTACAACCTTGATCTATTTAAATGATGAAAGATTAAAGGCTCCTTCTTCACAATTTATAAATGTGAAATCCAGCTGTTGAAGGTATAATGAGATTCAGTAGCTGGGAGATGAAGCTAAACTAATTCAGACCATAAATAATGCTCTCATTAGTTATCTGTTGCATATTAACTGTTGAAATAATCTATCGAAGATTGCCCATCACTAAAAATAATTAAATCAGCATTGGATTTATTTTTTTTTATAGACATGCTTTAATTCAGCAACATCTATTGGGCTTGAAGAAAATTAATTAATGGATGTCCAGTGACCTGTGTTACTCAAAAGGCTGCAGTAAATAATTGTAAAGCCAACATTAGTCAATGAGTTCTTTAATTTATCCACTGCAAATAACAACTTCATAGCTCAGTTATGTGTTGCAAAGCTTATGCCTTGATTTGTTTATCTTAATGGCAATATCAAGATATCCTTTGCAGGGGATACCTCCTTTCTCCCACAGCCAGCAACAGCCCTAAAATTGACCACTGGAATACGTCCTGTCCTCTAAATCGTATTCCCACCTTTGTCAGCAAGCCCTCACGGATGTCACACTGGGATCAGATAAGGACATTTTCACTGGCAGTGTTGCCCAAAAGGATTACAGAGAAGGTGACATTATTTGGGGCTGTAACCGTATCCTACTGAGAAATGTCCAATGACTGTTTTACTACTATGGCACCTTTTAAAATGCATTGCAGCACAGCCTGGGAACAATGTGCTCATTTGTCAAGATAATATACATCTAAGCATGCCTCTTGTTAAGCTCACAGTCAGGTATTTCTGAAGCTTAATCATCACTCTGCTGTGTTTTGGCTGGGGGTGATCAATTTAACCTTTCTGTGACTG
Organism: Falco peregrinus; assembly: GCF_023634155.1. Classification (NCBI taxonomy): domain Eukaryota; kingdom Metazoa; phylum Chordata; class Aves; order Falconiformes; family Falconidae; genus Falco; species Falco peregrinus. The sequence continues at coordinate 69,363,756 of NC_073727.1, forward strand.
TGTGTCAAATCACAATAAGCTGCTTTCTGGGGACTTGGGAGCACTGTAGTGGTAGTGGTGCACTGTAACTTGAAGTTACATCTCAGCATTTCACCAGATCAGCACAGTGACTTGTCTTTCACCTGTATTGGCGATGACTGAGTAGCATAAAAGCATTTTTTTGTCACGGGAGCTGACTTGCTGTGTTTCAAGAACCATCCAAGACAACTTGACTTTAGGCTGAGGAAGGGACATTTCTTAACACTGAAGGTATATTCCGTTCTTATACACCAAACAGTACACTGAAGCTCTAGGAATTAGACAAAAGCATTGACATGGTCATGTGGTGAGCCACCATACCATAATGTTTATATGTGCTACTCTCAGCAGTAAGATTTCACCCAATGCTTTTATGACAGTTTGCTATTTCTCTTTCATTAGTTATTTGCTAGCAGCTACTGGCCTTGCATCTTACACATAGAGGTAATAAGAATTGTATTCTCAGGGAGAAGGGTGTCACAATTTGCTGCTAGTTTTAGCCAAACGATACCCTGTCTTGCATTTGGTGCAGTGCTGGTCTTTTTCCTTCTGCCGGTTATAGCTACATCACACATGCCCAACTTAAGGTCTACTGTGTAAATGTTTGCTCAAGGATTTCTCCTTCGTAAAGCTCTTACACTGCTTTTTCTACCATTAAGGGTTGTTGCTTTATTAATCTTTTGCATATGACATTGTGCCAAATGCCAGTCATGGAAGTCACCATTAATTATGGAGGGACAGAAAATGGGCATGGCTCCTTCTGCGGCTCCAGGCTGTGTCAGCCAGAAGGATGTTGTGGCTCTCCTGCCAGACGGTACTGCTCCCTCCCAGGTGTTAGCTGAGCTGCTCGCAGTATTGTTGCTTACCTACACGGAGCTAAATGTGATAGGTCAGAAAAGGGTTACTTTTCAAAGTAACCCAGCATGCTTTGACAGGCACATAAGCAGCTCAGGAGCAGATTAGAAGGCGTAATAATCTGCAGCATGGATGGCGGGGGAGAGATGTTCAGCTGAGGACAATGCCTTCTGCTAGCACAACCAGATCCTGAGGTGAACATGTGCCCCAGCCTTAGTTTTGCTTGATTCCTCATCTCTCTAAATTAAGGAGCACAATAGGAAGTAGGATTTTCCTTTGGCAGCTTTTACCTATCCCAATCTGATTGGCGTATTGCCCCATTAATGCTGAATTTTAATTTGCCCACTGAGCACTCTGAAAGCTCCCTGCTTTGTTCTGATTCGCTTCCTACTCAATGCTAAAGACGCTGGCCTTGATCACATTGTGACTTCTGTTATGCAGCAATACCACGGTAATTAGTACATGAACTTATTCCTCTCCACTACTTTGGAAGAGGCTGAAGGAATTTTCTTATTTCTACTCATGTCCATTCATGAAAAATTTACCTTCTGTGATAGATGATGAGTTTGCAAGTTGTAATAACTCAAGTCATAAAAACTTAATTTAATAGATTGCACTTAAGGGATTTGTCGCTATGGCCAATGTATGCACTTCTTTCATGCTGCTTCCAGCTACTGATGCCAGCTCTGTACTGAATACAACATGGAATGGAGAATGTATAACTACTTAAATGGAGTAAAAAAAGAAGTGTGTATCTGGATCTTTATATTTGGGCTTGAGGCAAATTCGGAATTTTACTACTTATTGCTGTTGCAATATGTTGTTGATGATCAGATTTCCCCAGAAATCTGTCATTCTGAAGCACTCAAAGTATCTTTTTGTCTTTGAGTTTATCCTCTTCAGCAGTGGTAATGATTAATCTGATTCTCTTGGCATGCAGTTTTAAATCCAGTGACTTCAGCAGAATGAAACTATAACCTTAGCAAACAGAAATCTATTGCCTTGTCAGTGCAGAGTCCCTTTATATGTGCTGAAGGGTTGAATGCTCAGCAAACTCTCCTACAATGATTTCATGAGCACACCTGCTATCTCCTCTGTAGCCATTTTGATTTCTGATAGTGAAGGTAAATTTAGATTTCATTTATATGGAAAAGTGAGCTCACTCCTGCTGAAAGACCTTAAGGGAGGTTTCGTTTCACATCTTTCTGTTCCTGAGCTGGAAAAACGTTTCCTGAGGGATCTTTTATTTGTCCCTTAGGAAACCTGGAATTGCCTCAAGACCAAATCAGAATTAGAATTACTTGGCAGCTAAAACCTAGATTCTGATAATAGGCTATCCGTTGGAGATGCTGAAACAGCGGAGATCTTGTACCTTGCCACTGTCTGAACTGTCTGCTTATGACAGAGATGTTGACTAATTAATTGGCTGCTTCTGCCTTCAGTTTGTTATCTTTTTTTTCAGACATTTATTTCATTTGGATTCCTTCTATACAAGATACTCCTGATGCTTGGGAGTTTTGGTCTTCTTTTCCAAATAACTGGTAGAGAATTAGGGCCATTAATTTCTGTAGCTTGTGTAAGCAGGTATCACTTTTCTGTCGATTCACAAAAATGACAACTTCAGTATGAAGTTCAGTCCAGACTGTCACCTTTGTAGAAAAAAATGTACTCTGGTTACATTAAAGACCTCTACTATAACTCTTGGGCTTTTCCCTTATTAATATAATTGATTACAAAATAATGTCTTAGAAGATGTAGGAAGACTAAGAATCAGTTAAAGCAAGTAGTTACAGATGGGAATCCTTTTTTCAAGAACATGAAAACCAGTCTGTTTTCACACTGAGGGAAGATGTCAAGTTCTATGCAAGTGAAATGATAGGGTTAAGTAAGTCTTCTAGTAAGAAGTTAGTCATTACATGGAAGCCTGCTTTATTTAAGAGTCTCTATCAGTGTAAAACTGCAAAATTATGCAGAATATATTCTAATTTTCCTTGTGCTGTATTTTTAGATGCCTAAGTCTTCTGAAATAAAAGCATGCCACAAACAGTAACCAACACCCATCTTCGACATACCATGCACACTGAATAAACAGATAAAGTGTTGTGCTGTAGCATCATCATTTTCAAAGAAAGGAGGGTGGGTATGTAAGCGTAGCACAGCTTAGCCTTCAGACCATTACAGGCTGGCTCCTTCCATAGGCTGCTGGTCACTGTGGGGCTGTGCTGCAGCCTAACCCTTTGAATGTGAGGAAATATATACACACAGATTTAACAGATTACAGCCTCAGTCCGCAAAGATTTACTCATGTTTTTCACTGTGAGGAATCCCACTGAAATCTTTATAAAGTTGGGTGTGAACTTCTCTGAGACCTAGGCTTGAAAAACCTGTTCACGCTTCTGAGTAGCCATTACTAATTGCAAAATCAAATTGTTTCGAGAGAAGCAAGGCAAAGGAACTTGTTTCTTGTGATCTTTCTGCCACAAATTTCTCTCATACTACTGTAACACATTATTTCTGGCTGACTTGCATGGTCCTTAGCAACTTGCATAGTGAGTTGCCTCTGTGGCTGCATCTGCTGAGGTGCTGTTGGTTTTGGGCTGTCTGTGATAACTATGGACCTGTAGCTAAACAGGATAGAGGACTGTTGTTCTGTGGTGCGGCCTTTCTTTTCATGGGTACCAGCTGGAAGTTCCTTTCTACTGATTTTTATGAAACTTTTAAGAACATATTTATTTTGGATTAAACTGGCCAACTAGTTCAAAAGGTACTATGAGAATCTCCTGTGGGCTGATGCGCAAAAGCTAAGATTACATACATCCTTATTTATTTTATATTTTATAGTTCATTGATTGTGTGTTTTCCTTCAAATCTCCTTAAAATACTTGAAAGGCTACTATAATGGGTTATATCCATAACCTGTTATGATTTATTTCAGTGGGGTTTTGATTAAGCTTGCAAGAAATAGGAGAGAATAACTTGGCAGAGAATTCTCTGCCACATTTCTCTTTCTTTTTTTCTCAGCTTTGAAACACGTTATTTCCCCTCTGTGGATATGACTCTTGTGAATGGAAGGCCATTAGTTTTGCCCTTCACATTAAACTACCTGAAAGACCTACTGTAGTATGCAAGAATCTAGTGAAATAGTGTCAAGACCAGTTTAAATTTTACTGAAAGTGAAAATTCAGGAAGGATGGAATACAACGAAACAGAAAAAGCCCACACAGGACTTGCCCACGAACTAGTATAAATGAATTCAGTGGTCACATGCTGGATGGTGCTTCTGTTTCAACACACCAGAGAGTTGCTATAATGCAGTAAATAGCAGACTGTGATGAAAACTCTAGACTCATTTAACACTCTGACAGATTTGTGGCAGTCATCAAATGCTTGACTCTTGACCACTGCATATAAAGATAGCTTTGGAGAGAAAGGAGGTATTAGGAAGGTTTTTTAGCACCGGTGGCTTAGTTAAATTAAAAACTGTATTAAATATTAAGAGACTGGATAACTGCTATTTACTTACATTAATATGGGTTTGTAGAATTTATTTTTGGGAATATCTGAAGTAAACGGTTAGAATCTTCTTATTCCAAATAAAGTTAAATAGACTATAATATAATATAAAAAAGGATTTCCATCTTTTGCAAGCCTAGAATAACCTGCCATGAAAGGGGCTCATTTTCAGCTGCTGTTTTAAACATATCTTACATTTCTCCCAACTATTCCTAGCAAAATGTTTTAACAAAAATAATTTTTCTTTCCATTTGTTCTCCATTTCTAACACTGATTGTTGCTTCACACTCTTGTCATTATTGCACAGCACTGCAACTTGTGAAATACCCGAATTACTCCATTTGGAGCTAAAAAGAGGAAAATGGCTTGTCACCTTACATCCTCTTTACTGCTCATGGACTACTTATTCCAAGAAGTCATTTAAGCTGTTGAAAACCTTGTCAATATGATAGATTTGCTGTCATTTTACTGAAATCCCCAAAGATAAACTTATTAGATTACTGACTGAGGCCACAGAAATGCTTCTGGTTTTTGCCCACTACTGCTAAACAGTAATTGTAAGGTCCTTGACTTCCTTTCAGATAGTTTTCACAGGAACTGTTTGAAGCTGTCTACAGATACAACTGAAGGATGGTCTGAGGTGGTAATCTGGTATCAAACCCTTGCTAGACACCTATTGGTAAACCAGTCACTGGCTGCTCTAACCTGACAAACATCATTTTGTCTGCTGGTAAAGTCCCTAGCCTCTATTCAGATGACGCTGCCCAGAGCTAAATGAAACTCCAAAATGATAAGCATATATTCCATGAGACAAATACAGGATTTTCCTTTGGTTCTTGAAGGGGCACTGGAGTTACCCGGGTGAGAAATGGGAAAGAAGGAATAGAGATTCTGGGTAAGCCTGAAACACTAGTTAGACCTATCATGACTACAGCTGTGAAGCAAGAGCCTAACTACTAAGGCAGAATAACCTGTTCCAGCAAACATGTTAAGGCACATAGATTGGTGAGAGAGGAATAAAAAGGTTCAACTGCGAACCCAAGCTTGTATCATCACCTCGTGCTAGTTACCTGAAGCCACCCAGAAGCAACTGAGGAACTTATATTCAGGACTGGATACAGTCAGTATTATTCTTCTTTATTATTCCTATGGGGTAAAATAAGTGGTTATAGTGTCACCAGTGATGCTGGGCAGCAGGAGGTGAAAATCCTTAGGGAGGAGCATAAAGAGGCATTGACTGTCCAGGGGTCTAAAAGAGTAAGGGAGAAGAAGGGGAAAAGATTTATATAATTAAATATATTTAAGCAGTGATTCAAGAGACATGTTTATGGTACATGAAACACAGAGCAGCCTGCAATTTGGAAAGAAACTAAGGCGGCTTTGGAGTGAGGTGTGAACTTAAGGAGACAAAGAACAGGTAAAGCAGCAACATCTCTTGTATTACAGATTAATTGCAGGGCTAATGGGAGAGAGAACTTGAGATTTAGAGAAAATCTTGAGAGAAATGGTTGGACCAAGCAGGAGAGACCTTGAGAGTATTTTGTATCAAAATAGAAATAGAGAAAAAGGAGTAGGATATACTGCCTTGAATGGAAATAAAAGAATGAGAAGGGAGGAAATACTGAAGGAATAATTGCCCAAAGGCTGTACTTGGTGAGGTCCAATTAAGCAGTGGACCGAGAATGGCCAGACGTCACAGGGTCAGTGTGGGTATGATAAACATCCTGAACTGTGTCTACACCCAGTAAAGTGGTTTTTTTTTTTTAGTGAGACTGGGATATATGGCAGTACTCAACAGCGCTTGTATGCCTCCAGCATTTTCATTAAGTGTTTGCAAATTAAAGAGAAATGAAGAATAATCTTGAGAGGGACTGAGCAAAGAATCTCCAGTTCTGCATTACTTGAAATATCTGGAAAGATTCAAGCAGGCAGAAACAGCCAGTTTCATTGCTGTGACTATTCCCGCAACTGGTAGTTCAAAGTCTGGATACTCAGCAGATCTGAATATTTTAAGGTTTTGAGAATATCAAGTGCTTTGAGGCAACTATTATCGCTATCTGTTCTGGAGCATAAGGAGTAACTTATTTAAAACCAACCACAAGTCAAATAGAGTCTGCGGAAAGTAGTGATTTCAGGTCCTGAGGAAAACAAACCAGCCTGGCTAGATTAATATGTTATGAAATGTAAAGACTTTCTGAATCCTTGGCACACACGAAGGCCTTGTAATACAGGTTTTCTGAAAGAAGTCGAGTATGCTTGCTATTAGCTGAGAGGAAAAATGCCTTAAACAAGCATGTTCAAAGTGCTCCTTGGAACAACTGTAGTTTGCATGTAGGAACACTGCATAAGTACTTGTTTGCAAGAATCAGGAGAACTTTGAGAGTATGTGTAAAACATTAACTAAGCAAGATTACAAATTTAGTATTCCCACAGAGTTCCTTGAGGCAGGCATGTTGTAAAACTCCCAAAGACTTGAAGCAAAGCTCCCACAGTTAGTAGTAAAGCTTCCACAGATTTGAATGCAGATTAGTAGGTGGTAGAGGAGCAAATTTCAGTTTAAAAAAGAACCACGTAACTGAAGATATGTGATTACATGACAGGTCAGTACACCTTGTGCGTACATGCATGGATTGGTGTGGAAATGTGCAAGCTTTTCTGAAACTTTGGGAAGAGAGGGCTAAAACCTTTTGAGAAGTCAACAAGGTCTTGACATTTAAAGTAGCAGTAGATTATTTTTTTTCATCCTCTGTTGGAAAGATTGCTAGCTCATGTTTCATTTATACTCAGAGGGCTTAGTTCAACATACAGTACCACTGACTAAAAGTTCCTAGTATTCTGGAATTAAAAAATGAATGAAAATAACCTAAGATGCTAACTTCAGTTCCTTCATATGCTACTCAGAGGATGACAGTGTGCTATAAAATGATCAGGGAACAGCCTCATTGGCAGGATTCCTTCCAATCTCCATCCCTTCACTGCTGCCATAGATAATTTCTGGCCACTTTGCCATCATGCCGTAACTCCTGTACAGAGAAAACTTTCCACTGTTGCCATAGCAAAAGGCAGAATTCAGGGTGGCTTATTCTGGACTCTTCTGCCCTTCCATGTCGAAGGCAAATCTTTACAGGGTAAATAGTTGTCTGCAATGGATGGATTAATTAATTTGATAATGGGATTAAAACTCCTTTCTCAACTCATCCCTAAATCGCATAACTCACTGCCAATGGACATATAAGTACCACTTGGCTATATTCTGTATTCTCACCACACATACACACAAGCACTCATACATGTCCTATAACCGTCATCCTGCAGCCTCTCCACAAACTGTAGGCTTCCCTCTCACTGAAGGGCTCACTGGTTGGCTTTGTGTCCTCCACACACATCTCCTAAGCCTCTGCCTTTAAGGTGGTCTCATGCCACTGAGAAGGTACTAGTTTGCTTCTGAAAGTACACGGAGCAGGAAAAGGACTTTGGATTGTCTCACTCTGATTTGGGGAGTGAAGAAAAAGACAGCAATAAAACTAAGAAATTTTAAACTATCATCAGCTATATGTATATTTGTAAATACGAATATTTGTATTTGGAGCTACTGATTCATTACGTCATGCAATGTTTACATATTAGTATGCTACCTGGAATAAGTCCAGCCTATGCCAACTAGTACTTTTCTAGACACTTCCTGGGTATTGGGCATTTGAAGCGGGGGTCTGGTCAAAATTACCTTCTGAGGTCAACATTTCTATGGATGTTTTGGGAGATAGTATGTGCTAAAATCATATTCAGTGGTCAGCTGGGATGTAGCCATCCTGTCTCAGAGTAAAAGCCAGCTCCCACATGAGGGGCTGTATAGGTGTAGCTATTGAGGCAACCAAACCCAGATACTGTAATGGGCAAAAAAATCATGTTCTTTTCTTGACCGCAGGCAAGCAATACTGAACCAGCGTAAAGAGGCTCTTAGCTACAAGGGGCAGATAATCCAGACTGCAGGCAGGGCTCCCTGCCTGGAGCTGCTCTTTGCTCTTCCAGCCATGAGATTCTGAAGATGCTGAGGAACTCTTCCAAAATCGAGACAGTGCAGATAGGAAATTTAGCTTTGGACAGGTCATGCTGTAGCATCCAGCCAGAATGGCTGTACAAGGGAAACTGAATATGACATAATATGGACATGAGCCTTGCTGCAGGAAAAACTATTCTGAAATACCTGAAGTGATCGTAATTACCATAATGAGGCACCTATTACAAAGTTGTCACTAAGTATGGTTGTAGTATCAGTAGATTCAGAAAGTAACACTAAACTATTTCATCATGGCTACTGCTGGTAGTAATAAAAAAACATGTGATATTGCTTGAGAAGGCAAGAAAGGCAGCGAAGACAAGGAAAATCCCCAGGAAAGACAACAGTCTATCTGGGATCTTGTTTTTTATAGTATGATCATGGTTCCTCATATGTAAGTAAAAAAAATCTCTTGCCTCAAGGTGTTAAAATTTAAAGAAATTCTTTAAAGACAGCTACGGGGAAAAATAAAAGTAGGGGACACTAAAGCACGTGACCTTGGTGCATCATGTTACTTGAGAGGGCAGCTTCTTCCAATAATAGCTCACCCAGCTTTTGCTTGTTCAGCTTTCTTATCCTTTTCATGTTACCCAGGACAGGTCCAGCATCTGTCAAGGAACAGAGGTTATTAAACAAATAATCAACCAGCTACGAAGCACTTCTCAAGTGACAGCTCCCCCAAATCCTCTGTTTAGCATCTCTAAGGCATTACAGCCCCTCTTCCCTGTCAGGGTTAGTAAATGGTTCTGATTGTATCCCAAAGCTTTGCAACAACTTTACTCTCACTTTTGTGCAAAGACGAATCCTTAGGTCTACAAGGCCAGCTTGGCAGTGCATGTCATTAGGATCTCTGTCACTTTATCATGAGTGTGCTCTCTGCATGAAATAAGCATTTTGGCTGAAAATTCTCACCCTGCACTTACTGCTGAGCCTGGGCGCCCTGGCCGGAGGTGAGGTTACTGGTAGTGCGGTGGTGGGTGTGCTCTGGCGTGTGACTCACGTCTGTGGCACCCAGGTAGTGTCTGGGTGCGTGGGCACGACTCCAGCCAAACCCTCGTGTCACTTGGGGCTGCCTGCAGAGGAGCTCGGAGGGAAGGTGTGATACCTCCGAACCTCACACCCAGCAGGTTACATGAGTTGCAGGCGGGTAGGTGCTGTTACCAGACTTTTCGCACAAACAGCTGAGGCTAGCTGCCCGTATCTGAACCACTGAGGCAGCACATGAACAGGTCTTACTTTTCACAGAGCTCCGGGGGTCCCTCAGGGGCAGATTTACCGCATTAGCCATTAAAAGCAAATGCACAAAACGCCTCCTGCCCAGTTATCCTGTGGCAAGACTCGGTTTTCCACAGGGAACAGCAGCGCTCCCCTCTCCCCGCCGGCAGCTGGGCACGCCTCAGGCTTCCAGGACTGGTCGCCCAGCTCTGGCCTCCCATCACAAGCCGACCCAGCTTCGGATTTTGGCTGTTCTGGGCCAGTCCTCTGTGTACGGGAAGCTGTAGCTTGATTCTATCTCATTTTTGTGTTGGCTTTTTGGCAGAATCCCCCGGTCTGCTGCGGGCCTGAGCCATCCCCTGGCGGCCGTGGGGCTGAGGCGCGGCCCCGGGCCCGCCCGCCCGGCGGGGCTTCGGCCACCGGCCCCGGCGATGTTCGCAGGGCCCGGCCAGGCTGAGTCCCTGGGATGACAGCGTCGGTTTCCACAAGTATGGAGAGATTCATAGAGCAGAACTCCGTGACATCACTTTAATAATTTGCCGTCTTTAATGAAATTGGGTAATTACAGTTGAAGGTACCGGCTGTGGCATCACTGCTCGTTCTCTTTTTGTACTGTTATTGTGGAACAGCCGCGTGTAAAATGCTAACCTTTCAGTGGTGGCGGAACACCCTGTACGCAAGGCTCCCCTCCGGAGGGGCGGCGCGGCGCCGAGGGGCCGGACGGAGCCAGACGCCCCGCCGCCCCGCGCCTCCTGCCCAAATGGTTTAGGCGCGTCCCCCCCCCCGCGCCGCCGGTGGTTCGTGCCGCCGGGCCAGCGCGCAGGGGGCGGTGGCGGCGGCGGCGTCTGGCGCATGCGCAGAGGGGCGTGTGGCGGCGGCGCCGCTGGGGGCTGTTGTTGTGGGAGCCCCGGCGGGTCGGGTCGGCCCGGGCGCTGCCGGGAGGCCGGTGGGGACGGCTTGCCGCCGGGGCAGTCCCGGGGCCGGGAAGGGCCGGCCCGCCATCGCGGGCAGCGCTGGCGGTGAGCAGCGGCGGGTGTGAGTGAGGTCTGTGCGCCGGGGCCGTCCCCCCGGCGCTGCGTGAGGGGCTCGGCGGGTGGGGCGGGGGGCGGCGGCGGGGGCTGCGCGGGAGCGGGGAAGCTGCCGCGGCCCGGCTGGGGCCAGGCTTGTCGCAGTGGGTCGCGCTGGCCAGGGTATGTTCGTGCCATCGGATTAGTGCAGGTTACCCCGGGTTTTCCGCCGGTAGGTGGGGGGAGCTGCTGGGACCCCACCCTCGAGTCGGTGCTGTCAGGTGTGGGGCCGTGGGGCGGGCATCGGGCCCTGGGACGGCGCTGCCAGCCCGCCGCCCCGGCTCGGAGGGGGCGTCTGCGGGCGGCGGCCGGGCAGAGCAGGTCCCTGCAGGGGGAGCGTGTGGTGGCGGGGCTGCGGCGTGCTGGAGGAGGCGGGGGCATCCCGCCGGGGGCTCTGTACGAGGTGGTCGTTGTGGCTTTTTTGGTGTAGCTCCCACCGAACTGCCGAACGCGCTGTGGGTTTGAGCATTTACAGGCTGCGGTGGGTCCAGTGGTCACGCTGTTATCACTTAAATATTTCATAAAATGAGCTGGCATTCAGATATTTTAGTAGTATCTGGCTCTTCCCTCCCCACACTTGTTGTTTTTGAACTGTGCTGTGTTCAGGAACTTTCAGCGAACTTGAGGCACTTGCTGTTCAGTTAATTACACTAATGTTGTTAATACATATTAATGCTGCTTGTCTGCATTCCATAATCTTCTTGCCTTTTTGGAGTATGTTTTGTTTTGGAAAGTGGTTTAATATTCAGAAACTGATTGCAAAGTCTTGTTTTGAGATATGATCCTGAAAGCCCTTTTCTGTGTAACTGGTCCTGCTTTCTGTGTAGTTTTTGTAGTTTTATGTCCCGGATCTGTATTTGAGATTCTGAATTGCACCCAAAGGCATAGGAAGTGGTGGAAAACCAGTGAGGGAAGTGGTGGAAAACCAGTGAGGGAAAAGCAGGGGAGTAGGAGAATATTGGAGTACAATAACAGCACACTGCTGTCGAAATAAGTAAGAAAATAGTTTACTTTGTGTTTTCTCTTCCTCTTTCTTGCCTTTCTACTCTGCCCTCTTCAGCTTTTGTTTCAGTGTGTTACTTTGTACTAGCACAGATTTTCCAGCCCAATTGTTAATCTTAAAACACATTGCTAAAGGTTTTTTTGTCTGGCTACCTGTCTTTGGTTTGAATATGCTTAATGGCAACAGGACCAAAGACATAACTGCAGTGGAAATGAGTTCTTTATGGTTTAGTAGCTATGTATATGGATGACTTAAAAATTCACTTTTTTTTTTTTTTTCTCTCCTTGTTCCAGATGGAAGAGTTCATGGTTTCTGGTTTGCATAATAGCAGAGGCTGAATAGGCATAAAGGAGACTATAGTGTGGGTGAGAAGCCCCATGCAAAACTTTGCTCTGTAAAAAAGAAGAAATGAATCCTACAAAGGATGACCCAGTGTTTGGGACCATTTTTGACTGGGACTATCTCTTATGGGAAGTTCGTTTGACATTTTTAGCTGCTGGTTTTTTAATCTACTTGGGAGTATTTCTTCTGTCTCACTGGTTGTCTTCATGGATAAGTACCACTTATCGTGCCTTACATGCAAAGGAGAAGGTGTTTTGGAATATGGCAGTCACACGTGGTATGTTCGGACTCCAGAGTTGTGTTGCTGGCTTATGGGCTTTGCTCATAGATCCTGTTTTCCATGCTGACAAAGTGTATTCGCAGCAAAAGTGGAGTTGGTTTAACTGTTTAATAGCTGCTGGATTTTTCTTGCTTGAAAATGTAGCTGTTCACGTGTCTAATGTTATTTTTAGAACATTTGATGTGTTCTTGGTAGTTCATCACTTGCTTGCTTTTGGTGGCTTAGCTGGTCTCGTAATTAATGTGAAATCTGGACATTATCTGCCTTTGATGGGAATGTTGCTGGAGATGAGTACTCCCTCAACATGCATTTCCTGGATGCTTCTAAAGGTAAGAATATGATAATTTTCAAATTATGTTTGTAACAGTTTTCGTGCATCTCACTTGTACATAAGTAATCTGTGGTTTCCCTAGACAGCTTTTCAGCAAAACTGTGTTCATCTAACCAGTATCCATGTTACTGTGATACTTGCTTTTGTCATGATGGTAGTTCTGTAGTCCTCTGTTTTGATTTCTGTGCAATGCTGTGTGCGTGTGGAGAGTGAGATGGTCAGATTCGTTCTGAGTTTGGGTTGCCGTATGCGTGTGGAATATCATAGCTCTGCATTGAAAAAATGCCCGAGAGTATGCGTGTGTGAAAGCTGGGTATTTGATTAGTTCTACAGATTCCTCAGTTCCTTATCTTGAAGTACTTATCACTTCTGCATACTTTCTGTTCTTGTTTTTCTAGGCTGGCTGTGCTAACACCTTTTTCTGGAAGGCAAACCAGTGGGTGATGATCCACCTGTTTCACTGTCGCATGATTCTTACTTACCACATGTGGTGGGTGTGTATTTTCAATTGGAATTCTGTGATGGAAAATCTGGGACTACTTCATTTCATTGTTTTATTTTCGGGATTATTTGCCGTTACACTAATACTCAACCCATACTGGACATACAAAAAAACTCAGCAACTCCTCAGCCCAACTGACTGGAACTTTGAAAATAAAGCAATGGAAAATGGAAAACTGAATGGTGAAACACAGCAGAAGAAGAGGATATAACACTGAAACATCTGTTTCCTAATAGGGTAGAGGAAGGATACAATGCGAAGTAATTCTTTGCCCGTGAACTAGAAGCCTTTGCGAGAAGCTCATTAATGCGTTGATTCCTCGCTGGTAGTATTCTGTTTGCACCAAAAGTATTTAAAAGCATTGTTTGTTTCATATGTGCATAGACAAAAGATCTTAGACTTCTTAGTTAAGAATTACACCAACCATCAGGTTGGACAGTATTTGATGATGTAGTAGTGACATGTTCTATAACGGCATCCTTTGTCCTAACGCTTCAAAGTGGCTTTATAGTTTAGTTGTCTATTAAGCTCGGCTTGAATCAAGTTTAGCTTAAATTCTACTTCACATATGTCAGAGATACTGATACTGGAAACTATGTTAAATGGTTTATTAAGGTCAGTTATGACCCAAGTTAGGTATGCATGGGTACCTAGTTCCCGTGTGCCATTAAGTCATTCCAAGGGGCTGAATTGGTCAGTGGTAGAATGCAGTCATGGCTGTGTTTGGGTTTTGGTTTTATTTTTTTCTTTTAAGTGCACTTGAGGAAGATAGTTGTTTGAGTTTCACTGTCAAAGTGAGTTGTAGTTTCCATGTTGCTGTCAGTATGGGAAGAGTTCATATCCATCACAAATATACATATGGGGATGCAGGCATTCATTATACTGGTGGTCTAGCTAAGTAATCATAGTGGTCCCTTCCAGACTTGAAATCAGTGAAATACAAGAGGCAATGACAGAATGTTTAACTTTGTTTCATCCCTGAAAAGATTGCTGGTTGGTTATTAAAACTATTTTCTTGACCACATGAGTGGTCATGCAGTTAGTTCTGCTAGTGCTCCTGTTTATGGTTTCTCTTATTTTTGGAAATTTTCTTAGTTATAGAGGTTTTAGAATCTGAGGTGACTCCTCTGTGGAGGAAACCCCATATCACCTCCTTCAGGAGTTCAATTGTTCTTTTACTATTTTTATTTTACTTTGAAGAACATACAAAGTGATGCTAACAATCCTTTGCACTTTACCTGCCATGTCACTGAATCTTTCCTTGACCTAAAGAACAGGGTTACTTTTTAGACAGGGACTTGGCAAATTGCAGTAGATGTTCTCCCACTAACAGTATTGGTCTGGTGGTTTCTGGGTGAAATGTTGGGAAGTGGATAAAGGTGTAAAGATCACGATGGAAAAGAGTGACGCCCAGTGGCAGGAGAATGACAAAGCTACTAATTAGTTTTGGTGCACTGAACTAGTGAGATAAAAAGCCTGATAGTTGAAACGTTGTTGTGTAGTGTGATGTGACTGCTACACAGATTTATTTTCCAAAGTAATGACTGGGCAAGCCCAAGCTGTGAAGATTTTTAGGTCATGGCATGCATTAGAGGCTTTGAGTACTCATCTGTGGTGGAGCGTATTGTTTTAAGTGTGTGCGGGAAGCATTGTGTGGTGTAAACAACTACATTTTATTAATTTTTGGTAAGTGAAGGGAGAAAGCTAGTGGTGAGATTACATAAAGTGAATTAGGGAATGCAGCAAGCACAGAGTTAAGAGCTTCTCTATAAAGGGGAGGAAACGTCTTCCTATTAGGTCACAAATGTGTAGCCAGATCTTGTTGATAGTGATGAAATGGTGAATATCTGAAACTGCCTGTTCAAAACTGGGCTGAGAGGGTCATAGTAATTTTACACAGCAACCCTACCTATTACTCTGCTGATACTCAGTACAGAAAATCTAAATTTTGTGCTACCTTCTAAGCAGGCCAGAATGATGTTGTGGTGTTTTGGCAGTGTCTCATGTCTGGATGCCTTCCTATATAAAAAAAGAGTTCTCTAAGACTTGAAATTACATACCTCTCCTGAGGAGTTGTGTGCAGGAGAGTAATGTCAAAAGTACCTTAGGAGGGATGAATTCCTTAGAAGCCGAACCCAGCTATGATATCCAAATGCCTATCTTGCAGAATCCAGACCTCATTTGTAGGAGTTCCAGGGGGGAAGGCAGAGGGTGAGTAACCAGATATCAAAATGGTGTTGTGCTCTATGCAGCTTAAAATTTAAATGTTTGGAATCGATAAAACAAGGTAATAATTACAAAAGTTCCAGCCACATAATTCTGAAGAATCTTAACAGAAAATGGAAGCATCAGAAGATAAGTAAGTTTGGGCCAAGGCTGTAATTCTTGTAGGGGTTGGCTAAAGGTGGTGAAGTTTCTATGTGTTGAAGTACAAGAACATGGAGGATTGGGATTAGTAGTGAATATGGGACTGAAAAAAATTAGGTGTGGTTAAAGCAAAGAGATGGATAGTTATGTCAGTGGCACCAAAATTTTAAAGTTTAATATTTTGTATTGTTAATTTCTGTAATTTTAAGTGGGTTTTTAATCTTTCATGCAAAGTATTTTTTTATCATAATAAGGCAGCCTTTTCGGTATCTATCTTACTGTGAGCTTTTTTAATGCAAAGACTGTTATGGCATATTTAAAAATATTTTGCCTGTCTTAACTACCTAGTTAATAATACCTAAGAACACCTGTTAACCTAAGCACTGCTAGAACAAGAGAGCTATGCAATAAAGCAAACAGCCGCACTCATTTCAGTTGGTTTGAGAGGTGAGGGCACTTTACAGCCCAGCTAGAAATACAACAGGGCATAAAAATACAGACAGCCTTTCTTCTTCATCTTGCTGGCTTAGGGTTGGAGTTACTAGTTATGTTACACAGAGCCTCTTTTTTTTTTTTTTTTTTTTGTAATACTTGAGTGTTTTCTTCATTGCCTTTTGGCTGCTCCCTTCAAGAGGGTTTTCTGGCTTATGATTGTGGATGACTGCATTGCTGCTCCAAAAAAACACTGAAAAAGTTCTCTGAGGGTTTTGGTGTCTTAACTACTCTTATAATTTAAGTGCTGCTTTTCAGCCCAAAGGGAGACTAGCCGTAATTTGTTTATAAACTTTGTTAATATGAAACTAATTCTAGTCCTGTTGGGCCTCTCATAAGGCCTCATCTGCAAACTCATGTAGAAGATTCACAGTCAGCCTCAGTAGTGGCTGGATCAGGTCACAGGCTGTGCTCCTTCCATGATTTGGAAAACTTGTATATTATGGTTTTGGGTGAATTTTTTGTCTACCTAGGTGACTGTTGGAGACTTCATCCTGCTTTCCTGGGCAAGCCTATTCAAGGAGTGCTGTTTGAGACAACAAATTATGATGGGGGTGGGAGTGTTTTGTGGGGTTTGGTTTGGTTTTGGTAAAGAAAAATGTCTGATCTAAGACACCCTGGCCAAGTCTCTGGTTCTTACTGTCTTCATACAGCGTTCCTAAATCGCAGTTTGTGTTTGCCTCCATTTGTGTCTTGTCTTTTATGTTTTTTTCCCAAAATCTGTCATTGTTTTCCCTCCCACCCACCAGTTTTTCTGTAATATTTACTCTTACTTGCAGTACTGGTCATGATCTTGCAGCAGTCATGTTACCACAGTGATACCTTTGTCTAATAAGTTTTCAGCAGTTACTGTTGGGCCCTTCTTCCACTAAGTACCCATGTTCTAATTTTTCAGGGTTTTTTTGCTTTTTCCTGATAACACTGATTAAATATTGATGCAGTGTACAGTTATAGGCCACCTTTCTTAACCTCAGGGAGACTCCCACTTAAAGTGAATTTAGAAGTGTTAAGTAAATTCAAGCGTGCTCTGGTACAATATAATGTTTGTTGAATGGTACAGCATCTTTACACTGTGTACATAAATAAAAGTATTTTATTGAATAATTGTCTACTGTGAGTTTCATTTACTGATTAAAATAATGCCTATTTTTTACTTGCTATTTGTAGCTTAGTTTTTGCAGTGTAAGCACTAAAAAAATGACTTGTTTATTTGAAATAATTCGTTAAACTTGACAAATGTGATGTCATATCCATGGAAATAGCTATAAAACCTTGTAAAGTAATGTCCCTTCAACATACTATTAACGTGAGCATGTCTAGTTAAGTGTCTGCAACACTAGAAGCTCCCCTATATGTAAGTATGTATTAAAAACGGCTAAAAAGCATCACTTGGAAATTACCCTTCTGACTTGTGTATTTGAAGTGTGTGCCTCATCTTTGCATTAGGCTCTTAACTGTGACGGCACTTCATTTGATGCCATGTGACACTTCACGGTTTGGTATGAGGCGCTTTAAATCTTTAAAAAAACCCAAACAAACCCCAGAAACTTGTCTCATTGCTAAATAACAATATAAAATTCTAAGCATTAAACGCATGTGTCTTGCATGGTGCTTTGCAGGAATTCCTGATGCTTGTTAGCATTAGCGGGTTAAAGGAAAATAGTGTCATTGCTGGCTCTTTAATTATAAGAATGCACTTTGTAAGCAACTGGCTGGCATAATTTTGCTAGCTGCCTCTGCAGTGAAGTCCCCAAGATTAATTGAAGCAGAAGACATTCATGTGTAAAGCTCCACTGTGGAATGTGTGTGGGTGCAGACTGGGATGAGAAGAACAATGCATTAATAGTATTTGTATGAATAAGGTGGGTTTTTTTGTAAATAATCTGTAAAAGAAATTTAAGTGTTATTACTGTTTTGCTATTCAGATGTTTTCAATTAATAGGTAAATATATTTTACTACTCATTACCGTATTCCCAGTAAAGTATTAGAGCACACTTAGACTGACAGCGTTACTCTGCAATTACAATCTTTTGATCTTGTGTCATGGCACTGGTATTTACATTGATAATTTGGAACAAAAAATAAGTGATGGTCATTAATGCAATTCTGCCTGTTGCTCTAGTTGTCAGCCCCCAGGTGGGTTTCCAGTGTTGGAAGAGACACTGCATGCTCTGCATCTGGTTCACTAATGAGCACGTTCAGCTAGTGGCAGCGTCACAGAACAGAAACAAAGTGTTCTTGCAGCACATCCTGCCTTCCTGTTTTCCCCGAGTAAAAGGGAGCTGAGTGAGGTGGAATGGCAAAGATAATGATGCAGCAAAGCTGCAAGGACGTTGAAAGGAAAGGAGTGGGGCCTGCTGGCACATCCACAAAGGAGGAGAAAGCAAGGAAATTGGCTGTGCTGTTGCTCGCTGCTGTCTGTGTGTGTATGTATGTTCTGATGAGTCAGGTAGGTCACTTCTGAGTCCTTAAGGATATGACCTGAGCAGAGAGAGCAGACATTTGATACTAGCTTTATCAGATAAAGGCCAAATTACTTCTGGTCTGAAATATTTATTTCCTCATGTGATTCTCTTAGCTGCCAATGCCTGGTGCACATAGAGTGCTGTATAAGCTGACACTGTTTTCACCAATATGCTCTCTGGTATTTACTGTAAAGACTTGTGAGGATGTGCCTCTTTTCAGTACTGATAGTTGATTGCGGTAGCTCCAGGTACTCACTCGGCCTGACTTTTATTATTGCTGCTGGTATACAGGTCTGCAGCTTCCCTCTCCTGCTTTGCTACTTCTGCTGCCAGAAGCAGTTTACCGTGTGAACTCTGCGTTTTGTCACCAAACCTGTGCTCCCTGAAGTTTAATCATGGGGCTTGCACTGAGTGTGGGAGAAAATATACCCGAGAAAGGACTAATTTGGGGGGGGCTTGGCTTTCCTACATTTCTGGACCGTGCAGTTCTGTTGTGATCTTTAAAGAGTAAATCAAGGTGATAACTATGACACCTTGAAATACAAAGCCCTGCAGGCAAACTACAAAAGTACAGAGAAGTGGTTTGCATAGGGTAGACATGGAGCATCTAACAAGAGCTTGATCATTTTGTGGGTCATATTTACAGGAAGAAAATATATCCTGGAAAGCAGCAGTAGCCTTGCTTAGGAGCCATAGAAATAAATATGAAAAAAATTAGGAGGCTTTGGGATGAGGTAGCTGAGACTGTTTTGTTACATTGCTGTAACTGGTTGTTACACTGCTGATCGGGTTGCAGTTGGGACATTGAATGTATAGATGTCTAACTCCTTAACTCTTTTTCTCAGCAACACATTGCTTTAAGTATCACTGTGACGCTGGCTGAGGATAAGTTTGAGGACCTTTTTTAGGACATCAAGTTTCCCAAGCAATGTATTGCCCAAGGCTGAAGGAGCCTACAGTGTGTTCTAATTTATAGTAATTTATTCTTGCATTATCATTGCCTTTTCATCTTGCACAATTATTTTTCACCCCTGGAGGCTTTTTTCCATATTCATGAGTACAAATCAATCTGCTCTTTTATTTTCCTAGCCATCCTAATACTTTTTACTTGACACTTCTCCTACTTGAATTCCTTTTTCTTAAATGTTGGCAGCTTAAGAGTTGTACATAGTAGTTCATATGAAGTCTTCTCAGTGCCCTGGATTGCGCTAGTGCTTCCTTTCTGCCACTGCAGAAGCTCTGCTTCAGCCAAAGGTGCACGTATCTTCAGGGCTGCACGATCCTGGCGCTTCACAGGCTCCTGTGGCAGCGAATCGATTCGAGTTTTTCACTGCCTTAGCTTTGGAAATGAAGCAGAGAATTCAGTGTGGCAAAATAACCAAAAAGTGGGAATTTTGTGTAATGGAAATAACTTGTGCATATTACTGTACTGCTGCTGGTGCCCAGGCGCTGGCGGGGGCTGCAGGGCCCTGTGAGGAGCACAACCGGTTCCCACCGGTTCCCTCCAGCTCCAGCCACCCCTGCGGGGCACGGCTGGGCCCCGCGGCCTTGTGAGGCGGTGGCACCTCAGGGAAAGAAAGGGCAAAAACATGACACAGGCAAAATGAGGAGTAAGGGGAAAAAAAAAAAAAAAAAAAAATGACGAGTCAATTGTACAGACACCAAGGTGAGAGGAGAATGAGGGGCAGGAGGTGCTCCAGGTGCCAGAGCAGAGATTCTGGGGCAGCCTCTGGAGGAGCCCACAAAGGAGCAGGTTTATCCAGGACTGCAGCCTGTGGGAATGCCAAAGCTGGAGCAGAGGAGAAATGTGGGGAGGGAGTTCAGAGAGAACCTGTTACGAGCTGACCACAACCCCTGTATCCCATCCCACCATGGCCCTTGGGCTGGGGGAGGCAGGAGCTGGGAATGAAGGAGTGAAGGAGTTGAAGTTGAGCCTGGGAAGAAGGCGGGGTGTGTGTGGGGTGGGGGGGTGGGGGGTGTGTGTGTTTAGTTTTGTCTTTGTTTCTCACCATCTTTTTCTAATTTTAATTGGCAATAGATGAAATTTCCCCAAGTCAGATCTGTTCGGCCCATGGCAGTAGTTGCTAAATGAACTCCCTGTCTTTGACCCACAAGCTTTCCATCTTATTTTCTCCCCCTGCCCTGTTGAGAGGGAGTGAGAGAGCAGCTGGGTGGGGGTCTGGCTGCTGGCCAGGGTCAACCCACCACAGTAAGTTACGGCATCAGCTGTACGATTGCTCATGTGTCACCCGTGACAACAAGGAGCTGATGTAACACAAGGACTCTCGTGCTGCGGAATGTTGAAATTTAGGAAAATCTGGAACTAGCCCATCTGAATTGGCAGTCTGAGAATTTGACTTGCAAACGCTTCTCTCAAACAGAGAGTTCATGAGAGAAGTTCTAGTGCTGGTAAAACATCAGTGTTCTAAAACTCAGTTGTCACGTTAACCTGTACTGGTACGCTCAGAACTGACATACTGTTTTGCAGTAGTGGTGCTGCTTCTTCCAGCAGACCAGGAAGACAGGCCAGCAGTAGGCATCATATCAGAAAGTGAATGGGCAATGCTTTTTTATAAAACCAAATTTTATTTTCATGTAATAGTCTGAATTTGAGAGCTCTGTGTTTTGCCTTTGTAAAAAATTATCTATTTACATATATATCTATATAAATTTTTCATAGTATCATCACTCAGCCTTGTTTGGTAAGGGAAGTAGAGGGGACTTGTAACTTCAGAGTTACTCCAAAGACTCCAGCATGAGTTCTGCAGATGCTCAAGCAGGGCTGTAGGATGTCTGGGCTTTGATTGGTTTCTGAAGAATTACAGTGAGCAGATGTCATACTGTCTTTGTGTGGGACACAGTTGAGAACAACAGGAGAAACAATTTCTGAATTTCCAGTGGATGAAAACTCCCAAAGTGATGTGCCGGCTATATCAGCTGGTAAATAGAAGGAAGAAACAGAAAATCAGGCTTCACTGGAGAACTTGGTAACCTAAGTTTTAGTTACCTTGTTCAGATTTCATGCAATGTTTTGGAAAGCAAGCCATAGGAATGATGATGGTATGTCCTTAGGTGCCATAAATTTAAGTTTACATTCCACCACTCCAGCTTCCATGGAGAGAGAAAAAACGGGTGCCTTCTTCACAGCATTGTGTCGTGTGGGGCCAGGACACTGCTCTGTCTGTGTTGTCCTTACGATGCCCAGTACATATGTTGGAGTAGATGCATGACCAAGGGTAGCTCAGAGGCAAGAGGTATCTTTGCCAAAGCCCCATTAACCAGAAATGAGAGCAGGTAAGTTCTGGTGAGGTCTCGTCGTACAGGTATCACCACTAAAACCAATTTAAACATCATCTTCTTAGGACCTGGTTATGAAAAGCATCATGTTAACTCTGGAGACAGCCATTATCTGTACTCTAATTATGGGTGGATAAATGATGAATTTGTGATTGCAGTGGTTAGGGTGCTGATTATAACTGCTAATAGGATGTTGCCTTAGAAAACAGTAGGAGGAGTGCAGATGATTTTGGAAGTTACTTTTGCTTTTTTATAGCTTGATCTGTTATTGTCAGATTTGTCCAACAAGGTTTCTACAGTAACTTCTTATTAGAATTAGATAAGGATATATATGTATGGTCACCAGAACCAAAGAAGTGGTTGTCAAAAATCAAAAGGGTTCAGAAAAGAACTACAGGAAGGATTTGAAGGTTGTCTTTCTAGCAGAGAAATATAATTATAAGAGGAGGAATTTAATGCATGTAGATAATGAGTTGGCTGCCAAGAGGAGAAGGATATTGCTAGTAAATGGTATTTTTAATCATGGAATTTAGCTAGTTGCACTTAATCTAGATACGTGTATGTTCTTTAATGTGGCCTCTAATGATAAGCAGTTACTACACAGTTTGCCAAAGATGGATTGCCTGCCATTTCAGCTCCTGAAATGATAGCTGGGTGTAAGTGAAGTGCAACATACTTCAAAATTTCAAAAGCTATGGGATAAAGCTCTATGGTCTCTTTGCTGGAAGCGGAACTGAATGCCATAATGATATTCCTGATCCTAACCTTTGCATATGGCCCTTTCTTTCTTATGTAGAACCTATAGGGTTATGTGAGAACTATTTTAAGTTCACACTTGTCACGAACTGCATTAAAAAGAAATAAATTTATGAAAACGGAAACGTTTTTGAAAGTAATACTTTTAAATATTTAATTTGTAGTTCAGGTTTCATGAATCCACACGATGACATGGGATAATCTACAACTACAGACAAATGAAAAACGTAGAAAAAAGGTGGATTAATCAAATGTCTTTTGAGATGTTGCCATTTTCTAGTAACATTGGCGTGTAATGATAATGAATTTACTATACCTGGGCATCTTTCATTTTTGGCAGTAGCAGGAGTGCACATAGATAGGCAAGGATCACTGCTGGATGATGCATGGATTTTTGAACAGCATTTAGCTTGAAGGTTTTGTGCTTAAAAGTGGTCCAAAGATTTTAAATAATATTTAGCAGTATTAAATAGTTGACATTGATATGAAGGATGCATAATGCACTTAAGAGCATTTATTTTCATAAAAGCATGAAAAAAACCCCTGCATACATTGGATATATTGTAAAGTACACATTTTCAAAATAATTGTCTTGTAAAGGTTTTTTGTTGTTTTTCTTTTTTTTTCTTTTTTTCAGTTTTATGGAAGGGGCACGTTCAGTCCTGAAGTGCATTCACACAAATGTACAAGTGGTTGATGCTACTTGCAGAATAAGCATTACCTGCTTGCCCGACACAGTCTGTGAGTGACTGGTTGACTCGGTCAGTACTGGGGTGCAGGCCCCTCGCTGGGAGGAAAGTCACACGAGAAGGGTGAGAAAAGAGCGAAGATCGCAAGGCTGGGGCTGGGGCGCCAGCATTTGCAGAAAACCTTTAAGTTTGAAAGTGTTTCAAGTGGTCAGTGAGATTGAATTCCACAGCAGCTGGCCCGGCTGGGTGTGCGTCTGCACGCCCGGGGGCTGGTGGGGAGAACGAGGCCAAGGGGAAAAAAGTTTGCCACGTGTGCGCCCGGTTCTCCGGTGCTGGGACTGCCTGGCCTCCCGCTCCCTTGCCGCCGGGCCGCTCGGCTCTTCGCCCGTTACACCGCCGGCCGCGCACCCCCGGCCCTCCCTGTCCCCCGGGGCCGCCCACCGCCCGCAGCTGCCCCCTGGGGCGCGGGGGCGGGCGGCGGCATCACGTGCGGCGGCAGGAATGCGGTGGGGGGCCGGGCCGGGCCGGGGGGAGCACGACGCTCGCCCGCCGCCACCGCCCGCCCCGCCCCGCCGCGACCGGCGGGCTGCTGCGCCAACCGGGAGGCGGTGGGGCCCCGCGCTGCCCCAATGGCGGCAGGCGCTGCCCGAAGAGCCCGGCGGTGGGCGGAGCGAGCAGGCGGCGGCGGCCCCGGGAGGCGGTAACGGCGGCGGTGGGCGGGCAGGCGGCTCCCGCGCCGGGCTCGGGAGCTCCGCGCGGCGGCGGCACCCCCGGGCGGGGGGAGGCGGGTGAGTGACGCGTCCGGGAGCGGGGCCGCGCTGCAGCCCCGGCGGGACGGAGCGGGCGGGCGGCGGCCTCGGAGCTCCTGGCGGCGGCGCCGGCCGCGGCGGAGGAGGTGGGTGTTCCCGCCGCGGCTGCAGCCGGCGGGGAGCGCCGGGATCCCGCCGCGGTGTTAGTCACGGGAAGTTTCGCCCGTCGGGGATGGGCTCGGTGTTTGGTGCGGGGACACCCTTCGTCGTCCCCGGGGCAGCGGGGGGGTCTCTGCCCTCCTGGGTGGAGGAGAGGAAAACCCGCGTTTTTAAAACGCGTTATTAAATAGGTTTTGCCAGTCGCCGCAGCGGGGATGCTAGGGTCTTTAGTCAAGGCCGGTTACTCCGTTTTCGAACTTGTAGCTCTTGACCTTTGTTGAAGTTTCTTCCGCGGGGTTTTCGCGGGGACTTTCGCAGGCGGGTGAGACCCTTCGGGCTGCCCGGCTCCGGCATCCCTCTCCTTTTCGTAAGGCGCGGACAAGGCTATGGAAAATCCAAACTCTTTCCTTCCCCCTTCTTGAAAACTGCGTTCGACACCACCTTTGTCGTTGGGATCTGCAATTGAGTTGGCAGTCTTGAAACAGGCGAAAACCACCTTGGCACGATAACAACTGTCCATGTCTGCATATTTATTTATTTATTTATTTTCGAAAGGAGGTTTTAAAATTGGCTTTGCACTTTATACTTCAAATAGTGGTGGAGCTACATAGTTGCCTGTGGCAATCCCGGACCACATAGTTACTGTTGAGAGATGCCCCGCTCTTAGCCGGTAAGGCAGAGGCAGCTTTAGAAGATTGGTCAGTCAATTCAGCTGGGCGAGCGCTGTCAGCGGGCAATGCCGGGTGCTGGGAAAGACTGCTACCGATAATTTGCTCATAGCAAAGGTTTCCTTTAAAGGCCTTCGTGTGATGCTTGTATTTGTGACCAAAAAAAGATTTAATCTGTGCTAAATTTGTCCTCTTTCATGTATTTGCTCAGTCCTGTTCTCCCCCCCGAAAAAAGACCTAGTAAGAACATGGCTTTTATCTTGTGCTAGCAGGTTTTAAGTTGTTACTTGCAGTGTAAATAGTATCTTTTTTGTTTCAGTTGTTCAGTTTAAGTGTTATCATAAAAAGATACAATGTTGGGGTGTTTTTTGCATGAGTCAGGCAATAAGATTGACTGTTTAAAAACTGTCTTGTGCTGAGTAAATAGGGTGAGGACACACCACTGTATGTTAGCATGTGACTGTTATTGTTGTAAAGGAAATAAATGTTTTCCCAAAGCCTTTACTCTGCTCAGTGAACCCCAGTGAGCAATCCGTTCTGCAGCAGAAATGAAGTATTACATTTTAAAAATTTCCTGTTGGCACTCGGGAGACGTGGTTTTGTTGCCTGAACATGGGACATGTTGGGTGCCTACAGCTGCTAGCCCATTATTCAGGCAGGGGTTCTGGCTGTTCAGCTGTTTGCTTCAATGGGCCCTTCATTCTTTTCACTTGGGTGATCTGTTTGATCTTGATAATCTGTCTGACTTGCTTTGTTTAATCCATCTTGTCTCCCCCTCACCACCCTCGGGCTCAGTAGCTCATGAACTAGTTACATGTGTTTATCTGGTTATGTACAGTAGTTCTTTAGACACTACCTTGAAATCTGATATTTCTGAGGTACAGTGAGATTTCAAGACTTTTATAACACAGCCTACAGATTTCTTGGTTTACCTGTGGGGCTGTGCATGAGACATGACCTACTACATGAGCGATGACAAGTGTCTTGTGATGGGACTGGCACTGGGTGTCCAGCACATGGGGGTTTCACGGCTGATGTCCACAGGTGCATGTGGTGGGAGAAAGGACTGTGGAAGTAGCTAGATGCTTGAGGAACGTGCTGTCCGGCAGTTCCTGCTGACTGCCAGGACCCAGCAGGATCCTATTTGGGCTTTGGGAGCTCATACCCCCGGGATATGGAGAGGAGCCGTAGTACTGTGTGACAGGTGTGTGCAGGCTGGCACCACAGCTCTGCGTTACTGAGACCAAATACGCAAGTCCTGTGCTATTTGCTTTGACAGGTCAGTGGTGAGCAGACCAAAGTACTGAGGACGTGGTTTCCTCCCTCCATGCCCATGAGCACTCTTCTGACCAGGGGCTGTGATTAATCCACAGTATTACAGAAATAGTATTTAGAGTCACACACACACACCCCCCACACACACACCACACACACACCCACCCCCCTCACCCCCACCCCCCGATACCTCAGCATCTTGTGGTGTTTTTTTTTCTTCTAGCCCTTTAACTTCAGTGGAAGTACTCTGACTTACACTGTGTAGAAATATTAGGTCTAAACCCTTGCGCTACTCATAGGTTCTGATTATCCTAAACCTAGTAGCTGTACAGCATGTCTTAAGTCAGGTACAGCCTTAGTTCTGAGTAGGCTGAATTTTTAATGTTAGACATCACAACTTTTAGAGGTTTTTTAGTATCTTTCAGTCTATTATTATTTTTCACAGAGCTTGTTCTTTGTTTGTCTGTTTTCTTGGTTATCAATTTATACATACACCGTGTTGCACTGATTTTCTTAGTTTTTTTTCTTTTTGCCAGGACACCACTACTTACTGCTGGAGGAGGGGTTGTCTTTTGTTTTCCATGTCTGTTACAATTGAGGGTATTTATTCAAATTTGCTATGAAGAAATCTCAACACCAGAGGACTTCTTCAGTCGATTCTGAGTTGTTTAGGATTCCTTGCATAGTTTATAAACATTTGAAGGAAGACAACAAGCTTGTCCGAAACCTTGAAGGGCTATTGTCAAACGTCATAATTGTTAATGGAATTTAATACAACTGGGAATTGTAAATTACTCATCTGTAAAACAGGAAATCTATTAACTGCTTCTGTGTAAAGTAGAAATTATTTTTAGAATCTATTGTAGAAAATTTATAAACTTCAGTCTATTTCTGAAGAATCCAGGAAAGAAATTCTGCAGTCCAGGAGGAAGAGGAGTAGTTTTAATTCAGACTGTCAGATTAAAATTTACGTGTTCTGCAGAGCTGTTGTCAGTTTATTCATGCATCTGTAATACTGCACTGCTGTCTGTATGTGATGGAGAAATGAGCAGTGTGTAGAACTTATTTCCTTCATCTTTACATATGTGGGATAGTAATTTTCTTCCTGCTTCTGTAAAGTGACCTCTGTTACACTTTTTCCTTTTTCTTTAATTACGTCTTTCCATTTTACAGTTTTAGTTTAGAACTGTAGAAGGGATCTCATGGGAAATTTTCTTATGGCCTCTAAATTTAAGGGCATTTTTCAGGCTTTCTGTAAGTTCAGCTTCCTGATGGCTTTTTAAGCCACAAGTGCGTTTCCATACTATCCTCAGATGCTTCATGTGGAATATCTGTTGCAGCAGTTGCTCCTTAGAGAAACTTCCTTTGAAGTTAAATGCTGTGAATGCAATTGTCAAGTGCGTCTTACTTTTTGAACATTTTATATGTTATACCGGGGCAGTAAATGGGGCTTCGTTAATAGTAGTATGAATTAGTCTTTCATTTTGTATATATTCTACAACATTTGAGGGTGGCATTTTTCATATCAAAGACTTTCTTCTGTTAAAATCAGAATTCATTACAGATATTTTTTTCCACTCCTGTTCCTATTCGTACAAAGTCTTTGTTGTTGTTACATCTGTTATTGGAAAATTAATATTGGTATATTAGTTTTTGAATTTAGAAGCAGTTTAAAGAGTGGAAAAGCTGCAAGCCTGGATGCTTGGAAGTTATCAGGGATTCATAAACTGAAGCTTGAGAATTACTTAGGGAGACCGCAGGCATGCTATGCGGAGGAGGTGTTCTTAATAATAAGGAGGGGATGAACATGAGCAAGATAACCCAAAATTCTCATAATGGAACTATACAACTATGTCTTAGCACTTCCTGTGTTCACGTCTTTCTCAGTAACATTATTGTAAGTGATTTGCAGAAAGCAAATCTTGGGACTCAAGGCCTGTCACATATCTGTGGCAGGAAACTGCTGCATTATTAGCATCTTTTGAAATTTAAATCACTTGGACATTTTCTTACGGTAAAGAATCTGAGGTTTACTAGCACCAAAATACCTCAGTTTATTTTGAAACCAGGGACATGTAAAAGTACAACTTGTTTTTAATGGAGTGATGACAAGTAATGCTAAACAAGATTTGAAGAATATATCTTCAAACTTGTGTGTTTAGATCATAAACTTGATTCGCATTTATTCTGACTTTCCTGAATCAGCAAGACTGTGGGAAGTGATGCATAACTGCACAACATTGATTCATGTCCTACATGTTTGCTGCTCAGTCAGGAAGCCTGAAGCTTAATGTCAAATGCGTGGGTGAAGCAGTTAACTAGCGCAAAATAAATTGTTCTACTTAGGTGGTGCTGAATAGGGGCATTATCTTGGGAAAAATCTGTTTCAGTGACTTACTGTACTGTTCAATACTTGTTACTTGGGACTGAACCATGAATATGAACTATTAGGATCCAAGCTCAAGGTCACACATGCATGCTTGTTTCTGTTCTCTAATCTCTTTTCTCAAAATGCTTTCAAAAAGATTGCAGAGATCATGTGAATATTTTTTTCCTTTGTGATACAGAATATATATATATATTAGACATTTCAAGAAAGGGGATATAAATTATTTCCTCATCTGTAAAACAGGATCATCAGTTATTGGAAAGTAGATGGCAATATTTAGATCTCCTGCTAGGACCACAGTGAGTCTTGAGCTTATGTCTCTCGACTTTGTATTTTTCACTACTTTAAAACAATCAATGTCTCACCCTCCGTGTTCTTTTAGAGTTTTATACATAATGTTCAATGTTGTTACAAGCCATGGACTGACTAATTTGAGTCTTAAGAACTTCACTTTTGGAAGGTGGAGAAGAGAGAGGCCTCCTCAATCATTTCCAAATCGAGGAAGGAGTGTAGACTGAGGTTAGGACTAGATGCAGAACTTACACTTCCATGGAAAACTGCCTTCCATTATATGTTTTCTGAAGATGAGGGCTGTTTTGTGCAGGAGCTATTGCTATTTTTCTTTCTCGCTTTAATTGATGCTTTAACAGCTGCATTACCGGATTTCTGATTTGAGTAACATTTTTTGTGTTATAAAAAGAAAATCAATGAAAATTGTGTTATTTTTCTAGAGCATGCATTATGATTCTAATTTATGATTAGAAATGTATTGCCATATTTTACTCCAAATATTTTAGAAACAGGAATAAAAGTCTGTATTTATATTCTTAGTAACTTTATTGATCAGGTGAAATAAATTTATTCAGTTGGATAATGATCAGATGTAATGGGTTGTCCTTGATGAGAAAGAGTATGGTTACTTTTCCAAGGACAGCAGTACCCAAAGGACTGAAAATAAATGTGTCTCTATCAGTACTAGGTTTGCAGAAGGTGGTAGGAACTGAATTTTCAGTTCAGTGTATCATTTCACTTGTATCATTGGAAAGAGCTTCTGACGGAAATTTTCATCAGTTGTCATCAGTATCTTGAAAGACAACTTGCGCCTTGTAAAACTAGGACTCATGGATTTAATGTAAGTTTGACCAGGACTTTCTGTTTTCGTGGTGGATGTGGGGATGAAGTACAATTGGAGGGGGGAAATATGCTTTATCAGCTGTATCCACAAAAAACATTCCCCCCTGCCTTTTTTTTTTTTTTTTTTTTTTAAGCTAAGAACTCTAAGAACTTGATTTGCTGGGGAATCAAAATAGGTTTCAGGAGGTGGCATTTTCCCGATGACAGAAATACTGTATGTTATATAAAGGGCTGATCAGAATTACTGGAGTAAATGACTATTTTGGTGCATTTTTTAATTAAAAAACATTTATAAAATCTCTGCATAATAATTTTAGTTACATGTGCAGTAATATGTATATATGTATGTGGTAATATGTATGCAATTAAACCATACTTAGGTTTACATCACAACTGAGGTGTTATACAGCTTGCAAGGATCTTCTCAGACTTAAAAATAGAAATCTTGGGGAGGATATTTCCAGTGAAGGTAACACTTGATTTTCAATATTGAAAGGGACTAATCTAGATTAAGTTTAAAAGAGGAAATTCAGAAATCTGATAATTTTTCCAGGTGAAGTTACTTGATTACAATAATTTTTAGAGCAAACTAAGTAAAATGCTCTTAGTATTCATATATTTTTATTTTGTTTGTGTGCACAATGTGGAAGATCATGGTCTTGAACCAGCAACACAGTCCTCTAGTTTGTGTGGCATGGAAAAACAACAACAACAACAACAAATCAGTCATGACTAAAAGTATGTGACGCCAGCATTCACTTTTAATTCTTTGGATTTAGCAATTTGTTATAGCACACTCAACCTCCAGGATGGCCTCCAAAACCTGGGGTGATGCTTCTCTTCTTCCTTTGGGTATTGAAACAGTTGCAAAAAAAAAAGGCAGGAACGAAGGCTTGTTTGCTAAAAGTCAGGTGCCCTACTTGCTCGTTTGGGAACCTGTGCTCTTCCCTGTTTCAATAACTTTTTACCCATATTCCATCTCGTTCCTTAAATGTTTCTAAGTCTCTGCTTTCCGATCTGTAAAGTAAGTATAGTGCTACTGAGCTTAATAAAGTCATGTGTTTGTGTTGGATTCAGCAAGGTCTTTGCAGAATGTCATTATGATCTGGGTGAGTGTACTGTCAGATGGGTGAGAAACTGGTGAGATGGTTGGGTTTAGAGGTGACTACTTGGTTATAACTTACCTGGAGGCTGGTAACCAGTGGAGTGTCCCAGCTGTCTGTCATAGGATGCGTCCTGTTCAGTGTTATGCATGACTTGGGAGTTGACCAGCCCTTGCTTATGAAGTTAGCGGGTGTCATCAAACTGGGGGAGAGGATGAGCAGTGGATATGCTTGAGATCAGGGCTGTCATTTAGAAAGACCTGGGCAGGTTGGAGGAGCTGGCTGGCAGGAACTTAATGAAATTCAGCATTGATGAAGGCAGAGCAGCAGATGTGGGAAGCAAGATCTCTTCCAAGGAGAAGGGTTCCCCTTCACTCAGCACTTGTCAGACCCCACCCGGAGTATTGCATCCAGCTTTGTGTCCATACCCCACCTCTATACAAGAAAGATGTGGATAAACTGGAGCAAGTTCAACACAAGGCCACCATGATGTCGGGAGGTTGTAGCACTACCCTGGAGGAGAGGCTGAGGAAGCTGGGCTCGTTCAGCCTGGAGAAGAGATGCTTCATGGGGGCCTAATGGCAGCCTGCCCCTGCCTGCTGGCAGGTTATCTGTCAAGAAGGTGGCAGGACAACAGGCAATGATTATAAACTGAAGTAAGGGTAGTTCTGATATAAGAGGAATGTTTGTCCAACTAAGCAGGAGAACAGGTTGCCTGGCAAGGTTGTGCAGTCTGTCTTTGGAGATTTCCAAGACTTCCGTAGATAAAGCAGCCTGGTCTCACTTCATAGCTGACTTAGCTTTGAGCTGCAGGTTGGACTATATGACTCCTAAGGTACCTGCGAACCTGAATGAGTCTATCAAGCAGTGACTGTATTTTGCCTTGCAATAATACTCTGTAGAGGGGAAGAACATAAGTTTTTAATTTTTTTTTAATATTTAAAATGGATTAAAAAAATCCATAGTGCTTTCTGCTTTCATTGTGGGTAGGAGCCCTCAGACAAATCTGCAAATGTGGTCATTACTTTCTTCCTCTTTTTCCCCTCCTTGAGATGTACTAGGCAGGAATCTGCTCGAGGTGAAGAAATGTAAATAATATCCTTTAAAAAGAAGGATCAGAAAACCAATATTCAGCCATGTTCTTGGGGTGTCCCTGTAGATAGCTTCTTGTTCAGGGCTTGCAGCTGCGTAGTTCTGTAACTTTGAGCTGCTTGGTGTGAGAAAGCGTGGCAGAAAAAGAAGCCCAGTAGCTTTTAGGGAAGCGGATTCTGCATGCAGTCTGGAAAATATGCATCTCTGTGGGTCTGGCCTTGTTTGCATTGCAGCTGCTAATAGACTTTCCCCTGACTTTTATCTGAGCAAGGAACTGGGCTTCATATTTACTGTCTACTTGAAGCTATGCAGTTCCTTATTCCATTGCTTATGATTTATGTAATTTTCTTTGTTAAATTTAAAGTATAACATTTGTATACTACAGGACTGTCAGCTATTAATAAAACCAAATCAACATTAAAATAAACAATGATCTGGCCTTGATATAGCCTTCTATGGCTTCCAGCATGTGATGGTAAGCTGTCATAATATAAATGCCTGCTTCATTCATGCCCACTGTAGTATAAAAACATCTCTTAAGAAACACAGTCTGTGGAATTTAGGTTTTTTTTAGGAATAGTCTTGTATGGAGAACAGATCGTGCTATCAGTTTTTATTTTTTCTGTATAACAGAGCCATCTTGAGGTATAGGAAAAAAAAATTATACATCTTTTTCTCTGTGTTTTATCTCCTTGCCTCTCTGCACCCTCAGAAGAGTCTGTATATCAAATTTCAGCAAGATTTACTTCCCAGTGGGACTTTTGTAGTTATAGGTGGAAGAAGACTCAATTAGGCATTACACAGCAATAATCAGTAAGTGACTTTACAGCAAGAGGATTTTGGATGTTCATGGGCTTTGTCTTCATGGTTTCTTCTTGGTTTTATTTATTTAATTTTTAGGCTTCCAGGCTTTCTCAAAGAAGTTACTTTGCAGCTTGCCTGCACTAAGCTTTTTCCATGAGTCACAGTTCCTTGGAAATCAGTCTCCTCATTTCGTCTTCTCTGTTTTCTATTAAAAAATGCTCACTGGTTCACTCTTTCTGCAGCGTAAGAGTGAGGAATCCTGATGTCGCTGCAGTTACAGTGTGCACTCCTTAAAGAGAAGGTACATTGCCTTTACAGTTCAGGTGGTAGAGCTAGAAAACTTGGCAGTGTGTGCCCCTTTGTAGCTCAGTGTATAGGTACTGTGCCACCAAGTCTGAACACTGTACTGCCTCGTAGTTTTGGTGGAGTCTGGTGCAGTCCTGTTTCTGTTACCTACTGACTAATGTACAAGTGATGACTTTTGGAAAATAGTTTTAATCAAGTGGAAATGCAGATGTTGATCAGTATTTGTATTCCTGTAGATGAGAAGTGGTGGTCTGTTGTTTATCCCACAATTAAAGGAAACTATTGAACGAAATCTGATGCACAGCTGTATCTGAAAAACCTAGTCCTGGAGGTAGAAGGATTTACCAGAGATGAGAGGGGAAACCATGACACAGACAGGAGCACTGACTTTCTTCTGTAGTCTTTGAACAAGTATAGAGGTGCCTTTGTTTTCTTTGCTGAAACTGTAATTTACTGTGGAATCGGTATTTCAGTCTCATGGATGCCTGGCCACCAGCCTCTGTTATTTAGGTGTTAGTGTTCCGAGGTTATAAGGTCTGCTGTGGAACATCACAGACTCCCACTTCCTTCCATACCATCTTTCATGGTCAAAGGTGAGGGCTCTTGGTGGAAAATTTGAAATAAGTGTTGGGAACTATTCTTGGGGATCATTTCACACTTGGCCATTTCTGGTTTCTGGTGTGAGTGCCGCTTGAGATCTGACTGAGTAGGACTTCTCTGCATGGGAACATCTCCCAGGAACATCTGATTTTAATGTGGTATTTTAATTTCTTGGGATTTTTTTCTTAATTGTCAATTTAAAATTTAGAAATTTTTACAAACTTGGTGAGGACCTGAATATACTGCAGTGTATTAAGAAAATGCATGCATTTAAGATGGTTATTGCTGATTTTTAAAGACAAACTTATTAAGAGCTAAATGGTTGGAATAAAAACATGTTACCCTGCTACAAATAGCTTTTGTTTTTTAACAGCACTAGTCCCTTAGGCTTGGAATATTTGAGGTTTGCTCAAATATAACAGGTTAGTCATTGAACCAATCTAAGTGGACAGTTAAACTGAGAACTTACAAAGTTGGAAAGCTCCTTCCTCTTCCAGTGTGTATAAGTGAGAGTTGCCCGTTTCTCCTAACAGTTTGACAGGAAAAGACCAGGTGAAAACATCATGAAGCAGACAGGGGAGGTAAGGGGCCAGTCTTTTGGCCAGAGTGGGTCACCTGCCTCGCATAAAAATAACTGGATGCTCCTCAGCCTCTCTCCCTGCATCTGCTGTACTTTGGGTACACAGGTGAAATGTGGGGGAAGAGATGGGGAGGAGGCAATCTAGACCACCACTGTGGTCCACACTAGCCACTGCTACCTCTGTTCACATCTGAAGCATAGAAGGTGATGAGTACCGAGTCAGGTGAATTGGTTGGGTACCTGGAAGCTCATGGGAAATCTTCCACTTTGGGCTAGGTAACTTCAAGAGCTTCTTTCTGTCCTTGTGTTTTTGTGATTGCTGTGGAGCCTGGAAGGGAGCCATTTGAGTCATTAAATAGAGGATATACTATGTATGAGAAGTCAATTTTATATGGAAAAAAAGCTCTGTATTTTTATAACATCTGTGTCACATAGAGTAAGTCAGGGCAGTTGTTATTCAGATTAATAATTTTAAAATGCAATCCACATGCATATAATAGCTCACGTTTCATGTTTAATAGGCCATTTTTTCTATTTGCAGCTTTTAAATACCTTTGGAATGAAATTTTAGTATTCTGTGTCTTAAAAGCTCATAGCTGTTCAATTTCTTAAATAATTTTATGTTAAACTAAGTACCACCTACTCAGTGGTCACTTCAGTGTGGGGCTCTAGGTGCAAGTGAGGGACTGGCAAACTGGAACAAATGCAGTGAAGGTCACTGCCATGGCTGGGGGAAGGGAACAGGTCAGAAGAGGCTTGAGGGAACTGGGTTTGTGTGGTTTTGAGAAGAAAGGATTGAGGGGGATTGAATTGCAGTCCTCTGCTCCCTAAGGCGGCGTTGCAAAGAAGAGACAGAGCCAACCTTTTTTCAGAGGTGCACAACAGGATAATGAGAAACAATGGCCACAAGCTGCTGCAACGGTAATTCCAGTTGGGCACAAGGGAAAACTTTCCTGGAGTGGTTGGTTAAACACGGGAGCAGGCTGCCCTGGGAGGGGGTAAAAACTCTACTTTCGGAGGGTTTCAGAACTTGGGTGGAAAAGGCCCCGAGTAACCTGATCTAATTTTGAAGACACCTGTCCTGAATGTATGAGAGAACATTCAGAGGTCCCTTTCAGCTTAATTTGAGCTGTGATTTCTATGATTATTGTTTCAATGCACCTGTATAGCTGTGTGGTGTGTAACTGTTAGCAGCAGAATCAATGGGG
Organism: Falco peregrinus; assembly: GCF_023634155.1. Taxonomy (NCBI): domain Eukaryota; kingdom Metazoa; phylum Chordata; class Aves; order Falconiformes; family Falconidae; genus Falco; species Falco peregrinus. The sequence goes on from NC_073727.1 coordinate 69,399,073, forward strand.
AAACTGCTTGAGCTACAAGAGTAAACTGTGCCATATGCTGCTAGTCAAATTAAATTATCTGGCTTAATCTTGATTTAAACATCTTTGACCTGAGTTAGTTCCCCTGCCTCTCAACAGAAGAGTGAAAAACTTTTCTTTGAAATATGGTGCTGCTAGAGATCATTCATCAGTGTGCTGTCTGCTGCGTAAAATGACAATTATTTTATTTTTATGATGGGTATTACTGTAATGTACAATACACAAACTCTCTTTGCTACTGCAATGCTTTTCCCAGTGTTTAATAAGTAGAGAAAAATATGTGGAACTTCAAGATGAATTAATTCAATCTATAAGTCAAGCCCTAAGGCATTCTTAAGTGGGAAAGTGTATCTTTCTTCTTGTGAATAACTGCACTGTTCAGATGGGAGCAGGCAGGTCAGTGGCTAGGACTCTAACACTGGGTCTGTGTCCTTCCTCAGCACAATTCTTGTGCAATTCAAAGCATGTCACTGTAGAGCTAGATCAAAATGGAAAACAAGTTGAAAACTTTCATAGCTCAGCTCTGCCTGCAGTTAGTATTTGCTTGTGAGGAAGAAACTGATTTTAAAAATTGTCGTTGAAGTTAACTTCCACAGATGTTTAAACATTTACATCATTTAAATAAAAAAATATTCTGAAGGCCTTTTAGCTAGTCTCTTAAAGATGTATTTGGAAGGGGTGCTGAAACTGACTTTCAGAGGTTTGCTGGTTATTGCATGTTTCACACTTGAAAATCTATGTTCCAGTGATGATTGAACTTTAAAAGAATAAAGAAAAATAGCCTTTTCTTCAAACCATATTCCCCCCTCATTTTGGCTGACAATTTTGGTGTGGCAAAATGCATTCCAGACGTTTGTAAGCAGGAACACGCCTTTGAGCTCTGCAGATATAAATTGTAGAGAAAGTCTTTAGAAGGGACACTGTACAGTGAAAGCATGTAACTGAATATTTTTTGTGTTATAGACAGATGCTATATATGTGTATGAATCCTTTCTGAGCCTTGGCTTTGAAGCTACTTGGTTTTGTCTAGGACTTGGTTAAGAATTACCAAAGCTTAAGACAATTTAAATGAGAATTTTTTATGCTTAGAGAATGCAAGTAGTTATGAATTGTCTCATCCTACAAGGATCTTGCACTACCAGAGTTATCGTTCCTGGCACGTCTGTCCTTGCATACCTGATGTCAGGGAGGTAAATTGCCTGGTACCTTCTAAGGTTGGATTCTTTCTTAAGGCATTTCCTTCCATTCACTGCCACCTTCTGTAAGTGGCAGTTGATTTTACCTCTGTAGCCCAAATAATTTAGTTTATTATTTCTCCATTGTACCTTGAATTTCACTACCTCCTTCAACTTTTTTCATATTACAGCTATGGAGACTTTCCAAGGGCTTGAGCTGTTTTGTGTGCTGTTGCCAGCAGAAGTGGTAGCTTCTTAATGTTAACATCTACACACCACTCAAGAGTAGGACAGAAAATTAAGCATTGTCTCTTGCACTGTCTCGTATGGCTTTTGGAAAGTTTTCCTCCTCAGCCTTGTTCTGAAATCTATCTTTTTGATATGCTGTCTCTTGAGCTAGAGCGAAAATGGGTTTGGGGCAGAGTGTGCGCATTGCTCAATGCAACAGGTGCAGCTTTTCCTTCCAGAAGATACTGGAATATCACTGTTAAGTCCTGTTATGTGGAAGGAAGGAAAATTTCTCTCTCAGATTCTGGGCTTTGCTCTCTTCCAGTGTGTATTCAGGACTAAAGTATGAGAATACTTTGTAGATTTATTCTTTTCCTTGAAACATGAGATTGGTGACATTTGAAGAGAAAAGGAGGAAAGAGAAGGTGCTCAGGAGACTGCTCCCTGGTACTTCACTCTCTTCAGGAGAGTGCTTAAGTGGAGTTTTAAAGATTGCCAGAAAGAAAAGAAGAAGCTGTGTATTAAGTGTATAGTTAAAACTTGTGATTTCTGATGGCCAAATGGAGAAAAGCATCATCAGAATGGATGAGCTTCCTAGAGTTTTTATCCCTCTCCCCTTCATGAACTTTTTGAAACAGAATATATGCTCCAAACAGACACTGACATAACATGCTTTAGTAATCTGCTTGTGATTGTCACAGTGGGAGCTACAGAGTACCAAAGAGTTTGAAAATGTCATCTTTTTTCAGCTGGCTTATTGAGATCATTAAAAGAATTGGATCCAATACTGAGGGCTGTGTCCATAAAAATTTGGACTAGATGTATTTTGAAGCAAGAATCCAGGCACATTTCCTCTCATTCATAATGGTATTAGCTAATAGATATGAGCTTGGCCAAACTGAAAAGGAGTGTCTCAATATTTGGAAATTATGTTCATCTACAAAACATGTTCCCTTCATTTTTGCAGGGTTTTCAGTCTGCTAAAGGCACAGTGGGTACACGAGGATGGACACAGAGGAATTCCCTCCACCACCACCAGAAGGTAACTGAAATAATTTGGGGTTTAAAGTAAATTTTTGTGTAACAATTTGATTATATTTCCAAAAATGTTTTTTAAGTCCCCAATATTCTCTTTCCTCATCTCACTTTAAGATTTGGTCCCAGTGGTATTTTGCTCAAACAGGAGTTCCAGTTATCTGCCCTGGCTTGTTCTTGGACCTTGCTTGCGGGTTTTGCGAGAGCGTGACAGGAGGAAACCTGGGGAGTGATTGGTCCTTACAGTCCAAATCTGCAAATATGTCTTTTCTAAGGCAACAATTGTGGACAATATAATTACATCTTTGTCATGTGCTTTGGCAGCCTCAGGTGCTGATGCACGTGGTGCCCTATAGAGAAAAAACAAGCGAAGGCTGGGGCGCAGGCATGATATTTGAACCAGTGTCTCAAAAGCATGGACAGGTTTGGAGTCTGCCAAGCGTACTTAATCCGGGTGATGTCTGCTGAGGGCTGCAGCTGAAGGACCATCTTCCGATGCTGCAGTTCTCCAGCCAGCGTGCATTCTCATGGGAAGCAGAGGGGAAGCATGCACAGCTGAACCTCTGTGTGGTCAGAGGGCAGAGATTTATGGAAGGGTATTATGAATGCTGGACTATGGGGCTGGTTCTGTAAAGACAGTGCTCAGTGCCCGTTTCCTGCTGTATGCTGGTAGCCGTATGGCCACTGGTATAGCCCAGGTTTCAGATGATGCAAAGGTACAATCTACGAAGACACCATGTCATTGCCCTGTGTTTATGCTCTAAGCAAATATTGCATGTGACTATTTTTTTTTCCTGTTTGATTTCCTGTAAACACCTATTTGTAGTGCTTGTTATTATGTATTTTGAATCTTATAAGGATTTGACTTTTGGTAGTTGGATGCTGGGAGACTTCTTAGAAGAAGTGTAATGTGCTTGTTCTAATCATCCCACAGCACAAGTTTTTGGAGACAAGGGTTATGGAGACCTGTGGTTGAACCCGGTACAGCTGTTCTTACTTTGGTAAAGTTGCTAGTATAGTTTGTATAGATCGTGACTTTCCCATAAATTTTTGATCTGTCTTTTATATAGGACATTATTACTTATGGATTTACCCTTTATTATATATATTCATATACATACATGTTAATATATAAAAATATACATTATTACTTAGAGGACATTTTACTTACTGTTCACACAGAACTTATACCTATGTGAGGCCATTTAAGTATGAAAGAGGATTTATCTTAATTTTGGTCAGCGGTAACTTTTTAGGAATTTGGGAATTGCCATCCTAGATCAAAACTGATTGCTTTCTGCCACAGATAGAGGTCTGTTACTAGATACTACCCAGAAAATTGGGAATGTGAAAGAAGCAGAAAGCTGTGAAATAAACTTTTAATGGGTTAGATTTCTGGCCAGCATTATTGACAGTTTTGTTTATGCTCTGAGATATCACTAAGGTGGTTGTTGGCAAAAATGCTTTTCCTGTCCTTGTCCTAATCCATGTGGTCAGGACCCTGAATTTAGCTTTGTTTTGTTTAGTGACAGTTACTGTGAAACTGTCTCTGTTGGATAATTGCATCTTTAAAGCAATGTAGTACTGTGGGGGAAGAGTCATCCCAAAGGAATCAATATTTCCACTTGAGCAGGAGCTGCTGTTTTTCAAAGACACTAATAATTGCAGCAAAAGCTCCAACTTTGTGCAGCATGTCAGTGTATGGGATACCCTGACAAAAATTCAGTGATGTAGTTCAATATGATTCTAGAATTAAGGCTCTTTCTCTGCAGACTTCTTGGTGACATGTAGAACTATGTGTATTGCGTCTTTATTTTCAGACACGTCATTCTTTAACAGGCTGGGATTAGATTTATTTAACATAAATTGAGATTCTGCTCTACTTGATCTTGCGTCAATGGATGGTTTCCTTATCTCAAAAAGCTTTGCCTGAAGCTATTGGAACTTGTATTTTTTTTTTTTTACTTTACCATTGCTAACTCTCTTAAAGTGTATTTATACAGAGAATAGCTGTGAAGATAAATTTTGATAATTACACTAAAATACGCTTTAGTTCACTTTCTAGATAATTCTTATGAGCTGTTTTGCAGGTGGAAAATTAGTGAGGATTTTAAGGACCAAGTACAACTGCAAATACACATAACAGTTAAAGGAAGGAAACATATAAGACTTTTGTAATGGTTGAGGGCTTTTTGGCAAGCATATACACTGGCCACCCACGGTGTCTGCTCAGAAGGGATGAGCAGCACTTGTGGGGGCATGAGTGGGTTACTGTGGCTTATAGCAAAGATAAGGCTTTCACCATGTGCTGGGTGCAGGACCCTTTGATACATCGTAAAAAAATATTTTTGGCTTTGCATAATGATTCTGAAGTCCTGAACTGGGGCCACAGATGAAATCACTTGCTTTTTTTTTTTTTTTTTTTTAATTTCTTTTGGCATCATGGGAATTTTTTCTTTTACCTATTTGTCCTAACAAATATAGCTGTAGTGCTGAAAGTCATGTGGGTTCCTTTCCCTTTACATGTGTTATGCCTTGCACTATAAATCTCATTTTTATATTTGTCAAGTAGGCTTTCTATGGTTTTGAAAAGTAAATTCCATAAACCTATTTGTATCTGACCCTTTACAAAGGGGAAAAATAATGGCAAATCTTTATCTTTGTAATGAGGATATTGTGGGAATGTATATGAAAGCTATGTGATTGAATTAACATTAAATAATGTCTTTTCATTAACAACTGTCTGAATCTACACCTTGTTTAAGTTAAGGTACAGTTAAGGTCAATAGTAGAGCTTTTTCTGCTGCTTTTTGATAGGGAGAAACTACATGTGATAAAAGAATGGAAGATAACATTTTACCTTTATTTATTTAATTTATTACGCTTATGCAACATATCTGCTCATAGCTGTTTGGACATGCCATTCATGCATTGTTAATTAGGCAGTTGACAAGTTTGTGCTAGTTAATTCCCCTACCCAGAGGAAATTCAAGTACTGAGTAACTTTAGAAAAATTAATGCCCATATGTTCCTTCCTCCAGACTTCTTTAAAAATAATTCCTTCTTTTAGCCTTGACTAAAAATTCTCTAGTATTTTTCTCTGTATATTTTGAATGAATATAAGCGTTAGTAACCCAGGAGCAGCTGGAGAAGGGTAGATGTAAAGGCTTCCTTGGCTAAAAGCACAGTCCAGACAACTGTTTCCAAAATTGACACTTGAGCTGTTAGTACTAGCTTGCGTTCCTTTCTTTAGTGTGTCTGTGCATCTGAATTCATGTACAAAGTGCTGGTGTATGAGTTTTCATACACACAAAATTTCCATGGCTATTTTGTGAAATAGAATAGAGGATGATTCGTGTTCTCTCTCTATCAACCAAAAAAATCCTTTTTTCAAACCGAAATGATTTTATCATGACTAAGTTATAATTATATTTTTAATTGGCTGCTGTATTGGATTGTCCTTAATCAAGCCCATTTAGACAAGAAAAGGACATGCTGCTGACTGCAGACTCTGCAGGGAAGAATTAAAGAAAGTGGTAATTCTGAGATTCAGGAATCATATCGTGTTTCTTCTGTAGAGGAGTCATCTCCATGCTGACCAGGTTGAACTGGATGCTGGATGTTTAATGCTAGGATGGTGTTTGTGTGTGATGGCCTGTGCTTGTGCTATTACTACTTAAGATCCTGCAAAGTGGAAGTCTTGTTCTTTAAGCGAGGGCTTAAGTGGTGTTTATTGGGGCCTGTTTCAAAAGGAAAACCCAGCTTTGTTTACTCAGCAAGATGGATACCTGACAAATAGCTCCTTGCCCAAGGGAGGCTGCGGTTGTGCGTACTCTATGTATCAAATATGCTTCTGGTTTCACACTTTTGTCTCTCAATATGTGTGTGTGTCATTATTTCTCGTTCATGCTATACCTCATGTGCTTTCTCTGTAAAACTGTTAGAAAACACTGGGTCTGTTTTGTTATACTGAGTACATTTGCCAACAATTCATCCCAGTCGTCCCAACAGTGAGTTACCAAATTTTACAACAGCTGTAAGACCTGAAATAAGCTTTAAGCTCTGTTTTATAATTAATTGAGTCTATCAAGGTAGGTTAATATATAGTGATGAGATTTGGAGTATGACTGCATCACAATACATTTCTTGAATCATGAACAGATGGTATATTTTGTTTCCTATTTATAGGAAACCAACATATTTATATTAAAATTTTAAAGTGAAATACCAAAATTTCAGAGTTTGTACAAAGACATTGTCAGAATTAATTTGATATCACTGCCGAATACTCTCTTTACCTGAGAGAGAATCACTTGCAAACCTTTATTTGGAAAGTGTGAGGTGCTCATAAAGATGAGGTTTAGTGGAAAGCTGGATGTTCACTTACCTACACTACTGTCCCCAGTACCATGAGTAAAGCTAAGTGAGAAACCTTGTTGCGCTAAGTTTGGGACTTAAGATGTTCTTCAATTGAATGAATATTTGTCGTTTTTTTTAATTGAAAACAGACTGAGGTTATCTCCTAGACACTGACTGTAAAAGCACTTCATACATGTTTTTACACAAATAATCATCTCTCTAGGGCTGTGAGTGGGATATTTCGTTATTTCTGCTATGGA